>NW_024870712.1:0-543077 GCF_019054845.1 Dipodomys spectabilis
CAGCATGCAGTAGTGATGAGTCCAACAAGTCTGGCCTCTTTTCCTTGGCCTGGTTGCTCTTTTCACTCTCAATTTCACATTCTCTGTCCTTCCTTCCCTGTCTTTGCTCCTCTGTCTCTCTCTTATTGTAAACCTTTTCCACTGCAGCTACTAGATCCCTAATAGACTTTTCACCAAGTCTATCTAGAGCCTGTAACTTTCACTTTATGTCTGGTGCAGCTTGACTTATACAGGCAAACATAATCGTCTGAGCCGATTCCTGTGTCTCAAGATCATATGGGGTATATTCACTAAAAGCTTCTATGAGCCGTTCAAGATATGCTGCCGGACTTTCACTTCCTCCTTGTCTAACATCATAAACTTTGGCCATATTAGCACGTTGGCAAGCCGCCGCCTTGAGAACTGCCAACAGAGCCTAGCGATAGATGAGGAGTCGCTCCCTACCTTCAACCATATTGTAGTCCCATGTTGGTCAGATCTCAGGAAAATAGGCAGTTATCAGGGCAGGATCCATGATAGGTGCTCCTGTGGGGCCAGGGATATGTTTCCAGGCCACATCTTAGATAAAGTCTCTCTCTTCGGTGGTAAAAAAAGACCTGTAAAATCTGACTACAATCATCCCAAGTGGGCTGATGAGTAAAGAGAATAGTTTCAAGCAAACTAATTAAATCCTGGTGTTTCTCAGAAAAGGGGGCATTTTGGGTGTGCCAATTGTATAGATCGCTAGTAGAAAATGACCAATATTGGAGTTGCTGTTGACCATCTGCATACACAGGACCTATGGCGTGTAAGGGAAAAACAGCTGTATTATTTAGAAGGGGGGTTGATCCCATGGCATCGTTGAGTGACTGGCCTCTCAGAAACTTTAAGGGCAGATGCCGAGGATTCTGTACCTCCCTCCTCCTCTTGATTATTCTCAGATTCTGCAAAAAGAACCTGGAAAGGAGAGTATGGGGGAGGAAACATTTCTTCTTACAAGTTATCTCCCTGAAAAACCGGGGGGTTACCTCTTCTTTACCTCTTTCTCATTTTCTTTTGGTAAGTCTAGGGGGCTACATGGAGTGTTGCCCACGGTTTCCAGTCCCATCAGTCATACAGTCCAAAAACCAATAAACAGTACAAACAAAACACATGCAGGCCTGACAGTTATACAAAAAAAAAAGCTTACGAAGTGGAGATTTCCCAAGTTGGTCCACTGACTCCTGTCATGGTGGGGTTACACTCCCACGCCCCACAGCAGAAGGAGCAGAGCCACAGTGGGCAGGTCGGGCCTCAGTTAGGAGGCCCTTTTGGTCAGTTCCGGCCCAACACCAAAATGACCCCAGTCACAGAATTTACAGGGCAGTATTCCAAGAACCCCCCGCCTGCCCCACACAGTGGGGTTCCAACTCCCTCCCCACACGGTGGGGTTCCAAGGACCCCCTCCCCACAAGAGGATCTGGGAGGTATCCAAGTTCCTCCAGGGTTGTTGTGCAAACGTGCCCGCTTCGACAACCCTTTACGAATCAGAGGGGCCATCCTCACAAAGGAAAATGAAAGTATAACAGACAAATGACAGGACAAGACAAATTAACAAAGACAGCGCTGTTTTACCTTTGGAGTCTGAGATCTCGGGGGTCTTTGGGAGGATCCCGGAGGGCCCCCACTAATGTTATACCCAGTTGCAGGATCCCCACCAAGAAGACAATCAAGAGTCAGACTTTAGAGTTGTTTTAAAGTTTTATTTAAAAGTTGCTGCATCTTGGGTCTTGTCCTACACTCCAACACAGCGGAGCCAAGGAGGAGAACCTTGAGCTAAAGATTTGCAGGGTTTATAAAGGCACACAACCAACCAGGTGTATGGATTACCACCATGTGTTTCTCTGCTAGAAACAAGCAACAAGTAGTCACTGCCTCAAAACTTTAACCTTTCACATGAAGATGCTACTAGTGTGTTCTAGACACTTAAGGTTGGAGACACAAAACACTCATAATTATCAAATCATTTTATAGGCAAAAGGAGCAATGCAGACTCTATGAGGATCACTCCTCATATCCTGAGACAGTAAATTCACAGCAGCTCAATACTAAGTGACAGGACTGGCATGTACTGTGGATATTTGCTCCCAAATCCTGTGACACTCATTTCTCACTTTTGGCCTCAAACCTGTGACCAGAGGTTAAGATGAGGAGAGAAAATCTTTCTCAGGGAAAGCACCTATAAAGAATTTTGGGTAGATTACTTATAAATTCAAACCATGGGAATGACCCTGTTAAGAAGACAGATTGTTCAAATTAAAAAAGTGAAGAAGAGACGAAATAAGGTGCCAGTGGCTGCTGTCTGTAATCCCAGGTCCTCAGGAGGCTGAGATGTAGAGAAACTTAGTTTGAATCCAGCCAGTGTAGGAAAGTCCATGACACAGTTATTTCAAAGAGATCACAGAAATACCCAGAAGTGAGTCTGTGACTGAAGCTTAATGCACTATCCTTGAGCAAAAGGAGTTCAGGGAGCACGCCTAGGCTAATATTTCCACCCCCAGGACCTGCCCCCTCAAAAAGAGCCTGTACTTCCATGTCTTTGTCTATGTATTGTATTCCTATAGTTGAAATTCCTGAGTAGCTATGATGAATGGCACCAACCTAGGAAATTTTATTCAATACAATGAGTTCATAGCAGAGAGGCTTCTTTTAAGACAGTGCGTGTTCCGTGGCTCCCTTCACTCTTCACAGTGTAACCTGAGGGTTTCACTGCATCCCAGGCCTGCTGGAGGAAGTCTCTCATTGTCTGGACAGGCACACAAAAGCCCTCACTCCTGTAGAGCTGGGTAACAAACAACTCCATCTGGACCAGATAGTGAGGATGAGTGTGGGCGGGCTCTGAAGGTCAGGAGATAAAGGCCTGTTTGTACCCTTAGCTATCTCTCTCCCCGGTGCTCTGTTTTAACAGGAGGCCTTCATTTGTGCCACCTCCCATGGCAGGCCAAGTTCTGTGCACTTATCCTGACTTTTTGAGACAATATTCCGCTGTTCAATTACAGTGCCCAATAAAATTCAGGAATCCTTTAGGCAGTCAAGTAGGGCACTGAACATAAAGAAACGTTTCATTGCAGGCAATGTTGGCCCATGATGACTATCCTGTGTTTCCAGAAGCTTGGGAAATCCAAGCACATGTTGGATATCACAAAGCTTCCTGTCATCTAGGACTGGTGAAGCTCATCAGGTTTTGAAACCTTTGACTTCTCCTAGTTGGGCCATGGGTGGCTAGGTTTTGGGGTTGAACACAGGGACTGGGTGCTGACCATGAGCTCAGTGCAGAAGCCCAGTGCTTTACCATTTTGTGTAACAACATCACTTCTGGTCTGTGAATGTGTGTGTGTGTGTGTGTGTGTGTGTGTGTGTGTGTAAACATGATGGTGTGTGTGTGCACGGGTGTGTGTGTGCGTGCACACACATACATGAGTCCTGAAGCTTGACCTCAGGACCTGAGCACTGCACCTATTTTCTCTTGTATAATGATATCCTTCTCCCACTTGAGCCACATAACCACTTCAGCCTTTGTCCTAGTAATGTGGTCCTGAGAAATGAAGCCCAGGATTTCATATATGGAAAACACTCTAACACTAAAGCACATTCCCAGCCCGCTACTTCAGCTTTATTAGTTTATTTCTGTCTTTTTAATTGTTGTTGTTGTCAGTTGAAGGAGTTGAAGTCTTGGCCTGGGTGCTGTCCCTGACCTCTTCAGCTCAAGTCTTGTGCTCTACCACTTGAGCCACAGAGATACTTCTGGTTTTCTGGTGGTTCATTGGAGTTAGTTTCTCAAGGTTCATCCTCAGATCGCAACCTCCTGAGTAGGTAGGATAACCAACATGAGCTCAAGCACCCAGCTTCCCCTTCAGATTCTTAGTAGTGAATTGGAGATAATAGTGTCATGTTATCTTTTGTGTCTGAGATAGTTTGGAACTCAGATCTTTAGAACTCAGATTCCCGAGAAGGCAGGATGACAGACTTCAGCTACTGACCCCTTGGCCATGGCCTCTGCTATAGGGGATCCATGGGTCCACATGGTGGAGTGCTAGCCATGAGCCCAAGAGGTAAGGCTCAGAGCCTAAGCCCTGAGTTCAAGGTTCATGACCGAGACAAAACAAAACCAAACAATTCTTTGCTGTAGACAACTCACTAGTCTTCAGTAATACATAATTTTGTCCCTGATGGGGACCTATCTGAGCCTCAATATTCTTGTCTGTATAATCATCTAAGTTGTGGAGCTCTTACATAGAGAAGATGTAAGAATACACCTGGTTAAGGACACAGTACATGGACTCTTTGCACCACTCAGCACACAACATCCTGTTAAAGACTCAGCACCCAGCACCCAATGCAGGACTCAGGACACTGCATCCTATGAAAGACTCAGCACATGGCACCCTGTGCGGGACTCAGAATGGAGCACCCTATGGAGGACTCAGCACATAGCTCCATGCCACAAGCTGTCATTAGAATTAGAGTGCTTTCATCAGTATCACCATTCTTCGAGGAAAAATTTACAAGCCAAACAAGTTCACATCTAATTGTTTAGTGGGGTGCTTTTTTGGGGAGATGGTGTTAACCATGGGGCTTGAACCCAAAGCATGGGGATATTGTTCTAATAACATTTGCTCAGGGCTAGAGCTCTACCTCTTGGAGCCACATTTTGAGGTGCCTCTCAGACTTCCTTCCTGGACTGGGTTTTAAAGCCCCTGAGCAGCTATGATGACGGGCTTAAGCCAGGATGACGGGCTTAAGCCAGGATGACATGGGTAACCCGTGGAGCTGGGTTGCAGCAGTTTACATGTGGCTAAGTCAGGTTAGGTGGCAGCTGTCAACACCAGACTCCTAGCTTGATCTCTAATGAGGTATTTGAAGTTCTGTACTTCTATAATTGCAGTAAGAACATTCTACCTTTTATTAGCATCAGACCTGGGGCTTGAGAAAGAGCTTAGACACTGTCCCTAAACGTTTGTGTTCAAGGCTAGCACTCAATTGATTGAAAGACAGCAGAACTTCTGGGTTTTCTGTTTTGTGGCACTGAAGAATCGAACCCAGGGCTTCGTGCTTATTAGGGGAGCACTCAACCACTGAGCCCCAGGAGTGAACGAGGTACAAATAGATAGAGATTGCTGTATATAAATATTACATATATACACAAAATAGATTTCTGCATATTATTAAATTATAGATAATATTACTACCAATTATTAGGTATTAAATTATGTCTCCATTTAATGATGTGTCCCAGTTAACAATTAATAAAGCATTAATTAATAATTACTCAATATCCTATAATTGTTTCTCATATATGTACATAAATCCATACATATAATTAGATATTTCATAGAATGAGACCAATGTCTACATATTTTTAAATTATGCATCATGTGTTACTATCAATTATTAGTTATTTAATTATATCTCCATGTAATTTTTATTCTGTTAATGCTTAATAAAATATTAATTAAACTTAGTGCACATCCTACACTTATTGCATCTAATTTTATCCTAGAATGATTCACTACGAATTCTATCTGTTTATCATTTACTGTAGTGGCAATTCTTCTACCTATGTTTTTTACCTTTATTACATCCTATTACATAGCATATCGATTTGCATCCAAATTATACATCCTACCTGACACCGAGCACTTTCACAGAAAAGGAAAACATGTGTCACGCTCGGCTTCTCACTCCAAAATTACATTTTGGCAGTGCTGGGATCTAAACTCAGGGCAAAGAAGGCTCAGTTCCTGAATGGGTGACTGCCAGCACAGCAGCCACTAGCCAATTCAGCTGCCAGGTAGTGCCCAGGCCCTGAGATTCAGCCCTGTATGTTGACTCCAAATTGTGCTTAATGAAGTTATTCATTTTATTTTTTTATTTATTTACCATTTATTTTATTGACTGCTATAACACATGGAATAATTACTACATTTATTACATAGGAAATAGAATTGCCTATGTATGAAACTTCACACCTGACACCCAGGACTTTCACAGAAAAAGAAAGCATGAGTCATCCTGTTTCTTACTGCACGATTCAATTTTTGTGAGTGCTGGCATCTGAACTCACAGCCAACAAGGCCCAATTCATGAATGGGTGAGTGTCAGCACACCAGCCTGGGGCATATCGAGCCGACAAGCAGTTCCCAGCACCTGAGATTGAGCCCCAGGGGTTGACAAAACAAGAACAGATTGACATGCAGATAGTAATACACAAATAAATATAGATCTTTATAGAGTGCCAGAGATGTCTATACATTGTTCAGTTATATAGGCTACATTCCTACTAATTCTTGGGTATTTATTATGACTCCATGTAATTAATATTACTGTTTTCATCCTTAATGAATTATTAATTAAATTGACCACTGTCCCGAAACTATTGTGTCCATGTAATTAAAAGTATTCTTTTAATGTGCCAAAAATATCCATTGAAATCCATCGGCCTCCTCAAATCACTCTCTAATTTTATACTAGTATCATTCAGGAACAACTAATTCAACCTTGACATTCATAACTTTCCATCGGTATTCCTATGAATAGGAACGAGATCTTAAGATCTCCCTCCATTGGTAGGGGTCAGGACCCAGCTTCTAACACAGGACCTATGTTGTCGTGTTGGCCCATGGCTTCCCTGGAAGCCCGACAGCCTTCAGCAATGGCAGGTTACCAACACTTTTCAGCCCTATCATTTAGACCCAGAATGGTCACCTTGAAAAGAGAACAAATGTAAAACCGTCAGACATCTGCAAGTTACTGTTTTTTTTTCTGTGTCGTTTTATTTATTTATTTTTCCTGTCAGCCTTTGAGGCCCAGGAAGCTAGGTTCGGCTGTGGGTCCACTGGCTGCAGCCCAGCCTAGAGGGATCAAAGCTGAGGGAGAGCTGCCATTGAGATTGACAAAATAAAAATACATAATACATTCATGCATACATACATATATAAATAGATACATTAAAATATTTAAATAATTATGAGGGTACTTGGCGTATTCGTGCTATTTTTTCTGCCGGGCCTGGGATTTGAACTCATGGTCTGGGTAAATCTGCAGTACTGTGAGGGAAGGGAAAGCTCAAAATGCTGGAAGACAAGAAAGACAGGCCTGTTCCCAGGGGCTGAATTCAAGCCCTAGCACTCGCAAAAATAATATTCATATACATTTTAAATACATGATTTATATTTACTTATATATGTTTACTGCATATTGCAGTTAGCGTAGTTATTCATTTTATTTTGTTATTTATTTATTTATTATATATTTTAGAGAGTATGATTACATGTATAACATTTTTTACATCCTATTAAATAGAACATAGATTTGCCTATGTATTATACATCATTCCTGAGACCCAGGACTTTCATTGATAAGTAAAACAAGTGGGACAATTGGCTTTTTCTACCATGATTAAGTTTTTGGCAGTTGTGTGATTTGAACTCCGGACCTAGAAGGCCCACTTTTTGAATGGGTCAATGTTAGCACACCAGTCTGACGCAAGTGAAATTGTCGGGCAAATTTGAGGACCTGAGATGAAGCCCTAGGAGTGGCCAATATATAAACAGATAGATATGTAGATTGCAGCATGTGTATTTGCATACGTATATGCATCTATAAATAAAGTTATATAGAGAGACAGATAGACATGTAGATTCCAGTGTATAACTCTATATAAAGAGTGATGACTATATCTTATTTTTATATATTCTATTACTATAAATTATTTGGACTAAAATTATACCTCCATTAATTAATCACGGTGGGAGACTAAATAAAATATTAATTAAATTAATCAATGACCTATATTTATTAAGTACAAACTTATACTATAATGACTAGCTAATTAGTAGTTCAATTGGTACATTACAAAGATTCTATTATTGTTTCTATAGATAGGAACGAGTAGGTGGAAGTCCCAGGATCAAACTCAGGGCCTAGGTGTTTTGGTTGGGCTCAGGCTTCACTGCCAGCCTGCCAGCCTTCGGCCATGCAAGGTCATGTACAATTGTGAAGCCGAGTCATTGAGACCCAGGATGGTCACTGTGCAAAGGAAACAAAGTTAAAACTGTTGTCTAAAACTTCTTGGTTTTTGCTCCTTCATCTTGGTTGGTTTAATTTTTTGTCAAAGCTGGGAGTTGAACTAGGGTCCTAGGATCCCTGGATCATCTGTGGGTGTAAAAGCTGCACCCCAGCCTAGGGTAATCAAGACTGAGGCAGAGTTGTTGTGACCAAAGTTCAAGCTCCGTGCCTGCCACCCAAAAAAGTTAAGGTCCTGGCTAGGAGTTTGGGTTATTTTATCTGCCATACCTGGAATTTGAACTCAGGGACTGAGTAACCCTATTGTGCTCTGAGTGAAGTGAAAGCTAATCTCCTAGAAGAAAAAAAACTCTGGAGCATTTCCCAGTGTGTGAATTCCAGCCTTAGAACTGGCAAAAAAAATATTTATATACATGTATAATATATATCATATATACGTATTTGCATAGATATTACATATTGTACCTAGGACACAATATTTCCACAGAAAGGAAATCAGGTCAACATTGGCTTCTTACTCCACCAATTGAATTTGGCACTGCTGGGATTTGAACTCAGGGCCTGGAATGTCTAATTCATCAAGGGGTCAGTGTAAGCACAGCAGTCTCAAACAAATTAAATGCCAGGCAGTTCCCAAGACCTGAGTTCTAGCCCCAAGAGTCGCCAATATATAAATAGATAGATATGTAAATTGCTGCAAATACATGTATATAAATATATATAGAGAGAGAAAGAGAGAGAGAGATGTATATGTATATTCCAAAGTACATTTAAATATAAATGTATTTATAGAATGTGAGATGTCTACATATTATTAAATTACATGTAATATATTACTAATAATTATTAGGTATTAAATTATGCCTCCATTTAATGAAGTATCATGGATTAAGGCACAATAAAGTACTTCCTTGTGTAAATGGAGCTCAGGGACAATTTCTAGGTTCATAGTTCAAGCCTCAGGACCTGCACTAAAAAGAAAGAGCCAGTAATGAAAGAGCCAGTAATTCCATGTGTCTGTGTATATATGCATGTATTTCTATCAGAAAACATCCTAAGTCATTATGAAGAATAGCACCCAGCTAAGAAATTTGCTTTGAATAGAATGATGTCATAGCACAGAGAGTGTAAGGATATTATTAAGTTATATATTATTACAAATTATTAGTTATTAAATTATACTTTCATTTAATGAAGTATTGAAGAGTTGAAGTAACTCCATTTTGAGGCACCAGCCATTCTATCCTTTATGTTAAATTATGAGTGACCCAGAGCAAACATAAATTCCAGGAACTGACCTGTCCATGTTGAAGTTAACCAGAGCTGACATAAATCCCAAGGACAGAGTTATCTGTGGCCACAAACTTCCCTTGCTTCACAGATAACCCCCTGCTCTTTATTGCCCTAGCCCAAATGGTCTGATCACCCCCTGTCACCCCTTATCACCCTAAGATGTCCTGTTAACACATCTGGTTACTGTAACTTTGTAGTCTTTGCCTTTATAAGCCCTATGAAATTCCAGCTCGGGGCTTGCTCCTAAGCTCCACTGTGTCGGTGTCTAGGACGAGGCCCAGGCTGCAGCCCAACTGAATAAAGCCTTGCTTTTGCATTTCAGAACGTCTGATTCTTGGTGGTCTTCTTGGTGGGGGTCCTGCGATGGGAGCACTTCAGTATCATCATCTAATATTATAAAATCATTAATAAAAAATCAGTCAATATCTTTAATCATACCATGGTGCTAGAATGGAAGATATATATTCAATAATTTTTGTGTGGCATTCTAATTGCAAATTTAATTATTACTTTCATAACATTCCATTAGCATTCACATGGATAGGAATGAGTTTGTCAGGATCTCCCATCATTTGTGGGTGGTAGTGCTAGCATTCAAATTCCAGGCCTGGGAAGTTCACTTCGAATGCAAACCATTGGAATGACACCTTGAAGATTTCATTGTCAAGAAAAAAAGAACAAAAAGAAGAAAAGGAAGCCAAGTTTCAGTGGCTCTTGCCTGTAATCCTAGCTCTTCAGGAGGCTGAGATGCAAATTTGAATTCAGTCTGGGTAGGAAAGACCACGACACTAATATTTCTTAAGAGATCACATGAAATAAAAACAAAATAACATCAAAAAAAACCCTGAGTGACCCTGTGGCTCAAGTTGCAGAGAACTACACTTGAGCAGAAGGACTCAGGAACAGGGCTTGGATGATGGGCATTCAGCAGGTACCCATGCCCAGCCCCCCAACCTGGGCAAGCTGGAACAAGCTCTCAGAGAGTACTAAGTCTGAGCAGGCAGCTTGAATAAGCATCCTTCACTGCAGTTTAAGAACTGAAGCCAGGAAGGATTTGCCTGGGCTGGTGTGTGCAAATGGTGTGTACAACGGCTGCATTATGTCCGGCACTTCTGAAGGGAAACCACAATTCTTAGGCTGACGGAGTTGTCGAAGGCTGTGGCTCTATATCCTATATCCCTCATTAGGATGTGAGCCTAGACCTCTGGGGCCTGGTGGCCATCACTCATTCATAATACCTCATTGCTGAGTCTCAGGCTGGTCCCAAATCCTGGGAAAGATAGGAAATCGCCAGCAATTTATGTGCCAAAAGGAGTAATCCAATAAATCCCACCGTCATAACTCCCGTAAGAAGTAAGCCGTGGGCTTCGAATGTGGCTTACTGGTAGACTGCTTACTTAGCACACATGAAGTCCTGAGTTCAATTCCTCCCTACAACGGAAACAGAAGCCAAAAGTGACACTGTGGTTTAACCAATAAAAGTGCTAACCTTGAGCAAAAGAAGCTCAGGAACATACCCAGACCCTGAGTTCAAGCCCCAAGATTGGCAAAAAAACAAAAAACAAAAAACCAGCAATAAAAAAATGTGAGCATAGTCAGACATATTCTTCTGGGACTTAGAGGAGGGCCATAGTTATGGGTAATCATTAGAGGGCAGGTGCTGTTTTCTCACCACTGTAACCTTAGCTACTCAGGAGGCTGAGATCTGAGGATCCCAAATGCAAGCAAGAAAGTCTATATGAGAATCTTTTCTAGAATTAAACATCCAAAAATCCAGAAGTGGAGCTGTGGTTGAAGTAGAAGAGTGCTAGTCTTGAGCACAAAAGAACAGGGATAGTGTACAGACCCTGAATTCAAACCCCAGGACACGCACACGTGCACACACACACACACATAAACACACACACACACACACACACACACACAATGCACACACCAAGATAGAGAATTTGACAGTCAGCCTGCAGAAATTCCACCTCTAGAAACTCAGTATTTTTTTTAAAAGGGAGAAGGGAAGGAAAGTCTTGCTCTAGGAGGTGATATAGTCAGTGTCAAAATTCCACAGGAGTTCTAAGATGTGGAACAGGACAGAGAGCCTCAGGTACAAGGTACAGCATGGGCAAAGGTCCTGAGGTGTGGTGTAGAGCAGGTGGTGTGGATGGAACGAAGGTTCTGTGGCTTTAGACAAGTCTGGCAGAACACTGAAGGCTGGGTCAAGTTTTGATCTTGAGTCACAGGTAGGGCAGAAGGTGGGGTCCCGGAATGAGGCCCAGGGAAAGATTAGCTTGACATTTCACCAAAGACCCCAGACAATTTCTGTGGCTGGAAGCCTATTTATCACAGCTCGTGACCCTCAGGCTCTCTTTGCAAAGAGGAGTCATGGCAAATGCAGGGAAGAACTCTTGCTTAAGAAAAGCTTCTAGCTCAATCCCACCAGTGGCTCAACCCTTGTAAATCCTAGCTACTCAGGATATTGAGATCAGAGTTCGTGGGTCAAAGCCATCTCAAGGGAGCAACGTTAGTGAGACTTTCTTTCCCAAAAGCCAGAAATGGAGCTGTGGCTCAAGTGGTAGCATGTCCGCATTGAGAGAAAACGTTAAGAGACTACAGGCCAGACCCTGAGTTCAGGCCCCAGTACTGGCACCTAAAAAATAAAGAAAAGCTTTCACGAGCTAATAGTCCACTGTGGTAAAAGGCCAGATCAGCCAGGCATGTGTGGCTTATGCTGGTCCTCCTAGCTCCTCAGGAGGCTGAGATGTGAGGATTGCCGTTCAAAGCCAGCCTGGACTGGAATATCTGGGAGACTCTGATCTCCAGGGATCCACCAGAAAACCAGAAGCGGCGATGTGGCTGAAGTGCTAAGCTGAAGAGCTGAGGGACAGTGCCCAGGCCCAGATTTAGAGCCCCATGACCAATACCTTGCCTGCTTTGACCTCATGTTGTGGCTCTAGTCAGAGTACTTTCCAGTGGTCTCCTGATGGTCTTCCAATGGCTATGTGTCCTAAAAGTCTTGAGAGCAGCCTCCTTGAAGGCCTTTGCCTACAGAGCAGGACACAGTACCAGATAAGGATCAAGCCTTGTGGCATGTAGGTCATCGGCCGGTCATCAGAAGGGCATCTGTCATGAGTGCAGTGTGGATCTGAGCACTAAATCGATGTCTCAGACCACGGTTCTTGGCCAGAAGGGTTGGACCAGTTAATGACAGCTCACAAGGGAATCACAAGAATGTGAATTTGTCAGGCACACCTTGGGCAGGTTTTGAGTTGGGCTCATGAAAGAATTGTAGGCTGAGGAATCCAAAGCAGGCTGCCTGCTGCTTGTAGCAGTCACTATGTTCCAGGAGTTCAGGGGCTCGGAGCTCTGCTCAACTCACCAGTGCACAGGGGCAGATGAAGGTCTGCAATCATGGGACAACTACAAAGGAGCATTCATAGTGTCCTTCCCTTGGTTTTATATCCCTGTGCTGGGATGGAGGGGCAGGTTCCATGGAACTTATTACCATAGCCCAGACCCCTCAGCCCAAGAAGGACTTAAGGTGAAATATCTGATGTGGCTTGAGAGTTTACTATGATTATGCCTCAGGACTGCCCCCAGTTCTAGCTCAGCTTATCATTACTACCTTCTTCTGAGTGTGTGTGTGTGTGTGTGTATGTGCGCGCGCGCACTTGTGTGCACGTGCACATGAGTGCATCTTGGTAGTAGGGCTTGAATCCAGGGCCCATGCTTTGTCCCTTAGTTTTTTCATTCAAGGATACCACTCTACCACTTGAGCCACAGCTTTTCTTCCATCTTTCATGATGTGGTTCTTGGGAGAGGAGAGTCTCACAGACAATTCTTACTGGGCTGCATCTGAATGTTAATCCTCCAATCTCAGCCTGCTAAGTGAGCTAGGAATATGAGAGCATGAGCCATTAGCATCTGGACACACTTTCCTTCTTGGGTAAAACAGAATACTTATTTCCAGCCGAGCACCCATCTACAGTTATTCCTTGTACCCCTTCCCCTACCCCTCCGGGCTTCAGAGGAACCATAACCTCTCCTGAGGACAAATAAATAGAATGCACTGACAAGTTTGAGCATTATGATCTCCACACAGTCAGGGGCTGTTGGGAGCTGATATAGAGGTCAGCGATCTAAGTAGACAGCTGTTAGAATAAAAGTATGAAAAGACATCCATGCAGCTGGATATCAGTAGCTCATGCCTATAATCCTGGTCACTGCTTCATATTCATCCTAGCCCCTACTTCTTATTTATCTGAGGATTGGCCATATGGGTTTGGGGGCGGGGGATCATCCTAGCTGAGAATGTGACTCAGTGATAGAGTGGTCACCTAGCAAGCCTGAAGCTCTGGGTTCAATTCCACAAAGAAAAAGCTGGAAGGGGAGGTGGGGCTCAAATTGTACACCACCAGTCTTGATCAAATAGAGCTGAAGGACAGTCACACACACACACACACACAAAACCCATATGCCTGCAAAATCAGAGATTTCTACACTGTAACCTTTTGGTATTCTCTACCTTTTTCCCACTAAGTCTGTGGTTGTTGGCCTAGGAGTTCGATCCAACACCACCTGACATCTATAATTTTGGGGAACAGAATGGCTAGAATGTCAGCCTTCCCCAATCCTAGCTCCTTGATTGGGTCGTGGTCTATTCAGACCCTTTGGGGTTCCTTTTAGAGACTCACCAAGATCCTTTAAAAAGTCATCACATGCTGGGCACTGGTGGCTCACGCCTGTCATCCTAGGTAGTCAGGAAGTTAAGATCTGGCTTCCAAGCCAGCTTGGACAGGAAAGTGTGTGAGACTCTTATCCTCAATGAACCATCAGAAAACAAGAAGTGTCCCTATGGTGGCTCTGTCTCGACCGCCTCGACCCACAAGGATGACGCAACAACAGGTTCTTCTTTCAGGCGGTTTATTCAGGACCTTTTACAACATCTTCTCTCCTGCTTCTTCTGCCCGCTTTTTCCTGATTCTCTGTCCCACCGCCCCCGCGCTCCGGTTATAAGCCTCCTGGATGGCCAATCCCGAAGCGCCACGTGGCATATACCGATAGGGCTGCAAACACGGAAGCAAACTAGGAGCCAAGTCATAGCCATATAAGGAGTTGTTTTTTACAGAGAGCACTCGTCACTGGGAAGACGGAAGGCGGGAGCCAGTGCCATCTTTGGTCGTAGCCGCGCCAGCTACAATGTTGCTTTTGTGGCCGCGCCTTACGTCCACGCCGTCTTTGGGCGCGGCTCCCGCAGCTCTCCACAGCTCCCCCTTTTTTGTTTTATTAAGCAACAGGTAAGAGTAGAGGTTGGGCCTCTGTCTAAAACATTAATGAGAGGACCTTGCACTGGTCTTCGCCTGAGGGGCGCCTTCCCCAGTGATGACCAGGCCCGTCCGATGCCTTTTTTGCAGAGGTGGGATCTTGGGCATCAACCCACTTGCAACCCAACATGCTCTTCTTGGGCTCAAGCCAGGGAGTGATTCCCAAGTGCAGTGCGTTTGCCTCACACCCTGTGCTATTCCTTTAACGTGGCAAGCCACACGTAGGGGGACTGTCTGGCCTCAATGGCAATGAAGGCCTGGACCACCATAGCCATACTCCTGCGCTGCGAGCTCCTAATCCGGCATATGCACCACAGGCACAGCAAGATCACCAATGCCAGGATACCAATAAGAGAGCCCATTCCCGCCCACTCCTTCAAATGATCCACAGCTGTCAAACTCTCCAGTCAAATTGCCTAAAAGATAAGGGCATCGGTCTCGGGAACACGGACAGGATCCCCCATCTCAGCACTGGTCTTACAGGCTGTATCGTTGTGAGGGCGATCAGAAGAATCATCACCACCCCTTGCATCTTGTGCTTCTTCTCCTTGGACCCTCCTAACGAGTCGTTCAGGTACCCAAACCGGCTCCTGTTGGTCCTGTGGAAAAACACAAACAGAACCTCATGCCCATGTTAGTACAGGATCAGGCCCGCGCCAGAGCCCTGTCAAAATATCTTTCCATTTTACCATTCCTTTTGTTAGACCTTGAGACTTGTTATGCCTGTCTACCGCAGACAGGCCTTGAGCATCCAAATTTAAAAAATTAATAGTGAATAAAGCAAGAGAAAGCCTTTCCTTAAGGGTATGGCCATGGCCAATTCCCCCTTTTTGTTTTTGTAAAGTCTCCTTTAGCGTGCGATGTGCATGTTCTATGATGCCTTGACCTTGAGAGTTATAGGGCAACCCATGAAGAAGTTGAACATCCATTGCTTTGCAAAAGGAGAAAAATTGATTTCCTGCATATGCAGGACCATTATCAGTTTTGAGCTGTTTTGGTTTGCCCCAAGCCGCCCACACCTCTAGGCAGTGGGTAATAACCTGATGTGCCTTTTCTCCAGTCATAGGGGAGGCATATCTAATGCCAGAGCATGTGTCTACAGAAACATGTACGAATTTCTGGCGTCCAAATTCAGGTACATGAGTAACCTCCATTTGCCATATTTTAAGAGGCAAAAGGCCTCGAGGATTAACACCAACACTAGGTAAGTGGTAATAAATTACACAATTTCCTGGACCTGGATGTGAAGTTGTTCCTCCAGGTTTTCAACTGCATCTGCGTGCGGTAGGCGTGGACCTTCAGGTGCTGCTCCTCCTGAGATGGACCCACGGAGGGCCATAGCTCTGCCAACTTCCTTCTCAGTTCCCTCAGCTCATTCTCTAGGTGCAGCACCTACCTCCATCCTCACTACTTCTCCTCTGTCAGTTGGTTCACCTGCTCCGTCGGCCACCAGGGCTTCTTCTTCTGCGTGGACCTCTCAATGCTCAGGTTCTGTGAGAAGGTGTCTGTCTCCAGATTCGTTGCAGTCACCATTCAGCTCAGGTTGTCCTGAAGTCTCTTTAGTACCTCACACCCCTCCAGCACTTGTTGGAACTTGCAGATTCTGATCTTCCTGCTGCTACTCTATGTCCAGAATGTTTCCAGCTTCTCCTAAAACTCTGTGTTCACTTGCTGCAGGTCATAGAAGCTTCTCTTCTTTTCCTTGTGCTGAAGTGTCACATCATTCAGCTGTTCGAACAAAATTTCAGTCTCCTTCTGTAAGTAGTAACCACAGAAGCCACCATCTCTAGCTCTGACATGTGCTGCTCTGCAGCCTGTAGGCAGCTGGTGAGAGCTTTGTGCTCCATTTCTCTGTCATTGGCCGTGAGCTGTATGTTGGCTGGTGTCGATTGTAAATCACTTTCTGCCGAAACCAACCTCTGTATGGGTGGCTTGTGGATGTCTAGCTGCTTTTGGTGCTTTGTGTACTTGGGCTACCTTCTCCTTCTCTTTCTCTTTTCAATCCTACAGGTCTGTATTTTCCTGCTTCAGTGGTTGGATCTTGGCATAGAGCACCTGGTTTCTTCTTTGCTGCGGTCCAGGGCAGGCACCACATGTCAGAAGCACCTCTGCATATTCTTGGTGGTATTGGGACCCTTGACACTCTGGACCCTGGTGGCTGTGACTGTCCAAAGGCAGGGGAGGCCCGTGGTCGGCATCATCTTTGGCCAGACCCTCCGTTGAATTACCCTCCCCAGTGGTATTTGTCTTTGGGATTCTTCCCTTTTATCTAATCTTTGTTTTCTTGAATGTTGTAGGTCTGATGGGAGGATTATTCTGATGGTATTCTGGCAGTAATTTGTTACTTACAGCTCTCTCACGGAGTCTTGTTTCAGACATCTGAGCACTGGGATGGGAAAGATGGGCTGGCCACATTCCCAGGCTCTGGGAAATCCTCTATTCTCCCACTCTCTGACTAGGTCGTCAATTTCCTACTGTACTCCAAATTCATGTCAAGACTCTTGCTTAAGACTCAGTTACCTCTACCTTCTCAACTGCTGGTAGTGGTGTCAACCAACAGAGGGAATCTTGGTGCTACAGGGCAGCATGGAATGTGGGTGTGGCCAGGATTCTTTTATCCCATTGGTCAGAAAGAACCATGATTGAATGAGGTTGTGGCTGGTATCCTGTGATGCAGGCAGAATGGGCGGAGTCAAAAATGACAGCAGCCCCTTTCCCAGGGAACTTTGTCCAATCCAGTTGGGAAGAAGAGGGTGACCTGCTTTAGCCGGATAGCTGCACAGATTGTTGTGTATGCCTGTTTGTTGCCAGTCCTGGCCATTGACCTCAGGACCTAGGCACAGTTCGTGAGCTGCTTTTGCTCAAGGCTACCCCTCTACCACTGGAGCCACACGGCTCTACTTCTGGCTTTGTTGACATTGAAGTTGGACAGGGGTCCAACTTTCCAGCCTAGGGTGACTTTGACCATGAATCTCCTTTCACAGCCTTTTAAGTATCATGGAAGACTGCTGAGAGCCACTGGTGTCTGCTTAATCATTGGTCTTGCTGATGTTCTTGGACAGACCGGTGAGTTCTCTATCTTCGGGTTTAAGTGGTGGTAGCTGGAGCCCAAATTCGAATCCTGGTCCTGCCACCTCCAAATGGCAGGAGATCCTAAAAAACTCATATCTATCCATATGAATACCAATGGAATGTGATGTATATCATGATTGAATGGCAGTTCTTGAATGATTCTAGGATAAAATTATACACAATTATATTCTAGGACACTGATTGATTTTAATCAATACTTTATGAAGCATTTAAAAAATTACATTCATTCAAAGAAGAAATAATGAAATAACTAAGAATTGGGCGTCACATAGCATAGAGATGCCATTTTTTTGTGCCAGGATTGAGATTGGAACTCATGGTCTGGGTAAATCTGTTGCACTGTGTAGCAAGGGGAAGCTTGCTTTTTTGAAGTCAAGAAATTCAAGTCTGTTCCTTAGGCCTGAAATTGATCCCCACCCCTAGAAAACATCCTATTTTTTGTGCATTTTAAATATATGATTTATATTTACATTCATATATTGACTTCATATTGCATTTAGTGTAGTTATTCATTTTATTTTTTGTTTTGTTCATGTAGTGACCATTTATTTCTTGACTATTATAGCGCATAGAATATTGATTACATAGGATATAGGTCTGCATATGTATTCCACTTCATACCTGACACACAGGACTTTCACAGAAAAGGAAAACGTGTCACCATCTGCTTCTTACTCCACGATTCATTGTTTGGGAGTGCTGGCATCTGAACTCATGTCCTACAGGGCCAAATTCATGAATGATTGAGTGTCAGCATGCCATCCTGGGGCAAATTGAGCTGACAGGCATTTCCCAGGACCTGAGATTGAGCCCCAGGGGTTGACAAAATAAGAACAGTTTGACACCCAGATGGTAGTATGCCAATAAATCTATATCTTTATAGTGTGCCAGAGATGTCTATCCATTATTCAGTTATATAGATTACATTGCTAACAATTCTTGGGTATTTATTATGCCTCCATATAATTAATGTTATTGTTTTCATCCTTACTAAACTATGAAGTAAATCAGTGTCCCTGTGAGAAATAGTAGTCTTTTTAGAAACAGAAACCTTTTTTTTTTTTTTTGTTGGTCGTGGGGCTTGAACTCTGGGTTTGGGCGCTGTCCCTGCACTGTTCAGCTCAAAGCGAGTGCTCTACCACTTGAGCCACAGCACTACTTCCAGAAATAGTAGTCTTTTAATGCTTCATATATAAATAAAATCAATCAGCCTACAGAAATCATAATGTCTAATTTTATAAGAGTATCATTCATGAGCAACTCATTCAACCGTGACACTTACAACATTCAATCATTATTCCTATAAATGGGAATGAGTCAGTCACTTAGGATCTCCCGCCATCCGGAAGTGACATGACTGGGATTCGACTCTAGGTTTATATTGCCCTGTAGGACTATGTCTTCCCCAGTACCCTGCCAGCCTTCAGCAATACAAGGTGAAGTACCCTTTGGAGCCGTGTAATTCAGACCCAAATGGTCATGGTGCAAAATGTTAAAACTTCATCCCACCACTTCTTCTTTGCGCGTTTTTCCCCTCCACAAGGCCTGGAGGTGAAAGATCCCAGGATTGCCTGTGGTTCCAGTGGCTGCACCCCAGACTAGGGTGATGGAAGCTGAGACAGAGTTGCCATGATCTGAGTTCAAGACCTTGCTTCACAAAAAAAATAAAAATAAAAATAAATAAGTAAATAAATAATCTCCCTGGCTTGCAATTGGTGCAGTTTTTTCTGCCACGTTTTGGATTTGAACTCAGGGTCTGGGTAACTGTGGACAAAGGGGAATCTTACCGTGCTTGAAGTCAAGAAAGATAGGCTTACTCCCTAGGCTTGAATTCAAGCCCCAGCCCTGGGAAAGATACTATTTATATACATTGTAATGATAGGATTTGTACTTACTTATAGATGTTCAGTACATATCCTGTTTGTTGTGGTTATTTATTGTATTTTTGTTTTATTCATCTATTTACCATTTATTTTATTGACTGTGATAACATGCATTCCATTTATTATTTTGATGACATCCTATTACATAGTATCTAGATTTGTAGACATGTTCTCCATCATGTCTGACACCCAGAATGCTCAGAGCAAAGGAAAACAGGTGTCGCACTTGGCTTCTTACTCCACGATCCAATTGTTGGCAGTGCTGGGATCTGAACTCAGGGCCTAGCAAACATAATTCATCAATGGGTTTGTCAAAACGGCACCCTCTATCCCAAGAAAATGCCAGTCAGTTCCCAGACCCTGACATCGAGCTACAGGGGTGGACAAAATAGCGATACATTGATAGACAGGTGGTAGTATACCAATAAATATATATTTGTATAGAGTGCCAGAGACATCTACCTAGGATTCAATGACATCAACTACATTCTTACCAACTCTTAGGTAGTTATTATGAGCCATTGAAAGAATAGGATTCATAAGATCAACTATGCAATAAGATCAATGCATCTAATTTTAGACTAGACTGATGCATGCAGAAACTTCTCATTCATAGTTTGCTAAAATTCCATTGGTATTCTGATGCATAGGAATGATTCTCTTGGGAAATCCCCTGATTGGTAGCTGTCAGGACCAGCATTTGAACTCAGGACCTACATTGATGCATGGGCCTATGGCTTCCCCGATAGCCCACTAGCCTTCGCCAATGCAAGGTGAAATACCATTCGTAGGCGTGTCATTCAGACCCAGGATGGTCACCGTGGAAAGGAAAAAAAATGTAAAAAATCTCTCTCTCTCTCTCTCTCTCTCTCTCTCTCTCTCTCTCTCTCTGTGTGTGTGTGTTTCTGTGTGTGTGTGTGTTTTCTTGCAAGACTTCAAGGCCTAGGATCCCAGGATTGGCTATGGGCCCATGACAGCCTGTCACCCTGAGGTGATTGAAGCTGAGGCAGAGTTATCACGAACTGAGTTCAAATCCTTTCCTTGTGAATTAATAATAATAAAGCCCCCTGGCTGAGAATTGGCACCATTTTTCTTCCACAGCTGGGTTTCCAACTCAGGTCTGGGTAAATCTACAGCATTGTGGAGGAAAGGGAAGCTCACCATCCTTGAAGACTACAATATCAGGCTAGGTCACAGGGCCTGAAATGAATTCCCAGTATTGGCAAAAATAATATACCCACCTATTTTACATATAGGATCTCTATTTACATACATGTGTGGAATGCCTCGTGCATTCAGTGTAGTTACTTTTGTTATTGTGTTTCTTAGTCATGTATGCATTTTGTGTTTTATTGAGCATCATGACAGGCATAACTGTGCCGAAACGGATGACAACCTATTCCCATGGATATAGAGTTGCCTATATAGCATTCTCCATCCTCCCTGAGAACCTGGACTTTCATAGGAAAACAGGTGGATCGATGGGCTTCTCACATGAGCGTTCATCTATTGGCAGTATTGGGATTTTAACACAGAGCCTAGCAGGCCCAATTGGCAAAAGGTGAGGATACCAGCCTGTGAGCAACTAAGGAGGTAGACCTTTTCCAGGACCTGACCTCGAACCCCAGGGAGGGCCAGCATAGTCCTAAATTCATAATTTAAACGTAGGATCTATATTGACATACATGTGCGGGCATCATTTTGCATTGGGTGCACTTCTCCTTAATTTGTGTCTAATTTATGGAGGTATTGTGTATTTTACTGAGTAGTGTGACAGCTATATAACTGTGCTGACATGGATGACAACCTGTCAACCTGTTCCCATGGTTATAGGGTTGCCTATGCATTCATTCTCTAGTGTAGCTGAGAACCAAGACATTCACAGGAGAGGAAAACAGGTGCAACGACTGGCTTCTGACATCAGGATGAATCTTATGTCAGCGCTGGGATTTGAACTCAGGTCTGGGTAACTAGGTTGCACTGTGGGGAAAAGGGAGGCTCACCATCCTTGAAGACAAGAATGTCAGGCCTGGTGTGGGGCCTGATCTGAAGCCCCAGCACTGGACAAAATAAGAAGCCCAGCTCTTTTAAACATAGGATCTCTATTTACATACAGGTGTGGTATGCATCTTGCATTTAGTATAGTTATTCTTTTTATTTTGTGTCTTTTTCAAGGATGTAATGTGTATTTTATTGAGCATAGAATGACAAATAAAACTGTGCTGACATGGATGACAACCTATTCCCACGGGTGTAGAGTTGCCAATGCTTTTTTGATTCTTGCTGAGACCCAGCACTTATACAGTACAGGAAAACAGAGGCAAGGATTTGCTTCTCACATCAAGATAAACCTTTTGGTAGTGCTGGGATTTGAACTTGGGATCTAGGAAGCCCAACAGACAAATGGGTCCACATAAGCCCATCAGCTTGTGAGCCACTAAGGAGCTAGTCATACCCAGGACCTGAGATCGAGCCCCAGGGTGGGGATGGGGCACAATATTCATCCATTCATAAGCTGAAGCTAGTATGCTAATTACCTATATGGATAGAGTAGGAGATGTAGCGAGCTGTGTTTGAATCCTATCTACCATTTGAGAACCGATTCTTGGATCTTTCCCAATGCCTCCAATTCCTGAATGTGATTCTCATTGTCACACTTCATGAACTCTTAATTAAAACTAATTGTTGTGCCATACATCTTGCCTATCATTTCCTATGAGAATCATGCATTAACTAAACTCTTCCCTAGGCCTGAAATCAAGCACCTCATATCATTTATAGACATGTTAAATATATGATTTATACTTACATCAATATATTCAGCCTATATCATGTTTTTTGGAGTGATTCATTATATTTTTTTATTTATTTAGCATTTATTTTATGGACCGTGAGTGCACCTATAACATTTATTACATTTATTCCCATCTATTCCATAGCATGTAGCTTTGCAGACATAATATGAACTTGTACAGAAAAGGAAAACAGGTGTCACCCTTGAAATCCTACACCAGGAAGAAACTTTTGGCAATGATGGGACCTGATGTGAAGGCCCGAGAGGCCCAATTCATGAATGGGTGAGTGTCAGCACCTCAGCCTCTTACCCATTCAGCTGCCAAGTGGATCTCAGGACCTGGGATCAAGCCCCAGGTTTGGCCAAAATAGCAGTAACTTTCTATGACGATGGTAGTATATAAATAAATATAAATTTATGTATTTATTTTGGTGTCTGGTCGTGGGGCCTGAACTCTGGCCTTGGGTGTTGTCCCTCAGCTCAAGGCTATCACTCTACACTTGAGCCACAGCGCCACTTCCTGCTTTTTTCTTTTTGCTTATGTGCTGCTGAAGAATCAAACCCAGGGCTTCAGGCATGCAAGGTAAGAGCTCTACAACTGAACCACTTTTCCAGCCCAAATATAAATTTAGATATTTAGGTACTGCCTGAAGTGTCTATCTAGTATTCAATGGCATATACCACCTTCGTACCAATTCTCATGTATTTAGTGAGAACTCCATTTAATCAATAGTATTCTTTTAATGCATAATAAACTATGAATTAAAGTCAGTGATTATTGGGTTTAATTTTATGCAAGACGACTACTCATCCAAGCCTAACATTAATCACATTCCCCTGGTGTTCCTATAGACAAGCAATAGTTTCTTAGGCTATTCAGCACCTTGTAAGTGGCATGACGGAGATTTGAACTCAGGGCCTAGTGTCCACGTTGGCCTATGGCTTCGCTGATAGAGCCACCCTTCAGAAATGCCAGATGACCAACAGGTTGCAGCCATGTCATTCACATCCAGGATGGTCAACATGCAAGGAAGGAAAACAGAAACTGCTGACCGTCTGCGGTTTGTGGCTTTTTTTCAGTGCTGTTTTCATTTTTTTTTCCTGTGAGCCCCTGAGGCCTAGGACCCCAGGATGGGCTGTGGGTCCAGAGGCTGCACCATCCCAGCCAAGGGTAACGGAAACTGAGGAGGAGTTGCCACAACCTGAGTTCAAACCCCGTGCTTGGCAAAATTTAATTAATTAATTAATTAACAAAATTTTTGAAGCTCCCTGTCTTGGACTTCGTGCCATTTTGTCGTCTGTCATTCCAGGGACATCACCTTGGGATCTAGGTAACTCTGATGCACTTGGGGGAAGGGGAGGAAAGGGAAGCTCTCCTCCCTTGAAGACAAGCAATTCAGACCTGTTCCCTAGGCCTGAATTCAAGCCCCAGCCCTGGAGAGCATAACATTTATAGACATTTTTATTTTATTATTTATACTTACATCCATACATTGTCTATATCTTGTTTGTTGGAATGATTCATTATATTTTATTATATATTTATTTGTTTACCATTTATTTTATGGACTGTGAGTGCACCTATAACATTTATTACATTCATTCAAATCTATTCCATAGCATGTAGCTTTGCAGACATATTATAAACATCATACCTGACACCCAGCACTTGCACAGAAAAGGAAAACAGGTATCACACTTGCAGTCTTACTCCAGGAACACATTTTTAGCAATGCTGGGACCTGAACTGAGGGCCTAGAGGCCCAATTCACGAATGGGAGAGTGTCAGCACGGCAGCCTCTAGCACATTCAGGTGCCAGGTGGATCCCAGGACCTAGGATGGAAACACAGGTTTGGCAAAAATAGCAATACCTTTCTATGAAGACGGTGGTATACAAATAAATATATATTTAGATACTACCAGTGATACCTATCTAGTATTTAATGACATATACTACCTTCCTAGTGATTCTCGATTATTTAGTGAGGACTCCATTTAATCAATAGTATTCTTTTAGGGTCTGGGAAGGTAGCTCATTGGGAGAGGGCTTGCCTTGCATGTATGAGTTATGGATTCGATTCCTCAGCAACACATGATCAGAAAAAGCCGGGAATGGCACTGCGTCTCACATGGTACCACCCTACCCCTGAGCTGAAAAGCTGAGGGACAACGCCCAGGCCCAGAGTTCAGTCCCCACTACTGACAAAACACACACACACACACACACACACACACACACACACACACACACACACGCACACACACACTGTATTCTTTTAATGCATAATAAACTATAAATTAAAATCAATCCACATCTTGTGAATACTGGATTTAATTTTGCTAGACTAATTGACAAACTGTTCATCCAACCATGACATTGATCACATTCCTTTGGTGTTCTTATGGACAGGCAATAAATAGTTTCTTATTCTCTCCAGCCCTTTGTAAGTGGCATGACTGGGATTCAAACTCAGGGCCTAGGTGCGCAGATTGGCCTATGGCTTCGCTCACATCCCACTGACAACAAGGCTAGGTGACCTACAGGTTGCAATCGTGTCATTTGGACCCAGGATGGTCACCATGCATGGAAGGAAAAACCGAGAAAACTGTAACTGTTCGCAATTTACGGCTATTTTTCCTTAAAATTTTCATTTTTTTTTCTTGTCAGCCCCTGAGGCCTAGGATCCCAGGATGGGCTGTGGGTCCAAAGGCTGCACCAACCCAGCCTAAGGTGATGGAAGCTGAGGCAGAGTTGCCACGACCTAAGTTCAAGTCCCGTGCTTGGCAAAATAAATAAATAAATAAATAAAATGTATAGAAAATAAAATAAAATGAATTTTAAAAATTTAAAAATGCTAAAGGTGTTCCTTGGTTTTGATTTTGTGCTCGTTTTTTAATGCCCGGCCTGGGATTTGCACTTGGAGTCTCGGAAAATCTAATGCACTCTGGGGGATGGGGAAATTCACCCTCTTTGAATACAAGCAATTCAGGCCTGTTCCCTAGGCCTGAATTCAATTCCCAGCCCTGTTAATTAATATTCATCCACATTTGAAATGATTAATATCTACATACTTATGTTTACTGCATATTGCTTTGAGTGTATTCATTTTTTGTATTATTATTTCTTTATATTTATTGACTATTATTACACTTATAACAAATTAAATTTATTACATCTTATGAAAATTATACAGATTTACATATGTATTATATCTTACTTCAGACCCAGGTCATTCACAGAATTTCTATAGTACATGATCCCATGCTAAGAAAAACAGAAAGAATACACCAACCAAAGTCTAATTTATCCCTAGGCGCCCCAGTGGCTCACATCTTTAATCCTAGCTACTCAGGAGGCTGAGAACTGGAAGATGAAATTTCAAAGTCAATGAAGACAGAAAAGCCTGAGAGACATCATCTCCAATTAACTGGCAAAAAGCCAGGCTACAGGTTTAGCTGTAGTGGTAGAAAATAAGCTATGAACAATGAAGCCAAGAAAGAGCAAGCTGAGTTCAAATATGAGGAGAGGGGGTTGGGGGATAAAAGGGAGAGAAATCCTCCAAAAACAGAAAACAAAACAATACACAAATCCCAGCTAATTTATGGTACAAAACAAACTGAAAAGAAAAATGAAACGTTTTCATTTGCATAACTTTACATGAGCACATATGCTCTTAGGTACACTTCAAAGCTATATTTTTAATAATATATACATATATATTAATAATGCATATATATATTTGAAATAAACTAAGAAACCAGCCAATGAATAAATACTTCTTAATTAGTGCCTTAAACATGGCATTATAAATTATTTATACTAAAAGAGTTTTCCAACTTTCTTTTCTCAGAATCAATCTTTAAAAAGTTTTTTCATGTGCCTGGCAACGGTGACTCATGCCTATATTCCTAGCTACCCAGGAGGCTGTGATCTGAAGTTGGCGGTTCAAAGTCAGCCCAGGCAAAAAAGTCCATGAGAATCTGATCTCCAGTAAACCACTAGAAAACCGAAGTGGCACTGTGACTCCAGCAGTAGATCGCTCGCCTTGAGCTGAAGAGCACAGGGATAACCCCTGAGTTCAAGCCGCAGGACCAAAAAAAAAAAAAAAAGAAGTTTGTTCATGCAGATCATAAAATTCTAACATTCTGAGCTTTAGAAAACTTTTCTGCCAGGGTCTTATGCTCATAAAGAAAGTAGTCCACTACTGAGATACATCACAGTCCCATTGTTTTTGTTTTTCATTTTACAATCCAGTTTATTCCCAAAATGCTTAGAAGTACCTACTGTCGTCACAGAAGTGAGATTTTATTCAGAAACCCAACCTTTTGTGCTATGAGGACTCCCCTGGTGTATTTCGTGGTAGGCACTGAGGAAAACTCATATGACACAAATGCAGAGAGTTTATAATTGTAGAAATAACTCTAAATAGAAATAAATTCAACTGTCCCGACCTTCTAGGGAGAAATGATGTCTTTATTTTCATTCTCAGGTGGTCAAAATAGAAAAACCAATGTGCTATGCTGAAATGTAAAAGTTTAGATCTCTTTTTTGAAAAACTCTCATGTTATAAAATCAATATGTATCAAATAAAGGCGAAGTGAACTTTAAAAATATTAAAAATGCTAAAGAAGCTCCCTGTCTTGGAATGTGTGCCATTTTTTTTTTGTCTGCAAGTCCTGGAATTTGAACCCGGGGTCTGTGTAACTCTATTGCACTGTGGGGGAAGGGGAAGCTCTCCCTGCTTGAAGACCAGTAAGTCAGGCCTATTCCCTAGGCCTGAATTCAAGCCCCAGACCTGGAAAACATACTCTTTATATATATTTTAAAGATAGGATTGAACTACCATAAAAATGTTCAGTCTATATTATGTTTGGCGTGGTTATTCATTGTATTTTTTATGTTTTTTCATTTATTTACCGTTTATTTTATTGACTGTGATGACACCTAACTATGCATTAGATTGTTTACATCCTATCACATACCATCTAGGTTTGTAAATGTGTTATCCATCATGTCTGACACCCAGAACTCTCCCAGAAAAGGGAAACAGGTGTCACACTTAGCTTCTTACTCCAAGATTAAATTTTGGGCAGTGGTGGGATCTGAACTCAGGGCCTAGCAGGTCCAATTCATGAGGGGTGAGTGTGAGCACAACAGCCTCTAGCCAATGAAGCTGTGAGGTGGTTCCCAGGTGCTGAGATTGTGACCCAGGATTGGTCAAAACAGCAATACAAGGATAGGCAGACAGTAGTATACAAATAAATATATATTGGTAAAAAACACCATAGCCTCCTATCTTTGATTGAATGACATATACTGCATTCCTACTAACTCTTAGGTATTTATTATACCACAATTAATTACTATTCTTTTCATGCTTAATAAAGCATGAAATTAAGATCAATCAGTGTCCTGGGATTATTGTATCCAATTTTAGGCTCGACCAATGCACAAACTTCTCTTTCAATTCATATTCCTATGCATAGGAACGAGTGTCTTGTGATCTCCTGCCATTGGTAGTTGTCAGGACCTGGATTTGAACCCAGGGCCTATGTTGACAGGTTTGCCTATGGCTTCACTGTTAGCCCGTCAGCCTTCAGCAATGGCAGGTCAGGTGTACTTTGCACCCGTGGCATTCAGACCCAGGATGGTCACCGTGCAAAGATTAAAAAAAAATTAAACCTCAATTCCTCTGCAGATTGCCACTTTTTGTGCTATCTCACTTTTTTTTTTCTTTCCACAAGCCCTCTGGGCCTAGGATTCCAGGATTGCATATGGGTCCCTAGGCTGCACCCAGCCTAGGGTGATAGTGGCTGAGGCATAGTTGCCACGACCTGAGTTCAATCCCCACGGTGGGCCATAAAAAAGAAAAAAGAAAAAATGATTATGTAAATAAATAAAAAAAAATAGAGCTCTCTGTTTTGGAATTTCTGCCAGTTTTATTTCCTAGACTGGGATTTGAACTCAGGAACTTGCAGCAATGTGAGGGAAAGTGCAGACTTGCTACTACCTGAGTTCAAACCTTGTGCCAAGCCAAAACTAAAAAATTAAGTCACTGAGCTTGGTAGGGTTAGTAGTTATGGAGATGGGAGGTAAGGGATGGTAGTGGGAAAACAAAGGAGGTGGTAACAATGCTCAATAGGAAATATACTCATGACCTTGCTCAAGCAACTGTGACCATTCTGTACAATATTTTTACAATTAAAAACATACAAAAAAGAAACAATGTAGTATTCCGAGAAGCACTTTGGGATATGGGAAGGATGTCTGAATAGATGTACAAAATTCTACACTGCTTTTTACTTAAGGTTTAGTATGGAACTGAATAAACATAACTGCTTCCATTAAAAGATTAAGTCACTGTCTTGGAACTGGGGCCAGTATTTCTACCATTGGTGGGATTTGATCTCAGCATCCAGGTAACTCTTTTGTACCATGGGTGAAGGAAAAATTTACTGTCCTTGAGGAAAAGAAATTCAGGCTAGAGTTCCCATGGCCTGAATGAAGGCCCTGCAATGGAGAAGATATTTCTATACATGTGTAATATATGATATATACATACATATATGTTTATTACATGTTATGATTCTCATTATTGATTTTGTATTTATTTTATTTTTTATTTGATTCATTCTTTGTTTATTTTATGCAGTATTATCATTCCCATTTACATTTTGCACATCTATTATAAAATTCTACACAATAATTTAGGACCTTGACTCATTTATCATTAAAACTTTTTGGGTTGAAACATGATACATAATTAAATGGAGGCGTTTGTCACAATCTTCTCAAGGTTAGAGTCTCTCCCAAGAATGAGCTTTGTCTTATTTATCTTTGGACACTTCCTATAGGGTGTCTTTAGATGATCTATACTGAGAAGCCTTTTCTTGAGGACAGGCAAGTTGTGGGATAAAATTGTAAGGGGGAGGCTAGAAATGTGGCTTAGTAGTAAAGAGCTCACTCAACATGCATGAATACCAGGGTTTGGATCCACAGTGCCACGTACTAAGAAAAAGCCAGATGCAGTGAAGTGGCTCAAATGGTAGAGTGCTAGCCTTGAGAAAAAAAATCCCCAAGACTGTCAAAAACAATAGGCCAGATGCCAGTGGCTCACACCTGGAAAACTACCTTCTCATGAGGCTGAGATTTGAAGACCACAGTACAAAGACAACCTAGGCTAGAAAAGCCTGTTAGATTCTTATCTCCAATGAACCATTAAAATATCCCATGCGGAGCTGTGGCTCAAGTGGTAGAGAGTTAGCCTTGGCGGAAGTGCTCAGGGACAGTGCCCAGGGTTGATACGAGACTCACAACTGGAAAAAAATAAAGGGTTAATCAAAGTATTTTTCCTATTTGCTAATTACGAGAACATTCTCTGGAAAATCAACGCTGGTATACTCCAGAATTGAAGTCAGACCTCCAGGCTTAAGTGTAGCAAATCTACATGCCCAGCCTCCCAGACTCTAGCATTGTAACCTTGGGTCCACAGGGTTCTGAAAGGTCCAATGTTGAAAGGCTTAAATGCTCCCCAAGCCCTTTGTGATAAGCAGTTGATTGTATTGTCAATGTCATTACAAGTCTGAACTTAGCAGAGCACCAGTAGCTCTTGCCCATCACCCTAGCTCAGGAGGCTGAGGTCTCAGGATCACACTGAAGCCAGCCAGGGCAGGAAAGTCTATGACACTCTGACTTCTACGTCTGAAAGGTCAGATTTTCAAGAGCTTCTTGTTTTTCCGTTGGTGATGAGAAGTTACTCTAAATGTTCTTAGTGTTCTTGACCCATTGACCCATCCTGGGTTCAAATGAAGTTCTCAGGATCCAAGCCCTGGCAGAGCTAGCAGGAATAACTCCAATGTAACACTGTATTTGAAGGACAGAAAACAGTTTCAAAAGCCAGGCTAGGTGAAGAGAACAAGGAGGCAGAATATACAAACTCAACAGTGATTTGAGCTGCAAAACCACTTCATTCATTCCAGGCACAGATAGCAATAGGGGAAAACCTGAAACATTTGTTAGAGTTACACCAGGGTCAGGTTTTTCTCAGCTTCCTCAAACAATGACTAACTTTCCTCCCTCAGGTGAAGGGAGCCTCAGGCTATCTTTAGGTTACCAATAGAGAGCCAGTTTAGTGAGGGAGAGGGGAAGAACAGAGCAGAAAAGCCCTGCTCTCTGGTCTTAGGGAGTGGGTTTTTTATTCTCCATCTATCAGATTTGAAGGCCCTTCTTCTACATCTGCTAGTCTTTTCTTCTTCCTTCATTCTCCACATCATTAATGTTAATCCCCAGTCCAAGGTCAGGCAGGGTCATTTCTCTTTTGTCTCCAAGCAGCTGAGTTAGAACCTGGCTCTGCCCTCTTGGCTCTGGGGCCTTCGGCTGCCTGAGAAGATGGAAAGAGACATTCTTCCTGTTCTGTGGTTGTGTGAAGGTGATGCTGGTGTTCTGGCACAATGCAGAAGCCTCATGACTGTGAATTGTTCCCTTCTTTCCTCCTGAAGTCCAAGACCAGATTCATCTATCATTTTTCTATCTATCTATCTATCTATCTATCTATCTATCTATCTATCTATCTATCTATCTATCTATCTATCTATCTATCTATCTATCTAGGGATCTTTCTTTCTTTCTTTCTTTCTTTCTTTCTTTCTTTCTTTCTTTCTTTCTTTCTTTCTTTCTTTCTTTCTTTCTTTCTTTCTTTCTTTCTTTCTTTCTTTCTTTCTTTCTTTCTTTCTTTCTTTCTTTGTCTTTCTTCCTGTCTTTCTTTATCTATGTATGTATGTATGTATGTATGTATGTATGTATGTATGTATCTATCTATCTATCTATCTATCTATCTATCTATCTATCTATCTATCTATCTATCTATCTTTCTATCTATTTATCTGTCTGTCTGTCTGTCTATCTGTCTATCTATCTATGTACCAACCAACCTATGGGCCTACCTACCTACCTACCTACGTACCTACCTACGTACCTACCTACATAGTTATCTCTTTCACATTTCTTGGGCTGAACTCAAGGCCTGGGCACTGACTCTAGCACTCTGCTACTTGAGCCACAGCACCAATTCTGGATTTTTCTGTCTATGTGTTACTGAGGAATAGAATCCAGGGCCTCTTGCATGCTAGGTAAGCACTCTCCCACTATTCCACATTACCAGCTCCCTCATCTTTTTTTATGGTAGTTTTTCCATATATTTCTTACCATTTTGCATCCCTAAGTATAATTTTCTGAATACCGCTTATTTCTACAAACTCTGATCATCTCTTCCCCTGCCTGATTTGTGACTGCTCCAGCATTGGCCTCATAATAAAGTGTAAATAAAGGCTGCTGAGAGCTTTAGTGTGCATTATATAAGGAAACAGGCCTAGAACCCTGGAAGAGAAAAGCAATGGAGCTGAAATGAAGAGAATGATGCAGTATGTACAATGAGCATATCTAAAACATAAATCAGTAAATAAAAGCAGAAATTTTCATACAGCCTCTTTGCATTTAGGGAAGTAATATACACATGTAAGTAAGTAGGACACTGATACATAAACTTGGCTTCTTTTTGAATTTTCTTTTGTGGCCATCCCATGGCTTAAACTGAGGACGTGATGCATTCCTCAGCTGTTTTTCACAAGTCTGAGGTTCTATCACTTCCACAGCTCCACGTCCAGCTATCTGGTTATTCAATGGACCAGACTGGTCCTGGTCTGGCCTTTATCTCCTGCTCGGCTTTCTCTCTCAAAGCTGGAGCTCTACCCTCTAGGCAACTGCTCCACTTCTGGTTTTCTGGTGGATTATTGGAGACAATAAACCTTTCCTGCTAGGGCTGGCTTTGAATGGAGATCTCCTGAGGAGGTTTCAAGTGGATTTCCTCAGGGATTCACCTAGGAGCCGCTCCACCCAATCTTTAGTCTAAATCTCGAGAGTTACTAGAGAAAAACAGAAACAGGACATGCTTCTAGTGTGTCCTAGATATTTAAGGTTGGAGATACAAAACACTCATAATTATTAGATCATTTTATAGGCAAAAGGAGCAATGCAGATAGTATGAGGATAGCTCCAGCTTTCGGTCCTCATATCCTGAGACAGAATATGAGCTCAATGCTAAGTGACAGAACTGGCATGTCCTGTGGACATTTGCTCCTAAATTCTGTAACACTCATTTCTCACTTTTGGCTTCAAACCTGTGACCAGAGTGTAAGATAAAGAGAGAAAATTCTCTCAGAGAAAGTAGGTATAAAGAACATTGTGTAGTTTACTTATAAGTCCCAACCATAGGGATGACCTTATTAAGAAGTCAGTCCAGATTTTAAAGCAAAGAAGAAAAGAAAGAAGGTGAAAGTGCCTGCTGACTGTAATCCCAGCTCCTCAGGAAGCTGAGTTGTAGAGAATTTGAATTGGAAACTAGACAGTGTAAGAAAGTCCTTGACAATATTATTTCTAAGAGATCACAGAAAAACCCAGAAATGGGGCTGTTACTCAAGCTTAATGCAGTACCCTTGAGGAAAAGGAGCTCTTGGACCAGGCCTAGGCTCATAGTTCAACCCCCGGACCTGCCCCCTCAAAAAAAAAAAAAAACTGTACCTCAATTTCTTTGTGTATGTATGGATGTATTCCTCTTGTTGAAATTCCTGAGTAGCTATGATGAATGGCACCAAGCAAGGAAAATTGTTTCCAATACAATGGGTTCATAACACAGAGACTGCTTTTATGATATTGCAGGTTACGGGGATCCCCTCACAGCTCCCAATGTATCCTGAGGGTTTCTCTGCATCCCAGGTCTGCTGGAAGAAGTCTCCCTCATTGTCTGGACAGGAACACAAAAGACCTCACTCCTGTACAGCTGTGTACAAAATAACTCCATCTGGGCCAATTAGTGAGGATGTGTGGGCGGGCTCTGAAGGTCAGGAGAAAAAGGCCTATTTTTACTCTTAGCTATCTCTCTTCCCAGTGCTCTGTTTTAACAGGAGACCTTCATTTTTGCTACCTCCCATGGCAGGCCAAGTTCTGTGCTCTTATCCTGCCTTCATGAGACTATATTCTGGTGTTCAGATACAGTGCTCAATATAATTCAGGATTCCTTCAGGCAGACAGCTACAGCACTGAACATAATGAAATGTTTCATTGCCAGCAATGATGGGCCTATAATGCCTGTCCTAGGGTTCCAGAAGCTTGGTAAATCCAAGCACAAGTTGGATATCACAAAGAGCCTAAGTCTAGTGCTTTACCACTTTGTCACACCTCCACTTCTGCTTTCTCTCTCTGTGTGAGTGTGTGTACGTGCATGTGTGTGTGCATACACTAGTCCTGGAGCTTGAACTCAAGACATGAGCACTGTACCTAGTTTCTCTTGTACAAGGTTTGTCCTCTACCATTTGAACCACAGAGCCCCTTCAGGTTTTTTCCTAGTGATGTGGTTCGGAGAAATCAAGCCCAGGTTTTCATATATGCAAAGCACTCTACCCCTAAGGCACATTCCCTGCCCTCTACTTCAAGTTTGTTAGTTTCTGTCTTTTTTGTTGTTGTTGTCATTGTAGGAGTTGAAATTTGGGCCTGGGTGCTGTCCCTGAGCTCTTCAGCTCAAACTTGCGCTCTACCACTTGAGCCACAGAGACACTTCTGGTTTTCTGGTGGTTCATTGGAGCTCAGTGTCTCAAGGACTTTCCTGCCCAGGCTAGCTTTGAACCATGATCCTCAGATCTCATTCTCCTGAGTAGCTAGGATGACCGGCATGAGCCACAAGCACCTAGCTTCCACTTCAGGTTTCTTAGTGGTGAATTGGAGACTATTATCTCCCATAATAGTCTCATGGTACCTTTTGGTCAGGGATAGTTTGGAACCTAGATCTCAGCTTCTTGAGAAGGCAGGAAGACAGACCTCGGTTATAGAACCCTAAGCCGTGGCACTCTGCTGTAAGGGTGTCCTTGGCTCCATGTGATGGAGTGTTAGCCATGAGCCCAAGAGAGATGGGTTAGTGCCTGGGCCCTGAATTCAAGGTTCATGACTTAGAAAAAACAAGACAAAACAACTGTCTCCTGTAGACAACTGACTAGTCTTCAGTAATACATAATTTTGTCCCTGCCATGCGGACAGATCTGAGCCTCAATATTCTTTTCTGCATAGTCATGTCAGTTTTGGAGTTCTTACAAGGACAAGATGAAAGAATGTACCCTTTGAAGGACAAAATACATAATACTCTTTTTTTTTTATCGGTCATGGGGCTTGAAATCTGGACCTGAACACTGTCCTTCAGCTCTTCAGCTCAAGGCTAGTGCTCTGCCACTTGAGCAACAGCGACACTTCCAGTTGTCTGGTGTTTTATTGGAGATCAGAGTTTCAGCGAGTTTCCTGCCAAGGCTGGCTTTGAACCACTATCCTCAAATCTCAGCCTCCAGAGTAGTTAGGATTACAGGCGTGAACCACTGGTGCCTGGCTCCAAATAACCCTCTTTACAGGACTCAGCACACAGCATCATGTGAAAGACTCAGCATCCAGCACCCAATGCAGGACTCAGCACACTGCACACTGTGAAGGACTCAGCACATAGCATCCTGTGCAGGACTTAGCACACAGCACCCCCTGAGGGCCCCAGCACCCCGGAAAGGACTCATCACATAGATGTATCCCACAAGCTGTCATTAGTATTTGGGTGCTTTCATCAGTATCACCATTCTTTCAGAAAAACATTACAAACTGCACAAAGTTCACATGTAATAATTCAGAGGGAGTCAGCCACAGGGATTGCACTAAAATGTTGGGCGTACTGTCCTAAGATCTTTTTCTCAAGGCTAGAGATCTATCATTTGACCCACAGCTCAGAGTTTCACAGACATCTCGCCATGGCTGGGTTTTAAATCCACCAGTATCAGATCTCAGCCCCTGAGTATCTTGGATGAAAGGGGTGAGCAAGCCAGCAGCATCTGGATCTGTGGAGCTGAGTTGCAGTCATATACCCCTGACTAAGTCAGGATAGATGGCAGCTGTCAGCACCAGACCCACAGCTTTCTCTGTGATGAGGTATTTGGAATCCTATCCTTATGGAGTTGTAGTCACAAAATTCAATAATTTTTTCATGCCCATCCTGGACCTTGAGTAAGAGTCTAGACACAGTCCCTAAGCATTTATGCTCAAACTAATGCTCGACTGCTTGAGCGAGAGCACAACTTCTGGATTTTTATGTGCATGTGGTAGTGAGGAATCGAATCCAGGGCTTTGTATGTACTAGGCATCATTGTACCACTGAGCCCCAGGAGTGACAAGTGTATGAACAGATAAATGTGTACATTGGCATATATGTATATATATGTATAAAACAAGGGAAAGATGTCTGTATATTATGAAATTACATATATTATATTACTACCCATTATTGACATTCAAATTATTCTTTCCACTTTTAAGTATCATGGTTGAATACATAATAAAGTATTAATTGAAAATTAGTCAATGTAATAAAATTGTTGTGTATAAATTTATAGTGTACTGATACACTAACTACTAATTTGTTACTTTTATAAAATTCCATTCATATGGATGTACATGTAAATGAGTTTCTTAGAATCTCCCGCCAATACTTAGTGGCACCCTGGGATTCGGCCTCCAGGCATAAGTTTTGGTTTTGGTTATGGCTTCCCTAATAGCCAGCCAAACATCTGCATGCAATGTCATGTACACTTTCTGGGCTTTGTCATTTACATGCAGGATGGTCACAATGCAAAGGGAAAAAATGTAAAACCACCTTCTTGAATTTCTCCATTTTATCCTTTAGCTTTTTATTTTATTTCTTGCCAACCCCGAGATTTGAACTTGGGTCCAAGAATTCCAGGGCCAGTTGTGGCAGAGATGCAAAGACCTGAGTTCCAGCCCTGTGCTTGGCAAAAAAATAATAATAAAATAAGGCCCTGGCTTGGAATTTGCACCATTTTTCTGGCAGGCCTGGGATTTGAACTCAGCATCTGGGTATCTCTGTGGCACTGTGGGTGAAGGGGAAGCTCACCGTCCTTGAAGACAAGAAATTCAGACTAGTTCCCCGGGCCTGAATTGAAGCCCAGCACTGGAAAAAATACACACATGAGTTCAGTGAGTATGACGTTTATTACCCTTATTCATTTAGTATTATTACACATATAACATTTCATTTATTACATCCTATCATATAGGATATATTTGCATATGAATTATACTTCATACTGAGACACAGGACATTTTTTCAGGAAAAAAAAAATGTGTCAAAAGTGGCTTCTTAATACATGAATAAATTTTTGGCAATGCTGGGATTTCAACTTACAGCCTACAATTTCCAAACCATAAATGGGGTCAAAGTCTTAGCACACCAACCTCTGGCAAACTGAGTTACCAGGAAGTTCTGATGACCTGTTATCAAGCCACATTAGTGCCCAATGTATACACATATATATGTATATATATGTGTGTGTATGTGTATATATATATGTGTGTGTGTGTGTGTGTGTGTGTGTGTGTGTGTGTGTAGATTGCTGTATATATATATATATATATATATATATATATGTAGAGAGAGAGAATGTGAGGATATTATTAAATCATATATATATATAGTTACCAATAATTATTTATTAAGTTATGTCTCCACTTAATGAAGTATCATGGTTGAATACTTATAAAAGCATTAATTAAAAATTAATATCCTTCCATTAGGGGAATCATAACATGGTGCTAGAATGGAAGATATAAATCTGATGATTTTTGTGTGGCTTTCTAAAATAGAATCATGAATAACTGCAAATTTAATTACTTTTATAACATTCCATTAGCATTCACGTAAATAGGAATGAGTTTGTCAGGATCTCCCTCCATTTGTATGTCGCAGTCCTGGCATTCGAACTCCAGGCATGGGTAGTTTACTTCGAATGCAAACCATTGGAATGACACTGAAGATTTCAGATTGTCACGATTAAAAAAACCACTTCAAGAGGAAAAGAAAGCCAGTTGTCAGTGGCTCCTGTATGTAATCCTAGCTCCTCAGGGGGCTGAGATGTAGAGAATGCCAATTTGAATTCATCCAGGGCAAGAAAGTTTGCAATACTCTTATTTCTAAGAGATCACAGGAAAATATCCCCATGGGTTTGGGCTATGGCTCTAAGGCAGAGTGCTACTCTTGAGAAAGAGGAGATCAGGGATAGGGCCTAGGCTCATATTTCAACCTGAGACCTGCCAAAGAAAAAAAGAAGGCAGTAACTCCATGTCTCTGTGTATTTATGGATGATGTATGGATGATGGGCATTCAGCAGGATGCCCATGACCAGACCCCCAACCTGGGCAAGCTGGGACAATCCCTCAGAGAGTACTAAGTCTGTGCCAGTAGCTTGAACAAAGCATCTTACTCTGCCATTTAATAACTGAAGCCCAGAAGGCTTGCCTTGGCTGGTGTATGCAACGGGTTCATTGTGTTCTGGCTGAGGTGTCCCATTGGGACATCTATCACCCAGCCACTGCCTCCAGGGAGACCACTGTTCCTAAGCTCTAGGAGTTGTGGAAGGTTCTGGCTTCATATTCCCTATCCCTCTGTAAGACGTGACCATAGATCTCTGGGGGCTGGTGGCTATCACTCATTCATCATTCCTCATTGCCGAGTTTCACACTGGTCCCAAATCCTGGCAAAGATATGAAATGACCAGCGATTTCTGTGCTGAAAAGAGTATGCCAATAAATCCCACCCTCATAGTTCCTGTTAGAAGTAATCCTTGGGCTGTGAATGTGGCTAAGTGGTAGAGTGCTTACAAAGCATGCATGAAACCCTGGATTGGATTCCTCAGTACCACATAAACAGAAAAAGCCAAAAGTGGCACTGTGGCTTAAGTGATAGAATGTAGCCTTGAGCAAAAGAAGCTCAGGAACATGCCCAGACCCTGAGTTCAAGCCACAACACTGGCAAAATGTGAGCTTGGTGAGACATGCTCTTCTGGGACTCAGAGGAGGGCCGAGGTTATAGGTTAGAGGTAGAGGGCAGGTGCTGGTGGCTCACCCCTGTAATAATAGCATTCAGAACGTTGAGATCTGAAGATTATAACTGCAAGCCTGTGTAGGCAGGAAAGTCTATATGAGACTCTTTTCTCTAATTAAGCACCAAAAATACCAGAGCTGTTGTACAAGTAGTGGAATGTTAGCCTTGAGCATAAAAACTCAGGGATAACATCCAGGCCATGAATTCAAACCCCAGGACTGGCACGCGCGCGCACACACACACACACACACACACACACACACACACACACACACACACACACACACACACACCAAGATAGAGCATTTGACAGTCAGCCTGCACAAGTTCAATCTCTAGCAACTCAGAATTTAAAAAAAAGTGAGAGAAGGGAAGGAAAGACTTGCTTCAGGATGTGATATGACCAGTGCCAAAATTCCACAGGAGTTCTATGATGTGGAACAGGACAGAGGGCCTCAGGCAGAAGGTACAGAGCATGTGCAAAGGTCCTGAGGGGTGGTGTAGAGCAGGTGGTGTGGGTAGAATGAAGGTTCTGTGGCCTCAGATAAGTCTGGCAGAACACTGAAAGCTGGGTCAAGGTTTGTACTTGAGTCACAGGTAGGACAGAGGGTGGGGTCCCAGAATGGGGCTCAGCTTGACTTTTTACCAAAGACACCAGGGAATTTTGTGGCTGGAAGCCTATTTTTCACAGCTACTGTCCCTCAGGCACCCTTTGCATGGAGGAGTCAGGGAAAATGCAAGGAAGAACTCTTGCTTAAGAAAAGCTTCTACCCAATGTCTCCAGTGGCTCAACCCCTGTAAATCCTAGCTATTCAGAAATCTGAGATCAGAGATCGTTGGTCAAAGCAAGCTCAGCGGAAGAAAGTTAATGACACTCTTCTGGCCAATGAACTACCAAAATCCAGAAATGGGGCTGTGGCTCAAGTGGTAGAGTACCAGCTTTGAGGGAAAAAGTTAAGAGACCAGAGCCCAGACCCTGAGTTTAAGCCCAGATACTGGCACAGAAAAAAAATAAAGTTTTCAGGAGATCCCAGTCTACTGTGGAGAAAGACCATTATCAGCTGGGCACCGGTGGTTCATGCCTGTCATCCTAGCTACTCAAGCCTGAGACCTGAGGATCAATCAAAATTAAAAGCTAGCCTGGGCAGACTCTTTTGTCCAATGAATCACCAAAAAGCTGGGAAGCAGAGCTACTGTAGTTCAAGTGGTTCAGCACCAACTTTGTGAAAACAAGCTAAAGGATAGCAACTAGGCTCTGAATTCAAGTCCCGGTAAACACACACACACACACACACACACACACACACACACACACACACACACACACACACACACATCCTTAACAGGTGCCAGTGACTTATACCAGCAATCCTAGCTACTCAAGAGGCTGAGATCTTAGGATGGCATCTTGAAGCCAGAACAGGCAGGAAGGTCCATGAGACTCTTATCTCCACTAAACTACTAAATAAAGATGAAAGTTGAGCTCTGGTTCAAGTTGTAGAATGTTAGCTTTGAGCAACGGAAGCTCAGGGACGTTGCCTATGCCCTGAGTTCCAGCTCTAAGATTTTTTTAAAAGACGTCGTTCGCCACCCCCACAGGCCATAAATCCTGATTTTGGTCATGCTAGACCTCACTTCCACTCCTGCCACTTCCACAGTATTGCCAATAGTGGCCGGTGTGTGGCCAACACTGGGTTAAGAAGTGAAAGTACACAAGGGCATGCATAGCCAGGTCAACACTAATACCCTAAAACAATGAGGTATTGGCCAAACCAGTCTCTCATCCCCCATTTCCCTGGCCCTGGAATCTAAAGTCTGTGCCTCTGTATTCTGATCATCTGTAATTGTCTAGAAGGACCTTAGAGGCCCAGCTGGGGCAAGAAGATAGACTGTCCTGTGATAAAGTACATTTACATTTCCTAGACACTGATCTATACTTCCAAGCCACCTTGGCCTCACCTCCAATGTAGCCCTATATCCTCCTTGCTTGGGCAGCCTTCAGTCAGCTGTCAAGCTCGAGTTGGCCAGAGGCACCAGCAATTCCCCATTCCCCACTCCACTGCCAGCCTGCTGAGTGGGGTGTGCAGTCAGAGGCCCAGCTGAGGAAAAGGATAGGACATCGCATGACTGAGGCCCTCCCTCTCAAGCAGAGGAGACCCTATGCCAGCTGGCATCACTGACCCAGAATCCCCTGGAGGCGGCCAAATATTGGGACAGCCAGACTTGTGCCCCAGAGAAAAGTTGGAATACAGGCCTGTGGCAATTTAGGACTCATTGTAGACCCTGATAGGGGCCTAAAGCTGGCTGGTGTGAAGGAGGGGCACCATCTGAGGTCAGAAAGAGGCAGACCAGCAACCCGGAAGGGAACAGAAAAAGATAAGGGAAAATTACACACACACCAACACACACACACACACACACACACACACACACACACACACACACACACACATACACACACACAAACACGGATATTCCAAGCCCTTAGCAGTTCCTGAGAACAAAACCATGAACTACCTCTATTAGGATCACATCCAACCCGTGAGAAGATGGCACTATCATACTCAGACTAACTGTAGACACAGCATTGAGCCTCTCATATCTGGAATGTCTCATAACCCAGTCTGGAATTTCCTTCCGTACACACTGCAAGGTGGAAAACTCAGCCAACCTCTTTGTTTATTGTTGGTCATGGGGTTTGAACTCTGGGTCAGGGCGCTGTCCTTCAGCTCTTCAGTTGAAGATGAGCACTCTACAATTTGAGCCACAGTGTCGTTTCCTGTTTTCTGGTGGCTCATTGGATATCAAGACCCACAGACTTTCCTGCTCAAGCTGGCTTTGAACCGTGGTCTTTACATCTCAGTATGAGTAGCTAGGATGACAGTTGTGAGCCACAGTAGGCGCCAGACTTCAGCCATCTTCATATACCCAGAGGAAACCCAATTCATCAGGCCACAAAATTCTTGCAACCCTTTATTTCAGACTTGATACCCAGCATCCAAATCCATCCTTCATTATGGAGAATACAGACACAACAATCCCACCCCTGCACCCATTTGCCAAATCCCTGCCTGCCATAGGCCTTGACCACTTGAATTCTTGGTAAGGCACCATCCATTCTACTGTGGCTGCAAACTGGGGGAGGTCTTAGAAATGTCTGTAAAGTGAGGCCAGCACCTGGTCTCTCAATCACAGCCCCCTCCCACACACACCTCCACATCTTTGCAGCGAAGATGGTTTACTTCCTTTCTTTTTTTCTATTGTAGGCTTGAACGCTGGGCCTGGGTGCTGTCCCTGAGCTCTTTAGCTCAAGGCAAGCACCCTACTACTTGAGCCACAGCACCCCTTCCAGTTTTCTGGTGGTTTGATGGGGATAAGAGTCTCAGGGTCTTTCCTGCCCAGTCTGGCTTTGAACCGTGATCCTCATATCTCACCTCCTGAGTACCTAGGATGACAGCCATGAGCTACTGGCACCCAGCAAAACATACTTTTCAATGCCTGTCATCCTATCCTCTCAGGAGACTGAGATCTGAGGATTGTAATTAGATGCCACCCTTGGCAGCAATGTGCATGAGAACTCTTTATCTCCATTTAAACTCCCAAAAAACCTGGAAGTGGAGTTGTGGCTCAAGCAGTAGAGGGCACGCCTTGAGCTGAAGAGCTAAGGGATAGCGCCCAAGCCCAGAGTTCAAGCCCCATGCCTGACCAAAAAAAATTCAGTTTTCACTAAGAAGTAGGAACAAAAATGTCAGATTGAATAGTAACTATAGCATTATCATTATATTTATTTCTCAGTGATCATTCTTGTAATGATTAATGAGAGTTTTCCAACCATGTTTAGCTTGAGAGTTAGTGTTAGGTAATGAATTAGATGGTAAGTAAATCTGAAATTGATTTAGGGTACAGGGGTTCAGGAAAAGGTAGGATCATTGGAAACTACAGTATTTTTCCTGATAAGAGAATTTCAGGACAAATAATATAATACTTCATGTTAGGGAACAAAATAACTTCAGAGGAAGAGTCAGAAATTTTGTGGGAATTAGGGCAAACTGAAACTCATTTCCAGAGTGCAAACTGGAGTATCCATTAGAATGATTAAAAACTAGAGTCTTTTTCTTAAACATTAGAATTGGACTATCATTAGAGTGAAAGTTAGGTTTCAGTTCCAGCTGGAATTAGAGTTAGCCTTAGGGAAATGGAAAGCTTAGGGTCAAACTGAAAGTAAATCTTCGAATAAAAAGTCTAGTTAGAATTAGGATGAATGTGAAATAAGAAACTGCTAATAATATTAAGATTAGGGTATGATTAGTGTGAGGGTTAGCCTCAATATTCCAGTTAGGGTTAGGGTTACAAGAATGGCAAGATACTGAGTAAAACTACAAACTACTTTTAGAAAGTTGAATTGAATCAAAGTTAGGATGAATAAAAACTAATGTATTTGTATGGCTTTTAGAATCCAAAGGCTATTAGTTCTAGGGTTAGGCTTATTGTTCTAGTTCAGGTTAGACTTATGGTTAGGGAAGGGTAAGCTTTATGTTAAAACTGAGTTTTCTGCTAAGATTTTCAAGTAAAATAAGGTTGCAATTTAACAAAAACTACAGTTGTCCTAAGTTTCCTATTCAAGGTTGAATAGGGTTAAATTTAGAGTTAGGTATCTAGTAAGATTTATATATAGTTAGGGTTAGCTACTAAAGTAGATTTTAAATAAACCTGCAATTTCTTTTGGAGATATAGGAGTTCAGTAAACGTTAAGATCAGTGGAAACTGTGATAGTTTTCATGATATGAAGATTTGAGGTTAATGATTCATAATAGGGAAGGATTTCAGAGTCCAACACAGGGAATCTGTAGGATTTGGAGCAAACTGCAAATCATTTAAAAGACAATGAGTATCTTTTAGAATGTGTCTAAACGCAAGTATTTTCCATTAATTTTAGGATTGGGTTACTATTATCATCAGGATTACTAGGGAAATGGAAGTTTGAGAAATTGAGTGACTTACTTCCTTTGTGTATGTATATGCACTATTCTAAGGCTTGAACTCAAGGCTTGGGTTCTGCCCCTGAGCTTTTTGGTGTAGGCTAGCATTCTACCACTTGAGCCATGAGTCCACTTCCAGCTTGCTTTGACATTGAATTGGAGATGAGAGTCTCATAGACGTTCTTATCTAAGCTGACATTGAACTGAGATCCCCGGATCTCTGCCTTCTGATTTAAGCTAGGATTAATGCATGAGCTACTAGTGCCCAGGAAAATGCCTGAATTATACTGATTGTTTTTACTTTTGTTCGAAATTGAGACTTGAATTCATTATCTGACAGCTTTGCTCACTTAGTAGCACTCTGCCACTTGAGCCATATCTTCAAAAATGATTATTTTAAATAGCTGGAAATCATTAAATTTTCTTCAGATGATATATATCATTAGTGTTGTTCTAAAACTTATCCCAACCAAAAAATGATTTATTGATCCTAGAAATTATCTGAGCAGATTCTCATGCTTTGCTTCTCATTGCATAACATTTTAGGGACATGATTTTTAATTATTATTTTAAGTAGCAAAGCAGTTATCATTAAACAAAGAAGTTTATGCATACAATATACCTTGATCAATGCCAACCCTTTCTACATTTTCATGCATCCCGCCCCTATACACCTCTCCCTTCACTCTTCTTAATTGTGTAGGATATTTACTGGATTCCTCTCTGCATTTTACACCTTTTCTCCTATTCAATCTTCTACCTTTTCCCACTTCACTCCTCTTTTGACTACCCACTTCCATATGATCCAGCAACTCTACTCCTGGGCATTTACCAGAAAGATTACAAACCAGGATATAGTAACCATTTCAGCACAACCATGCTTTCTGAATCAGCCAAGATACTCCTCAAGAGAGAAATGAATCAAGTAAATGTAACACACACACACACACACACACACACACACACACACACACACACACAGGAAATTCTACTTACCCATCAGAAAGAATATTGTATTATTTGTATCTCTCATTTCTCATTTCATCTGCCTGGTATCTAATTTCCATCGTATTGTCCCTGTAATGCACTAACTGACACATGCAAACTGATGTAAAATATTTTCAGGGTTATGGGATACCATAGATTCCTGAGTATGAGTTCTCTGCTCATTCTCTTTGTCTATTCATGCCTTTGAGTAGTGATTGTACAGATTCATTTGTACCATTTGCTACACAGAAAAGAGATGAAACATACATATATATGTACGTATATATATGAGTATATGTATACACACATATATACACACATGGATATATGCACACATAATATATATATTAAATACTTGAGTACATTTTATGTTTTCAAGAATTATGGAGCTAACAAAAATCACATGGATTTTCCTACCTTTTCAATTTTTTCAAAACCTAAGGAACTTTGTCCCTTTTGATTACCTAATTTTTAAGATAATATCACCATCTCTGATCTGTCAGTGGCCTTGAAATTAGATGTTCAAATAGGACAAAGTTATATAGGTTTTTGGGTGGAAGAAAGGAATATTACTAGGGTTCTATTCAGGGGTTCTCTGCTAACTAGACAGGACTTTGTCTATATAGCACCAAGCATCTCAAATACTTTGCCATACTTCTAGTACATTTTATTTACTTGAGTTCTTGAACTTTTGCCCTGGTCGGATCCTAGATTGACTGAGACTTTGCTACCTATGCCTCAAAACATAATTACCTAGGATTACAAATGTGACCCACTATGGCCAGCTCATTTATTGAGATGGCTGTCTTGGCAATTATTTCTTTGGCCTAGCCTCAGACCAAGATTCTTGTCATTTCTGCTTCCCAATCAGCTGGGATTACAGATGCGGCTACTATACTTGGTGTACATGACACCTTCTGTTTTGGGGGAGTTATTTTGTCAGTAGTGGGGCTTGAAATCTGGGCTTGGGCGCTGTCCCTGCACTCTTCAGCTCAAGGGGAGTGCTCTATCAATTGAGCCACAGAACCAGTATCGGTTTTCTAGAGGTTTTATTGGAGATAAGAGTCTCACGGACTTTCTTTCTCAGGCTGTCTATGATCCGTGATCCTCAGATCTCAGCATCCGGAGTAGATAGGATTACAGGAGTGAGCCACCGGTGCCCGGCATACCTTCTGTTTTTTAAAAGAGGTTTTCATTGTAAAAATGCTGTGTAGAGGGGTTATAGTTACATGAGCAAGTTAATGAGTGCATTTTCTATCAAGCATTGTTACCTCCTCCTTTGTTTTGTTTTAAAATACTTGTCTCAGTATTTCTTTGACCTGTCTAGAAGAATGTTTTAAACTTAGGGATTTTTTATTTCATGTTGTCAGAATTGATTTTGAAGATGTTCAGAAAAAAATTATTTATAGTTAGAACTAGTTTGTATTGCTTTGTATTGCGTTTTGCTTCTACACCTATAGATCAGCTGGAAAGTAGATGGCCAAACCTCTCCTCCCCCCACCAAAGTTGTAAAGTTCATTTTTCGATATAATGACTTGTATATCTCATTGTTGCAATGTGTCCACCTGTATCACTCGTTAAACCATTTGTTTTGCCCTTCCCCTCCACAAATTGTACCAACATCAAATACAGTGTAAGCAGGGGGAGAGACATAAAAAGAAATATAGAAATTATCTTATACATATGTTAGAAACAACTGCATGAAAGAAAATAATTGAATACTTATCTTGGGGTTCATTCCCCTAGCATCAATTTATCTGACCTTTTCTGCTTGACTCAGACATATACTAGATATTGCAAATAAGGGAATCCATGGGACCTATGTTTCTTTGGGTCTGGCTTACTTCACTTAATATAATTTTTTCCAAGTCTTTCCATTTCCTAACAAATGGGGCAATGTCATTCTTTCTGATGGAGGGATAGAATTCCATTGTGCATATATACCACATTTTCTTGTTCCTTTCATCTAATGAGGGGCATGTGGGTTGGTTCCATATCATAGCTATGGTAAATAATTCTGCAATAAACATAGGTGTGCTGGTAGCTTCAGTATGGTCTTGTTTGTGATCATGTGGGTAAATGCCCCAAAGTGGGATTGCTGGGTCATAGGGGAGCTGTATGTGGAGTATTTTGAGGAACCTCCATACTGATTTTCACAGTGGTTGAACAATTATACCCTCTCACCAACAATGTAGTAAGTTTACCTTCTGTCCACATCCCCTCCAGCATCTGTTGTTATTAGAGTTCTTGATTATAGTCATTCTAACTGGGGTGAGGTGGTACCTCAATGTTGTTTTTATTTGCAATTCTTTTATGGCTAGAGAGGTTGAGCATTTCTTCATGTGTTTATTGGCCATCCTTCTTTCCTCTTCAGAGAAATTTCTCTTTAAGTCTTTAGCCCACTTATTTAATGGGCAGTTGTTCCTTCCTTGTTGAGGGATTTAATTTTTTTTAATTCCAGGTATATTTTAGATATGAGACCCTTGTCTGTTGTATGGCTAGTGCAGATCTTCTCCCAATACATGGGCTTTCTAGTGATCTTGGTAGCTATGTCTTTTGCCATGCAGAAGCTCTGCAATTTCATGCAATCCAATTTGCCCCATTTGCCTTTGAATTTTTGTATTTCTGGGTCTCTATTAAGAAAATTTTGGGGAATTCCGGAAGATGGTGGAGGAGAAGCTGGAGTCTAAGTAAGCTCTTGCATAGAAAGCAGTTTTAGAGTTCCAGTGAACAGTCCTAAGTCAGAGAATTACACCAAGTGTGCCATCACAGGACAGAGATTTAGGCCAGAGAAGGAAGCCCAGGCAAGGAGACACTTCTGAGCCCTTGCCAGCAGCTGCTGCCCGAGCGGCAGCTGTGGAGGTGGCGGGTGAGCGCAGCCGCCATACCTGAGCAACAGAGAATCAGGGACGAAGGAGCCAGATGCAGCGGGCCAGCAGATTATACTCAACACCAGCAAGAACCGACAAGGAACAGACATGTTCATCCTGCAGTTCGCAGACCAGAGACGACCCAAGAACTAAGACTTGGCGTGAGTAGAAGCCTGACGTCCTCACTCCTTCTCAGGGAGCAGAGGAGGGAAGGGTTCCCCTCCCCCCCCCCAGCACCGGTGAACTCCATCTTGGATACCAACAAAGCTCGGAGGAGCTGCTAGCTCCAGCTCAGGCCGTGGAATAAAACGAGTCATTTAGCAGGTCACAAGAACTTAACTGCGGCGTGGCCTGCCAGACTCAGCTCCACCCAGGGAAAAGTCACCCAGCTCAGGCGCCAGCATGAGGAGTGCGTTTCTTCACTGGGTAATCAGAGCCAGAGGCTGCCCCTCCCTCTAGCAGCCTCGACAAGCAATTGAAAATCAGTAAACAGAAACCCTGAGAATGGCTCCAGATTGGGCTCTGTGAGGTTTTCACAAACCAGCCACGGAAAAGCTACTAGAACCTAGCCTCATCACTGCATCCCCATCTTTTGTGATACTCAAAGCAGATCTGTCTCCCAATGAACTATCCTGGGAGGAGGATTGCCAAATCCTGGGTAAAGCAGAGCATTTTACTGCCTGTTGGAACAAACTAACTTAAGAAACCAACCAAGCCACAGGACCACAAGCAGACCAGAGGCTGCAACAAGAGGCTGGTTAGGGACACCAGGGAGACACAGGATTTTTCCCACTCCTCCCAAAAAAAATCGAAGAAGTTTTTTTGGTTTTTTTGTTTTTTTTGATTTTTGTTTGTTTGTTTTTCTTTTTTTCTCTTCTTCGTCTTCTTTTTTTTTAGTTTTCATTTTTGGTACCTTATATAAAAATTTTTTTTTCTTTCTAAAACGTTTTTCAAGCTTTAATCTTTAACTTTTTTGATAAAAAAATTGTTTTCCAGAAACTTTCTTTTCCTCTTATAATTTTATTTTGGGGATAAGGGAGTGTGCATTTTTGCTTTCTTTTTGGTTTTCCTTCTCTTTTTTTTCTCTTTTTAAATTATCTTTTTGTTTTTTGTTTAGCTCTACTGAACTTCTCATCTTTTTCTTCTTCTTTTCTTATCCTTTTCACCTTCTCCTCTCTTTCGTTCTTCTTTATGTGACTTAATTATTGTCCTGCATACCCTCAGATAAACCCGTAGTTAACTATTAGACCCAATCCCCCATTGTGTACACACCTAATCCACAAATTTATTACTCAAGTCAAAACCTCTAAGACTTAAATTTCTTAATAGCAGTACTACCTCTTTATACCTATATAATATTGTAAGCATTTTTATTTTTAAGTTTTTCACATCTCCTTTATAGCCCTCCCCTTCTCTCAATAAATTCACGTTCTTATCTAAATAGATTGTTATCGTGACTACATAATTTTATTAATTTCTACCTTTCTATTTTTTCTGGTCTCTTTTCTTTTCCTGTTCCCTTTCTTTTTTTCTCTCTCTCTACTTTCATCCTACCCAACCTATTTCCTACTTTGAGATTAAGACTTAGTTAACTCCCCCTGAGCCTCCCCACATCAATCTATTCCTCTTTTTTTACCCATATCTCTCCCTAACCCTAATAATTTCTGGTCTTCCAAATTCTTCTTTGCGGTTCGTAACCAATTACCATATAGTTGCTTGATGTTGAATAGATGTATCTGTTGAACTAGATTGTATGTGTAGAATATTGACTGTGCAAATTCAGACTTGGGTTGATGCTTGCCTTAAGATAGTATTCTAGCACAAAACTGGGGCTATTTTCATCTCAAATGGGCAGAGTAAGCCGGAAAAACACAAGAAAAATGGCAAATCCGGGTATCTCAATTCCCAATCCGATAATCAGGGGACAGAACAGACAATGAATAATCCAAAGGAGAATTCCCAAATAGCTCTACAACCACTGCTGGCAAACATGATGAATCAAAAGATTGAAAGCATAAAAAGGTCTCTGTATTAGCATGATAGGGAGAGAGAAGAGGCATACCAAAAGTTTATACAGGAATATCATAAGCATGAGGAAACTACTCAAAAGCTGATACAGGATTTGCGTGAGCAGCTTGAGAATACTCAAAGAGAAAGACAGGAATGGTGTGAACAGGCTGAGAACATTCAAAGAGAACTACAGGAATCCCATGAACGGGAGGAAGCTTATCAAAGAGTAATACAGGAATTGAGAGTGCAGGAAGAGAATACACAAAGATTACTAAAGGCATTCATGGAATCCATTAACAAAGATCTGAAGGAAGTCAAGGAGACCACAAAGAGAATGCTGAATGGAACCCAACAGAAGGAATGGGAGTCCAAGGTAACCATAACCAATCAACTAAGTGATCTGAGAATAAACATTGAACATCAAATTAGGAAGTAAAGAAGTTCATACAAGATCTAAAACAAAGATTCAACAAAGAACTTGAAGCCATCAAAACTGACCAATTAGAAGGAAAAGAGATAAAAAACAAAGTAGAAAGTCTTGACAGCAGGTTAGACCATGCAGAAGATCGAATCTCAGGGATTGAATACAGCCTAGATATCATAGAGAAAGAACATACAACCATCCAAGACAAGTCCAAGAAATATGATAGATCTATCCAACACCTGGAAGACACCATCAGAAGGCCGAATCTAAGGATAATGGGTGTAGAGGAGCATCTAGAAACAGAAGTTAATGGCCTAGGAAATTTGTTTAACAGGATCCTAGCAGAGAACTTCCCAAACATGCAAAAAGATAGTCCTACTCAGATACAAGAAGCTTTTAGAACTCCAAACAGACCAGACCAGAATAGGACATCCCACCATCACATTATAATCCAAACAGGATCAACTCAGACCAAGGAAAAGATCCTTAAAGCTGTCAAGGAGAAAAGATAAATCACCTATAAAGGAAAACCAATTAGAATCACCTCAGATTTCTCATCAGAGACAATCAAAGCAAGAAGAGCCTGGAATGATGTATTCCAAGCCCTAAAAACAAACAATTATCAACCAAGAATACTGTACCCAGCTAAACTCTCCTTCATTACTGAAGGCCAAATAAAAACCTTCCATAGCAAAGAAAAATTGAAAGAATACATCTCCACCAAACCAGCCCTACAAAAGATTCTTAAAGAAGTCCTACACATAGAAAACCAACAAGACCACAATAAAGGTCAAGAAACTGCACCCATACTGAGAATCCAAGAACCATAGGAAGAACCCAGTTTCACAACCCCCAAGAAGTTGGATAACATGGCAGGAACTCCCAAATACCTCTCAGTCCTTTCTCTTAACGTTAACGGACTGAACTCTCCAGTTAAGCTACATAGACTGTCTAGCTCATTAAAAAAAAAAGACCCTTCTATCTGCTGCCTTCAGGAGTCACATCTTGCCCATACAAACAAACACCTTTTCAATGTTAGAGGTTTGAACAAAATCTACCAAGCAAATGGCCCCCATAAAGAGGCGGGAGTTGCAATCCTAATATCAGATAAAGTAGACTTCAAATTAAAATTCTTGAGAAGAGATAAAGAAGGTCGCTAAATACTAATTAAGGGATCTCTCTTTCAGGAGGATATTACAATTCTAAATATCTACTCGCCAAACAATGGAGCTCCCAAATTTATCCAAGAAATCCTACTATCCCTCAAATCCCATGTAACTCCAAAGACATTAATTGTTGGGGATTATAACAAACCACTCTCCCCACTAGATAGATCAACTCAGCAAAAACTCAACAGAGAAACTGCAGATCTAAACAGCTGCATAGATCAACTAGATTTAACAGATATCTACCGAACATTTCACCCAGCAGCATCAGAATACACGTTTTTCTCAGCAGCACATGGAACATTTTCTAAAATAGACCACATTTTAGGCCACAAAACAAAGTTGTCCAAATTCAGAAAGACTGATGTTGTACCTTGCATTCTCTCTGACCACAAGGGAATAAAATTAGAACTCAACACCAAAAGCCACCAAAGAAAGTCTGGTATCACATGGAGGCTGAACAATACACTGCTGAATCACAAGTGGGTCATGGAAAAGATTAGAAAGGAAATTCAAATGTTCATGCTATTCAACAAAAATGAACACACAAACTACCAGCTCCTCTGAGACACAGCAAAAGCAGTACTCAGAGGCAAGTTTATAGTTCTGAGCTCCTACATCAACAAATTGGAGAGATCTGAAACCAACAATTTAATGACACATCTAAACCTCCATGAAAAATAGCAGAAAGATAAACCCCAATCCAGTAGACGGAAAAAAATAATTAAAATTAAATCAGAATTAAATGAGTTAGAATCCAAAAAATCTATAGAAAGAATCAACAAAACAAAGAGTTGGTTCTTCGAAAAAATTAACAAAATTGACAGACCCTTAGCAAATCTTATCAGAAAAAGAAGAGAACCCACGCAATTAAATAAACTCAGAGATGAGAATGGAAACATCACCACGGAAACAACCAAAATTCAAAAGATTATAAGGGAATACTTCTCAAAACTTTATGGTAATAAGTTTGAGAACTTGAAAGAAATGGACCTTTTCCTAGCAAATATTGACATGCCAAAACAAGATGAGTTAAACCAGCTTAACAGACCCATATCAAGCGTTGAAATAGAAACAGCAATAAGAGACCTTCCGGCTAAGAAAAGTCCAGGACCAGATGGTTTTACAACGGAATTCTACAAGGTTTTCAAAGCAGAACTCACACCAATACTCCTCCAACACTTCAATGAATTTGAAAGAGAAAGCTCACTATCGAACACATTCTATGAAGCCAACACAACCCTCATCCCAAAACCAGGCAGGGACTCATCAAAGAAAGAGAAGGATAGACCCATTTCTTTGATGAACATTAATGCAAAACTACTCAACAAAATATTGTCTAAACGACATCAACAATTCACTCAAAAAATCATACACCATGATCAAACATGATTCATTTCAGAGATGCAAAGCTGGTTCAATATACGTAAATCAATTAATATTATTCATCACACCAACAGGAGCAAGAATAAGAACCACATGGTTATCTCAATAGATGCAGAAAAAGCATTGGACAAGATCCAACACCCTTTATGATGAAGATTTTGGACAAATTAGGAATCCATGGAACATTCCTCAATACAATAAAGGCTGTATATGACAAACGTACAGCCAGCATTATACTTAATGGTGAAAAACTAAAGCCATTTCCTCTTAACTCAGGAACAAGACAAGGATGTCCACTCTCTCCACTTCTCTTCAATGTAGTATTAGAATGCCTATCTACAGCAATAAGACAAGATGCAGACATAAAGGGGATCCAAATAGGGAAAGAAGAAATAAAACTCTCCCTCTTTGCAGACCACATGACCTTGTATTTAAGAAATCCCATAGAGTCCACTCCCAAATTACTCAAGCTGATTCAAAACTTTGGCAAAGTAGCAGGGTATAAAATTAACCCCCAAAAATCAATGGCCTTTCTGTATGCCTACAATGAGAAAAGTGTGGCTGAAATTAGGAAAGCAACTCCATTTGTAATAGCCCCACAAAAAATAAAATACCTAGGAATTAACTTAACCAAAGAAGTGAAGGACTTTTATGATGAAAACTTTAAAATCTTGAAAAAGGAAATCAAAACAGAACTTCAAAAATGGCAAAACATCCCATGCTCCTGGATTGGAAAGATTAACATCGTGAAAATGGCAATAATTCCCAAGGCTATCTACAAACTCAATGCGATACCTATCAAAATTCCAACCTCATTCTTCAAGGAAATAGAAGAGGCAATCCAAAAATTCATATGGAATAATAAAAGACCCCAAATAGCAAAAACGCTCCTCAACGGAAAGAACAGTGCTGGAGGAATATCAATACCAAATTTCAAACTCTACTATAAAGCCATAATAATCACAACAGCTTGGTATTGGCATAAGAACAGGCCTCAGGACCAATGGAATAGAATTGAAAACCCAGAAATGAACCTACAGACCTATAGCCATCTAATCTTCGATAAGGGAGCTAAAACAATAGAACGGAACAAATACAGCCTCTTCAGTAAATGGTGCTGGCAAAATTGGTTAACTACTTGTAGAAACCTAAGCTAGATCCTTATATATCACCCTGCACCATAATCAACTCCAAATGGATCAAAGACCTCGAAGTCAAAGCAGACACTCTGAAAACATTACAGGATGGAATAGGAGAAACCCTAGGTCTCCTTGGCTCAGGCCGAAATTTTCTGAATAGAGACCCGGAAACACAGCAAATCAAAGAAAGGTTGGACAAATGGGATTGCATAAAGTTGCAGAGCTTCTGCATTGCAAAGGACATAGCTAGCAAGATCAATAGAAAGACCACGGATTGGGAGAAGATCTTAACTAGCCAGACAACGGGCAAGGGTCTCATATCTAAAATATACTTGGAACACAAAATATTAAATCCCCCAACAACAAATCCTCAAAGAAACAACTGCCCAATAAACAAGTGGACGAAAGACTTAAGGAGAAACTTCTCTGAAGAAGAAAGAAGGATGGCCAATAGACACATGAAGAAATGCTCAACATCCCTAGCCATCAAAGAAATGCAAACCAAAACAACATTGAGATACCACCTCACTCCAGTCAGAATTGCTAAAATCAAGAACTCTAACAACAATAGATGCTGGAGGGGATGTGGACAGAAGGGAACCTTATTTCATTGTTGGTGGGAATGTAAACTTGTTCAACCACTTTGGAAAGCAGTATGGAGGTTCCTCAAAAGACTCCACATAGAACTCCCCTATGACCCAGCAATTCCACTTTTGGGCATTTACCCAAATGTTTACAAACAAAACCATACTAAAGCTACCAGCACAACTATGTTTATTGCAGCATTATTTACCAGAGCTAAGATCTGGAACCAACCCAGATGCCCCTCAGTAGATGAATGGATCATGAAAATGCGGTATATATAAACAATGGAATTCTATGCCTCCATCAGAAAGAATGGCATTGCCCCATTTGTGAGGAAATGGAAAGACTTGGAAAAAATTATATTAAGCGAAGTAAGCCAGGCCCAAAGAAACATAGGTCCCATGGTTTCCCTTATTTGCAAAATCTCGTATATGTATGAGTCAAGCAGAAAAGTCAGAATGTGATGTCAGGAAAATGAACCCTTAGATATGTCTTTTAATGTTTCTTTCTTTCATGCATGTGTTTCTAATGCATTTATAAGATTATTTCTTTGTTGCTTTGTATGTCCCTCCCCCACAGTATAACCCCTGCTTTCACTATTTTTGATGTCAATATAACTTGTGGAGGAGATGGGGAAAAACAAGTCGTTTAAGGATACAGGTGGACCTGTTGCAACAATGAGAAGTACAAGTTGTCATGTCCAAAACGAGCTTTACAATGTCGGTGCGGGGGGAGGTGGGGGGGGGGAGAAGGATTGGGACTGGCGGGGGAGGGGGGAAGCTGTGAAGGGATGTGAAGGGTAAACAAAGGAGGAGGCTGCAATGCTTGGTAAGAAATGTATGCATTATCCTGCCCATGTAATTGTAACCCCTCTGTACAGTATGTTCACAAATAAAATAAAATAATAAAAATAAAAAAATAAAATTAAAAAAAGAAAGAAAATTTTGGCCTGTGTCAAGGAGACCTAGGTTTTCTCTTATTCTGTCCTGTAATGTTTTCAGAGTAAGACTTCAAACTTTTAAAGTTTCAAATATTGCAGGAAGATCTTTGATTCATGTTGAATGGATGTGAATAGATTGAGCTGTTGCATATATTCGTGTGTGTGTGTGTGTGTGTGTGTGTGTGTGTGTGTGTAAGGGGGGTTATGTGTATCATTGAAATCAAGGATAAGGAAATGGTTTCTTTTTCTGAGATATACATTACGGTGTTTCTTTGTTGGTGGTAGGCTCTGATTGCTTGCGTTTGCCTGATGTGCACATTCCAGCCCAGTTTTTCAATTAAAGTTTCTTAATTATTATTGAACATATTATGTTCTGATATTGCTTTGTCTTTTTCTGCCATCTAGGATCTTCTTTTTCTGTTAAATATTAACATTCAATATGAATTTTACCTCCTGAATAATTTTCTCTTTAATTTGAATTTTAAAATAAGAATTATAATACTTTTGATCTCTGTATTCATGAAGAAAAACCATTTTGAATTCTCTGTTTAATGTAATAACACCTGGACAGATTTGTTAGCACCAAGTCCTTAAATTTTCTTTTGCAGTTTTAGTTTTAATAACCCTCCTCCATGTTTTTAGCATGGGTAGACAAAGAATTCCCACAATGCCTCACAACTTTTATCATTCACTTTGTCTCTGCTTCCGTGTCCCTGCTAAATTGTTCTGGATGCCTGTATTAGCTACCCCAACCCCTGCAAAGCTGTTGCTGCTACCCAATTTTCTGCCACTGTAACTCAGCAATTACAGTCACAATTACCCTTTCCCTGGTACTCCCTTTCTATGCTACTCATTTTGGTACCCATAATTGTTAACACCATGGTTCCAGCCACCTGCTCCCTAACACCCCTGTCTCTGCTACCACATTCCCAAACAAAGCAAGGCAAGAGTAGGCACAGACAGTCGACTTGGGTACTCCTCTTGCAGGCACAATGGGACGTTATTCCTCAGGCATTTAACATGAGGGACTAACTACTGGTGGAAAGAAAAGAGGTTACTCAGAGGGGACTAAAATCCAAGGATATCAACTTATAACTTGTTGCTAGGAAAACCAGGCCCTAAGATGAAAGTTAATGAGAAAAGAAAATTTGACAAATATATTGGGGATGATATAAAAAAATAAAAGTTTTAGCTTAATCTCTTTTACCAGTTATCTGATTTATTTTTATGACATAGATATGTAATTACTTTGCATTTTAAAAAGTATATGAAGATGCACATTTATGTGGTACTTATATTAATTTATGGAATATTTGCATATGATCATGTTAAAATGATATTCAATAGTTTATGCTTTATGATATGCTCATGAGTCTGCCTTTGGCAATATGAATTGAGCTCTCTAACAATAAATAGATTTTCATTGTCAAAAACTACAGGGATTGGGTAGGAGGGAGGAGGCTGGAAAGGGATGTGAAGGGTAAACAAAGGAGGGGGCTTCAATGCTTGGTAAGAAATGTACGCATTATCCTGCCCATGTAATTGTAACCCCTCTGTACAGTATGTTCACAAATAAAATTAAATTAAATTAAAAAAAAAACTACAGGGATATTACTGAGGCTAATACCAAAATGAAAGCTGGAACAAGAAAACTGAACAAAGCTACAAGTTTGAAGGGAAGGGGTCAGTGGTAAGGGCTATGATAAAAGAGAAATACATCACCATGGAATCCTGGATAATACAATGTGTCTTGTTGAACTACTATTTTTTAGAAAGCAGAACATAACTTTTGATTCTTGCTTTTTGGAACCTCTTTAATGAGTGGTTAAACAAAAAATATCGAAATGACTGAAAATCCACTGACATGAATTATTAGATTAATATTATACTCAAAATTTTCTTGAGATGCAGGCAGGCTAGATTCCTTTAATATGAAATTAATGGAATAATCTTTCTTTGAATGGTTGTACAGTCCATGACACTTGTTCCAAAACAAGAAAAGATACGGCAGAGAAAAAAGAGAGGAAGGAGAGTCAAGGCTGCTGAAATTAGCATATTTCCCATTTGGACTTTAATGGGTTGTTTCTAGAAAGAATTAGAATTTCACCTTAACATAATAATTTCAAAATGAATGTTCTAAAGGATAGCTTTGAAATGTAATATTTAATGCTGTTGGATTACTTGAAGACAAAGGTTTACAGAAAACTTTAAATTCCAGAAAGACTGTACTGTACCAAGAAACACCTAGAAGAAATATAATTTAAAAATACACCTGTTCAGAGCACATCCAGGCATGAAAGTCTGTGAGTCACTTATCTCCAAACAGGAAGTGGCACCGTGGCTCAGTTGGGAGAGGGCTCCCCTTGAGCTGAAGAACTCTGGGATATGCTAATACCCAAGCCCTGAGTTCAAGGCCCATGACTGACAAAAAGAAATTTTAAAGAATTAAATCATTAGGGCTGGAAGAAGACTCAGTGGTAGAGTGCTTGTCTTTCATGCATGAGGTCCTGGGTTCAATTCCTCAGCACCACATAAGCAGAAAAAACTGGAAGTGGCACTGTGGCTAAAGTGGAGTGCACTAGCCTTGAGCTGAAAAGCTCACGGACAGCACCCAGACCCAGAGTTCAGGACCCCCTATCAACAACATCAACAAAAAAAAAATTAAAGCGTCAAACAACCTGAAGATGTTGTCCAGAATAATGAATGCAGCATTATCCGTTGCCATGACTTAGTGACTTGAAACCAAGTTTACCAGGGGAGATGGTGGGCATTTTGTGTGTGTGTCAAAACCTGCAAAATTCTTTTATACTTTCCCAGGGAGGGAGAAAGGAGGAAATGGGGGCGGGGAGGAGTGAGGTGTTTGGTGGACTTGCCTTTTGGTTCACTGATTGTTTTCTGGAGTCAAATTCAGAGAAATTCAGTTTGCATTCCTAGTTGCATGGGCAATGACGAAGCCATGTCCTGGAAGTTGTTTTGTCCTGTCTTTGGCCTGGTTCCAACCACCACTGGATAATCCAAGTCCCACTGCTGGACCAAGATACCTTAAAGAATATTGATTCATTGGGCAGGTGGACCTCCACAGCCAGAATAGGCAGAAAATGCAATTCCGAGGGCATCATTGGAAATCTACATCAGGCAGAGATTTTTTAATATATTTTTATTGTAAAAATACTGTACAGAGGGCTCAGAGTTACAGGACTAGGTAATGAGTACATTTCCTATACAGCATTGTTTCCTCCTCCTTTGTTTTCCCCCTTCCATTCTTTCCCTCCCCACATCTCCAACTCCTCCCTCCTCAAACCCTGTCTGACACTGTAAAATCATTTACACAGTGTCCTGTACATCTCATTGTCACAATGGTCAACCTGCATCCCCATTTAAGCATTCTGCTATATCCATTCCACTCCCCAAATTTATATATATATATATATATGATGCAGAACACTGGAATCAAATACAGTGAAAACAGGGGTTTACCTTGGGCAGATGAACGTAAAAAGTATCACATAGTGCATTATAAGCATATTAAAAACAAAAGAAAAAAAGGAAAACCTCCTAGTGTCTCTGACTTGGGGTACATTTCGCTTAAAATGAACTTGTATGGTCATATGTACCTAGCCTTTGATCTTCTCTGCTTGTCTTAGATATGTACTAATCCCTGCAAACAAAGCTAAAACAAGGTTAACCATGGGACCTATGTGTCTTTGGGTCTGGTTACATCACTAAATATAATTTTTAACAAGTCTTTCCATTTCCTAACAAATGGGGCAATGTCATTCTTTCCGATGGAAGCATAGATTCCAGTGTGTGTGTGTGTGTGTGTGTGTGTGTGTGTGTGTGTGTGTGTGTGTGTGTATACCACATTCTCTTGAACCATTCATCTACTGAGGGGCATTGCGGTTGGTTACATATCATAGCTATGGTGAATAATACTGCAATAAATAAGGTTGTGCTGGTAGTTTTGTGATCATTTGGGTAAGTGCGCAAAAGTGTGCTTGCTGTGTCATTGGGGAGCAATAGGTGGAGTCTTTTGAAGAAATTCCATACTGCTTTCCAAAGTGGTTAAACAAGTTTACACTCCTACAAGTTAATGCAGTAGAGTTCCCTTTTAGCCACGTCCCCACCAGCATCTGTCATTATTACATTTCTTGATTATAGCCATTCTAACTGGAGTGAGGTGTAATCTCAATGTTTTGATTCGCATTTCTTTTATGACTAGAAAAAATGAGCATTTCTTCATGTCTAATGGACATTTTTTATTTCCTCTTCAAAGAAGTATCTCTTTAAGTCTTCAGCCCACTTAGTTATTGGGCAGTTGTTCCTTTGAGGATTTGTTGTTGGGGGATTTATGATTTTGAGTCCTAAGCATATTTTAGATATGATTTGTCTGTTATATGACTCATGAAGAACTTCTCCCAGTAAGTGGGCTTTTTATTGATCTTGATATCTATGAGCTTTACCTTGCCAAAGCTCTGCTGTTTCATGCAATCCCATTTGTCCAACCTCTCTTTGATTTGTTTTGATTCTGGTTCTCTATTAATAAATTTGTGGCCTGTGCTAAAGAACCCTAGAGTTTCTCTTATCCTTCATGTAATGTTTTCACGGTGTCTACTTTTATTTTGAGACCTTTGATCTATTTTGACTTGATTCTCATGCAGAGTGATATATATATATATATATATATATATATATATATATATATGGATCTAGCTTTAGTTTTCTACAGGTGTTTAAGCAATTCTACCAGCAGAATTTACTGAAAAGGCTGTCATTCTTCCATTCTATATTTTTAGCTCCCTTGTCTAAGATTAGTTGGCTGAAGGTCAGTGAGTTTATTTCTGAGTCTTCAGTCCTATTCCATTGGTCCTCAGGACTGTTCTTGGGCCAGTACCAAGCTGGTTTTATAACTATGGCTTTTTAGTATAGTTTGAAATTTGGAACTGATATTGCTCCAGTACTGTTCTTTCTGTTAAGAATTGATGAACCTACACCCAGCATTACACTTAATGGTGAAAAGTTACAGCCATTTCTTATTAATTCAGGAAAGAGATAAGAATGTCTGCTCTCTCCACTCATCTTCTACTTAGTATTAGAATGCTACCTGGGGCAATAAGACAAGATGCAATCTGAAAAGGCATCCAAATAGTGAAAGAAGAAGTAAAACGTACAACATGAGCAATGGAATAGAATTGAAAACCCAGAAATGAACCTACAGTCCCATAGCAATCTAATATTCGATAAGGGAGCTAAAAAAATAGAATGGAAGAAAGACAGCCTCTACCGTAAATGGTGCTGGCAAAATTCGTTAACTACTTGTAGAAAACTAAAGCTGGATCCTTATTTATCACCCTGCACCAGAATCACATCCAAATGGATTAAAGACCTCAGAGTCAAAGCAGACATTCTGAAAACATTGCAGGATGGAATAGGAGAAACCCTAGGTCTCCTTGGCTCAGGCCGAAATTTTCTTAATAGAGACCCAGAAACACAAAATCAGAAAAAGGTTGGACAAATGGGATTGCATTCAATTGCAGAGCTTCTGCCTGACAAAGGACATAGCTAGAAAGATCACTAGAGAGCCCACGGATTTGGAGAAGATCTTCACTAGCCATACAACGGACAAGGGTCTCATATCTAAAGTATACCTGGAACTTAAAAAAATTAAATCCCCCAACAACAAACCTTCAAAGAATCAACTGCTCAATAAATAAGTGTGCTAAAGACTTAAGGAGAAATTTCTTTGAAGAGGAAAGAAGGATGACCAATAAATAAATGAAATAATTCTCAAAATCTCTAGCCATGACAGATATGCAAATCAAAACAACATTGAAATACCACCTCACCCCAGTTAGAATTGCTATAATCAAGAACTCTAATAACAACAGATGCTGGAGGGGATATGGACAGAAGAGAACCTTATTGCACTGTTGGTGGCAGTGTAAACTTGTTCAACCATCTTGGAAAGCCATATGGAGGTTCCTCAAAAGACTCCGCATAGAGTTCCCCTATGACCCAGCAATCCCACTTTTGGGCATTTACCCAAATGTTCACAAACAAGACCACACTAAAGCTTACAGCATGACTAGGTTTATTGCATCATTATTTACCATAGCTAAGATATGGAACCAACCCAGATGCCCCTCAGTAGATGAATGGATCAAGAAAATGTGGAATTCTATGCCTCCCTCAGAAAGAATGGCATTGCCCCATTTGTTAGGAAATGGAAAGGCTTGGAAAAAAATTATATTAAGTGAATTAAGCCAGGCCCAAAGGATTATAGGTTCCATGGTCTCCCTTATTTACAGTAATTAGTATATGTCTGAGTCAAGTAGAATAGGTCAGATAATTTGATGTTAGGGAAATGAACCCTAAGATATGTATTGAAATGTTTTTTTTTTTCTTTCATGGGATAGTTTCTAACACATATAAGATTATTTCTTTGTTGCTTTGTATTCCCTCCCCCACTGTATAACCCCTGCTTTCACTGTATTTGATGTTTGTATAATTTTGGAGGGGAAGGGAAAAAATCGTTTAAATAGGGATACAGGTGGACCCATTGCAACAATGAGATGTACAAGACTTTATATCGAAAAAGAACTTTACAACATTGGTGCTGGGGAGAAGGATTGGGTGGGGGCAGAGGGGGAGGATGGGAAGAGATGGGAAGGGGAAACAAAGTAGTAGGCTACAACGCTTCAGAAGAAATGTACTCATTATCTTGCCCAGGTAATTTTAATCCCTCTGTACAATTTTTTCACAATAAAAATAATAAATTTAAAAATAGAAAAAAAGAAGGAAAAAGACATGAAAATGACATCATCTTGTATTTAATGGACCCCATGGACGCCACTCCCAAGTTACTTGAGCAGATCAGAAACTTTGGCCAACTAGAAGAATATAATTTTGTCTCAATAAAACCAAACAGGAAAGGAATAAGAAATAAACAAGAAAGTAATACACAGTTGGAAATTTGGGCTAATTTTGTCATTATGCTTTGAGAAGTCAAGTTTCCTATAGAAATGCAACTCATATATAATCCTCAGTTGTGTTTTAAATGTTGTCTTAATTACAGAACAGTTCTAGGTGCAAAAGAGGTCATGATTCCCAACCAAAAATTTGAAAAAGTAAGTATCATTCTGATAGAGTCCCAAGAAATGAAGGATTACAAAAGTTTAAGCCTGATGAAATAGGAAAGTTCATTTAAAGTAGGACTTTTTAGACCTGGGTAAATTAGAATTTAGATTTAAAATAGATATTTTTGTTTGTAATTTAATATTCTATAGGATACTACAAAATTCTTTTCAAGTAAAGATTTAATTTACAAATTTACTGATGATTCTGGCATTCTAATGGCCTACAATATTCTTTCAAGTGAGGTATAATAAGAACTTAGTTAATAGATAATTCCAACAGTTCATGTGTAAGATGATAATGTGAATAATCTAGACAAACTGTCAACAAATTGATGATATTAATTTATAAATATTGAAAAGGAGCAATCTTTTGAGACTTTGGTGTAACGTGGTATGAAGAGAGTAATTGTTTGACATCTTTTTTTTTCTACCTATACATAACACAGGAAGAAATTTCCTTAATTATGTATCTCTGTATACAATGAGAAAAATGCTAGGTTTGATGTTTGTTTTTATATTTTTGTTGTTGTTTGGTTTGTCCTAGGGCTTAACCTCTGGGCTTGGGCACTGTCCCTGATCCTGTTTTTGCTCAAGGTTACTGCTCTACCACTTGAACCGCAGTGTTACTTGGGTCTGGCTATTCCTGATGAGTTTATTGGAGATAAGAATCTAAGGAACCTTCCTGCCTGGGTGGGCTTTCAACCATAATCTTCTAATCTTAATATTAAGATATACAGATCTCCAGAATATCTAAGAGAGATAATATATATAATAAAATAAAATAAAAATAATATTTGCAAGTTTTCTGATCTCAAGAATACCACTGCAGTGAAAATGATGTAGCAAAGTTTAGTGTAGTATTCTTTCCACAATTGGAAGGGCATCACATTAGCAGAAATGTAGTATTTTTTCACAATATGATAAAGTAGTCATGATGTGAATTTAGGGAATTTTAAGGCACACCTTACAAGTTGGAAATTGTTGGGCTAGGATGACTTTATGGCATAAAAACTTGGGATTGATTGTCAAAGAAATAATAGCTTACTCTGATGAACAAATGTTTACTCTTAAGGAATTAATTATTATAGATACTTCATAGTTTGATCTACTAACAGTACTTGTCTACTTTTTCTGTTGAAATTTAAATATGTAATGCCTCATTGGAAACTGCATCTATTGCTGAATTAATTAAAATGAAAACAGGTACTGCTTTAAATGTCTCTGGTATGGCATGTACAGAATTTGAAAATGTGCAGTTAGTAGTCATAGGAATGTTGAGAAACAGATATTCTGTCCTCTTAACAATTAGTCAGTTTGCAAAGATAGCAGTTTTCATAGAATTGAACTGTTTTCTGTTTTAGTATGAGCCAATACTAAAATAATGTTTTTTTTTCAAAATAATGGCAAGTATATTCTGTAAATATTGTATAGTTTGATAACATTCACGTTGATGTCCCTCCGATAAAGAAAGAGGTAATTCAAATTAGCAGACAAAATGTTCATTTTTAAATGGTAATACACATAGAATGATATTTACTATACCAATACAGTGAAATTATATTTTATGTAGCTCATTTTTAACTTAATTTTATTGTGAAGGTGATATATAGAAGGGCTTGCAGTAATTGTAAGGTAGTGGACACATAATATGTCAAAATTTTTACCCCCTCCCTCATTTTTCTCACACTTTTCCTTCACCCCAATACTCCTCACAAGTTGTAATGTAAATTTCTAACACGTTGTCTTGTGAGTATTGCTATTGCATTGGTTTGCCTTTTGTCCTTTGTCTCGCCATTTTATTGTTCCGCTTCCCTTGCCAAATGAAAATAAATGTATATACAATACACAGGATACTGAAATCAAATACAACAATGGACAAACCATAGAGGAAAACACAAAAGAAAAAAGAAATCACATAGTACATTAAAAACAACAACCACAAAGAAAATACTATCTTTACATATCTAGGAGTTTATTTTGCTCTGCATCATTTTATGTGCTCATTTATACATAGCTATTGAGCCATTCTGCTCATCTGCTAGGACTATCCTAGCTATTTCCTAGTTATTACAAATGAGGAAAACCATGGAATCTGTTTAGTTGTGTCTTGATTATTTTTCTTAGTAGGATTTTTCCAAGTCTTTCCATTTCCTTATGAATTGGAAACATAGAATTCCTCCGTACATATATAAACCACATTTTGTCAATTCGTTCATCTACTGAGTGGCATATTGGTTTAAAACATGATTGCATGTAAGTATCAATTAATTCCATTCAAAAATGACAGATGCAAACTCACCAGATATACTAATATCATGATTTCCAAGAAAGATAGAATTTTATGGTGGTACAAGTGTTGAGATATAGGATGAGTCTAATGTATATCTTGCACTGAATTAGGCAGGAAGATATCCAATATCATGTAGGATTAAAGTGGTAGTGGCAAAATATTTCCCTTGAGAAAGATATAGGAGGCTGCCATAAGTATGAAGTAGTTCAGATAATTTTGAAGAATTTAGAAATGCAAGCTCAATTATGTCTCTTTAAATAATAATTATGTAAGTGGAAGGGCAAAAGAAGGGTAAGAGAAGAAAATAACTGACAGCAGATCATTGTCCCAAGTTAGAAAATAAAAAGACATAATCTATAACTTCCAAGTTAAAGAGAGACCAATATAATATGGCCCACTTAATTTAGGTACATGCAAAATATTTACTTGGCTTTTCCCTACTTAAAAGCTCCAAAATAAATGAAAACTTATAAAAAAAATTAAGTGATTGCCGTTGCTTCAACTTGAACAGTAACTCTGATCAGCCCTCTTTTTCTCACTTTGCTCTTGGAAAATAGTGCCTAAGTTGATGATGTTGTGGCTGATTAGAGGTAGACTAAGGGGCTTCTACTTGTACAATTATCCCAGCATAGTTTAAAGCAGTTTCCCCCCAGGATATACATGTACATTGTCTGAAACTGTCCTTTGAACACACCCTCACACCTGAGCAAATTATTTGAAATTATACTTCAGCTTTTCTTGGCACATTCTACCTCGTGCATTTGTCTTCTTTGCACATTTCTTTTGAGTTCATAGTTGCTCTATTTCCATTTCATCTGTAAAAATTGCTAAGAACATTGTTCAACTACCACTTCTAGTTTGCACATGCCCAGTCTATGTATGAAGGTACTTTGTCCTTGTTAAGCAATAGAGTAATACTCACTCTCTGAGGAGAAAAGTTCCACAATATAGCCCTATGCCCACATTAGAGGAGGTAGAATTTAAAGCATTTTGAGAAAACAGTGATATTAGAATTGAAAGGCTCCTTAGGGAAATTTTCTAGGAGCTCATTAGTTTACCCAGGAGAAATATAAATATCCACAAAATTTGGAGCTAATTAGTAAGTATCCGAATTAACATTTGATCCTAGATGTTGTGTTAATACAAGTCACGATTGTATTATTGTTACATTAGAAACCTTCACAACTTGACAATGTGTATGAGAAAATGAAAGAAAGGGATTAAAGCAAAATGTCTTATCTTTTTAGGCATTTAATCCTAGTGGTGAGGGTGATGTCTGAACTCTTCCATTCAATGAAAGCTTGAAGTTTATAAGAACACTTTCCTACATATAAGAATTTGTGTCATGTTGATTGACAGGGTTATTTCAGCATGGAGATATACCTAACAAGAACTAGGTTTCAATAGAGTATTTGGCAGTTATGATTTATCAATAGCTATAGAGGCATTTTCTATTCTAAAAAGAATCAATTCAAAAAGTGTTCAGTCACATCAGTAAAGCTGCATGTTCAACATAATACTTGGTGTTACTTGTCCTACATTTATAATGAGTAGGCTGATAAGATATCCAAACATATCTAAATATATTTCAATAAAATCCCAAACTGATATGGATATATAGGTCACTAATTGGAACTGTAGGACAAATTAGGCTTGTCTTTGCTTTAGTTCAATCTATAATCTCCTGGCTAAATAAAGTTTTCAAAAACTTTCACAGAATATCTCTAAGAAAAGTTCATGACAGTTATATCTGTATAATATTTCTGAGGTCAGGATTAAAGCATTTGTTCCCAAAATTTAGAATCAACAGGACCTGTTGATTTTATGGATCCAGAATTTTGTGTCTTCACATTCATATCTCAACATTTTATCAATATGACTTTCACCAAAACACTGTTCTTATTGAACTTGTCTATGTCCTTTTACTTTTCAAATCCAAATAGTAGATTTCCTTCAATATCTTCCTGAAAATTCTTTCCTCCCTTTTCTTCTGTAAATCTGTGTTTACTACTTTTTGTTTCCTTATTTATCTCTTTCCTCCAATCTTATCCACACTGCTACTAACATTGTTCACACTTTCATCATAACTTTCCTTTTCTTCTTCCCTTTAATAATGTGTCTGATTTTATTATTATTTTTTCATATTCATGTTCATGGATTTTTGATGATGTTCAAACAGACCTATCTTTGCATCTGTTTAACATAAACCTTAGAACTATCAGAGAGTTTTTTTCCTCTAAATCCATCTTTTCCATCTGTAGTCCTTATCACCAAGAATGTAAGTAATACAGTTAGGAGACAGAGATGTGGAAACACTTTAGATTTCCTAATATCCTACCTCCATCCATTAGATAAGATGAATGATCAAGATTTTCTCAGTTCCTGTCACTAATGTAATTTCTATGTACTCCTTTTTATGCCCCTGACACCAGCCTATTGCAAATACTCATCACCAGTCACTCAGGCCTAAAACAACTGTTTACAAAGTATGCATTTTCCCCCATAGTCTTTTTTATATTGGTCCTCTCCATCACCAAATGACTCTCCTTGTAAGTACACAGAGTGAAGAAGTCAGACAAAAATTCTACTACTATTATTTACTCACAGCATTGACTATTGGTCTTGCATTTCTCATCTGTAAATGGATATAATCTACCAGAAATATTGAACAATATATTTGTTGACTTCTAGAGCAAGGCAAAAGAAAGTAAACAGTCCTTACATTTTCTGCCTTAGCTTACAAATAAGGAAAGAGTCAAATTCAGTTTGTTGGTATAAAGTCAGAAATAATTTCATGTTGAAATAAAAATAAATTTTAACTCCTGCAGCTTGTGTCCTTTTATGGTAACTGCAGATATGTAAGTGTTATTATGTAAATTGTGTCATGTATTTACAGCTGTAATGAAGAACATACTCTTAATATATCATTGGAAAAGTATCTATCTGAGAATGTTATTTGAACTAATCACACTAAGTTGAAATCTACATCGTAGTCCATCAAAATATGGAAATAAATGATTTTATTTATAAGCAAATAATACCACCAAGAATAGTGAGTATACCTTAGAAAGACTGCTGGAATAACATTCGGGTTTTTACTGTCTCTACCTGTTTATTTGATTGTATTTCTTGATATTGAAACTCTCCTCTTTTTATTCTGGTTTTGTTTTGTTTTTGGTTGGTCATGGGGCCTGGACTCTGGGCCTGGTACTGTCCCTCAGCTCTTCAGCTCAAGGCAAGCGCTCTACCACTTGAGCCACAGTGCCACTTCCCGCTTTTTCTGCTTATGGGGTGCTGAGGAATCAAACCCAGAGCTTCATGTAGGCAAGGCCAGCACTCTGACACTGAGCCACCTTCCCAGCCTTCCTCTTGTTATTGTTATTGTATGTAATCCAATGCTGTTTATAACTATACATTCAATGTGGGAAATTTAGCTTCAAAGATATTTAAAGTTTTTTTTTTTTCAATCACAACATCGTCATTATCAGGCGACACTGTGGTCATCATCCTCTCCATCAAAATTATTATTAGCATCATAAGTACTGATTATTGAACATCGGATATGTTTCTATGATTTTACTATTTTTGTCTTTAGATTAATAATTTTAATGTTACCACTGTGCATGCATCCATATTGAAATTTTGAACAAATAAACAATAACAACCTAAACCATATCAGGTAGCTTGACTATGTGCTTATAACAAATTATGGAATAGATTTTTGGAAGCATCGCAAATTCCTAATCAGTATGAATTAACTTCCTCTCTCTCCTGAACTACAAAAAAATACTTAAGAGTTTGGGCAGAACCTTTTCAAGTAATATACTGTCAATGTTACTACAATATCATGTGTATATCTAAAATTCCCTTGAAAGTAATAAAGTCTACTTTATATTGAAATATTAGTTATTTTATTCTAGTAAACTTTTAGAAAAATAGACTGTACCTTTGAAATGAAAAATGTCAAAAATAGTAACATAAAAGTTTAATGGGAGTCTGTCATATATACATACATACATATATATATATATATATATATATAAATGTTATGTGTAGAATAGTACATATTTAGAGATTATTTGTCATCAGAAATATATACATATATCTAAATTTATTTGCAGAATGATATACATCATAGTGAAACAAACATCTTAAAACATAATTAAAATTAAAAAAAAAAAAAAAACCTCATGAAACCAAGTGCCGGTAACTCACCCTTATATTACAAGGTATTCTGGGTGCTGAGATCTTAGGATTGTTTTCGAAACTAGCCCAGACAGAAAAGTACTTGTTAGATTCTTATCTCCAATTAACCAGTAAAAACAGGAATTAGCTCTTTTCTTCAAGTTGTAGAGTGCTGTCTTTGAGCATAAAAATGCATAGGGACATTGCCCAGGCCTTGCACACAACACCCACAACAACTAATTGTATCACATTAATTTCACAAAAGCATCTTTTAGCTGCTGTGAACATTTCTTAGAAACATGAATACATACCCCTGGAAAATGTTAAGTAAAAAAGTACAGAATATTTACGTCTATGTTAAAGACATAACTATTTAGATTGTTTAAGATATTTAGGTAATGATTAGAAGTCAAGAATAATGATAGGTAGGTCATATATTGGGACTGGTTTTTTATTCTATTTTACAATAGTAATAAAATTATATTTATAATGATTATATAAAATTACTCTTGCTTGCTATTTGAATTATCATAAGTGATAAATATTTTTAAATGATTTCCAAAGCAAAGGAGTATCAATTCTTTTGTAATTTCAAAATAATTAAGAAAATGATTTCAAGGCTGGTTCACTCTAAGTCTATATTTGTTTTCTTGCTCTAGTTTTCATATGTTAGTAGAAATTAGAATTCCAAAAATTTAATGGATATTGGCATTCAGGAACATCTTCACATACACTAATATTGGAGTCCCTTAAGTGGAATTGTTTTATTTCATTTGTTACTTTCACAAATATATCAAGATGATTGTGTATTTTGTTCTTTTCACTGCTTTTGGCTCTTATCTTGAGAATACGTTTTCCCTAGCAAGGTAGAGATAAGCAATTGGATTAAACAAGTAACATATGACTTTCATAAAATGCAGATGCATAGATTTGTGTCTACTGTCATTTGCTATAAGTTTCTTCCAGAAAAGTTTCTCAATTACTTAGAAGTTTTTCCCCTTCTCCTCCACAAATTATACAGACATCAAATACAGTGAAAGCAGGGGTTATAGTGTGAGGGAGGGACATACAAAGCAACAAAGAAATAATCATATAAATGTGTTAGAAACAATCGCATGAAAGAACAAATAAACATTTGAATACATAACTTAGGGTTCATTTCCATAACATCACCTTATCTCACCTTTTCTGCTTGACTCAGATATATACTACATATTGCAAATGAGGGAAACCATGGGAAAAAATATGGATACAGGTGGACCTATTGCAACAATGAGATGTACAAGTCGTTATGTCAAAAAATGAACTTTACAACTTTGGTGGGGTGGGGGTAACGGGGAGGATTGGGTGGGGCGAAGGGGGAGGATGGGAAGGGATGGGAAGGGGAAACAAAGGAGGAGACTACAATGCTTGATAAGAACTGTACTCATTATCTTGCCCATGTAATTGTAACCCTTCTGTACAGTATTTTCACAATAAAAAATATAAAATAAAATAAATTTCTTAGAAGTGATGCACAATTCCTAGGTATTCCAGTTATCACATATATTTTTGGGTTGGGTTATCTCTGTATAAACTCAAACGGAAAATATACCCTCAAAATAAACAGAAATCACATCTTTGTTTTAAATGCAGTAGTTTACAAAGAGTTTTTAGCCAACACCAAAAATATCTTTTTAGCTATTCTGCATTTTGTGTGAAGAAGTTTTAAAAATATTTTTTTTTCCTGATATGCAATTCACTTACAATATATTATTTCCTTTTATTGTATACATATTAGTCCTTTGGAAGTGAATTGTACTTTCATAGGTTTCCAAAGCTTAATTTTCACAAACTTGCATTTCTTCAAATAGAAATGCTGTAAATTTTAGAACAGACATTAAAATAGATATAAAATTCAGTTACAGGAATTTGCCCAGTATACATCCTCTATAGTGCGTCTTTTCAAAATTTGTTTTTGGGGATCATTTCCTCAGTCTCACACATACTATTCAAGTTCACTGTCAATTAACTACATTCTCTGTCCAAAAAAGTTTTTTACTTCTGTTTAATACATTCATAGAAGTGTAATGCCTGGATCCTATACAATTCTCTTTCATCTTTTGAAGACTTGTTTGCTAAAATGATTGCAGTATTATACAAATTGATCACTATGAGAAGTATATCAATTATCCACAAATACGTTACTATATTTTACGTTCTTGTTTATATTATGGTCATACTAGTGAGTTTTCTTTTTATTATTTTTTAGACACTAAAGAGAATCTTATTTCATATGCTCCTCCTATTGACTTAATTTACATATGCTATTTAAAGAAATATTCTATTCAGGAAAAAAATTTATATACAATTAGAAGACATAAAAATACTTAAGTTTAAGAATCATTGTAGCATTAACATTGTAGCATTAACAAATATGTGCACTCTATCTGTTGGATATGCTTTCATTTCTGTTATAGTGTCCCTTGAATTATGAAAGGTTATCACTTGATATAATCCAGTTCTTGCTTTTCTTTAGCCATTAATTTTTTCCATATCAAATGTTTAGAAACCTTTGCTGATCAATATCATGAAATTTTACATTTATGTTTTATTGGTTTTTAAATCTCACATTTAGTTTGATAATCATTCTATATAAGGTTTGAGGTAGGCCAGGTGCCGGTGGCTTATGCCTGTAATACTAGCTTCTTAGGAGGCTGAGATCTGAGGATCGTGGATTAAAGCCAGCCCGGGCACGAAAGTCCATGAGACTCTTATCTCCAATAAACCAGGAAGTTTCATTGTTGCTCAAGCGGTAGAGTGCTCACCTTGAGCTGAAGAGCACATAGACAGTGCCCAAGACCGGCATACAAACAAACAAACAAAGTATTGAGGTAGTAGTCTAAGATCATTCTTGAAATCTAGAGAGGCAATAGTGCCAATAAAAGCATCTAAGATTCTGTTTTTATTTCACAAAGTCATAGCATCCTTTTCAAAATCTGTGGACCATAAAACTAAGAAATTATTTTTGACGAAACTGTTACCTTCTTCTATGTGTCTGTTCTTAAAGTAGAACTATGTTGTCTTCACTACTAAACATGGTAATACTATTCAAAGCTAGTATGAAGGCTCAAGCTACACCATTTTACAAGATTGCTCTGACAGACCTGTATTCCTTGAATTTACATACGAGATTATTGAGCAGGTGGATCAATATTCTACAGAGCTATCTAAATATATGATAGTCACTCATATTTTACCACTTGTGAAAATACAAACCCATGATATTATATATAGAAAATGTCTTTAGAGACTGCTCAATGCAACTATAATTAGTTTAGGAATGAGTTAAGATTTAGATAACAGTACAGCATAATAAAGCTGAATGATAACGACTTGAGATGTACTGCAGAAGAGAGTGAGAGGGGGAAGAATGGTGGACCACACAGGAGTTGTATGTCATTGGTATTGTTTCAAAAAACAGAAAGACTTCAGAAAAGAGAAGGAGAAAAATAAAGTGTCCTGAATCTAGTTTCTTTTTAATCCACCTGATAGTTTGGACTGAAAGTCAGATAACATGGGAAAAAAATAGAAAATAAAGAATTGTATAGATCTGTTACAATGTAAAGAAGTTGTAATAGGAATATAATTAATTTCTAAAAAATTAAGAGAAAGAATAACAATAACAATTGCTGACGTGGACAGAAGATGGATCACAATTTATCATATGTAATTTAGAAAAAACATACTAGGAATGAACATTTAAAAGTCATAATTTAAAATACAATTTGTGTTATAACTAGATAGTATAGCTCAGTGGTAAAACATTGGCCTAACATATGTGAAGCAATTGTGTGATTTCCCAAGCATTAGAAAGTACACAAAAAGCACACACACAGAAAACCCAAATAAACACACACACACACCACATACACACATTTGTTATTATCATATTAAACAGAAGAAATTATCACAAATAGTAAAAGTATTTTAATATATGAAATCACAATATTGCTCATACTATTTAAAATTTAGTAGAAATAAAATAGTCACAAGATACTTGGATTCTTATAGATTAAGTAAATTGAAAATTCAGAAATAAAAGACATGAGAAATTTGCAAACAAGTTTTAAATAATAAACATTTTGAAATATGTGTCCTTTTATTTTGACAAAAGATTGATGTTACTGGTGTTTTAACTCAAGATTTAGAATATGATAACCAGGTGCTCTATATCTTGCTAGGGATGACTATATCTCTAATCATTTCACTCTGGAAATTTTATGATAAGGTCTCATAGTTTCTCAGTCTCTCCTGAATTATGAGTACTATTTATACTTACCATCATAGTTAGAAAAATGTAAAGAACAAATCACTATTCCCAACTCAAACATTTTTTTTAATTCAAGTACAAATATTTCCAAATAATGACCAGGTAATAAAGCCTTTCAAAATAAATTATGTGCTTCTTGAAAATACACTATTTGTTAAATGGACAAATATGTTTAGAACTAAAGAAAATAAATTTATGTAATTTCAACAACCATATAAAATTTAAGAAAATAATTTTAAATTTTCTCATGTTAATTATTTTGAAAGCAAACTATATGTCTGAATAATTTACTTGTGTTAAAATTATGCAAAACTAAATTAATGAATCCTACAACTCTGAAACTAGAATTACCCTAAAGAAACAATAAAAAATAATTAAGTTCAAAATTTGAAATTTAGAAAATAAAATGAAGTGTACTCTTTAGTTGACTTAAGTAACTGTAAACCCTCTGTATATCAATTTTATAATAAAAAATGCATAAACAAAGAAAGAACAGTACCCATTGGTCAATAGCGACAGGAAAAACTAGTTTTTTTTTGAGTGTGCAAAAAAATCAGTGGAAGAGATAACAATGTTTCTTCCATAATAAATGTTCTCATTACCTTACTTATGTAACTGTATCCCTTCTGTACATTACCTTTACAATAAAATTAAATTAAATTAAAAATAAACTAAATAACCTACCAATTAAGAATTCGTAGAGAGCATGGAAGGTGGCTCAGTGGTGGAGCACTTGCCTTGCATGCTTGAGGCCCTGGGTTCGATTCCTCCAAGCAATATAATTTTGTGAAATCCTTCATGAAGCAACGTATTTCTTTCATTAGAAGGGAAGCCTCTGTCAAACTATTAATAATAGGTTTTCCTTCTTCTTGCTAGCATCTGTAGTTTTATTATCTTCATATATTTCATGATCTGTCTGTGTATGACAAAGAGTGCTGTGAAAATGAAAAGACCCTTCGCAGCACTTATCATTTATATACCATTCATAGATATGAAGGTGTTTAAATATTACTCAAATTGCTTTGGAATAAATCATGTTCACATTGACTATCGAGAAAAATAAGGATTGGATTCTCACCACATTAGGTAAGAACTTGATTGAAAGAAACCAGAAAAGTGAGGAACAACTCAACACATACATTCAAATGAAATAAAACAACCCAAGAAAACAAATTAATTCAGTACTCAAAAACCTGCAGAAAATGACATGACTTATAAAAAACATCAGCTATGACAAATTTATGAAAATCCTCACTACATTTGAGTCTACTCTCGTGAGGATAGAGGTTAAAGCCCAGACTGGACAGAAAGATCTTTACATAATGACATGTACCTGTTATTCTAAATTCCAGGAAGAATAACATAACGTGGACTGAGCCCAATATCATACACCAGTATCTGAAAAATAATCAAGATAATTTAGGGCTGGAGACATGACAAAATGGTAAGAACACCCATTTAGGGGGCACTAGACACTCAATTCAAACTCTAATATTATGGGTATTAAAGTAAAAAGCTATGATTTTAAATAAGTGGAATAATTGTAAGATTTGAGTATTTGAGTGGAAAACTGCATGAGAGAGATAGAATATACCCATGGTACAATGTTTTCAACTTAAGTGAAAATGTTTTGTGGTACTTCAGACAAAATAGAGTTACCTTGCAAATGAGCATATTTGCCCATATTGTGCAACCTCACACATGAGTGTCAAAATCAAACCACATTTTTAGCCTTTGTTTTTAACTCACCTGTTACAAATTATGGGTTAGATGAAGTAATCAAATAAAGATTATAATAATATTATGTGAGGCTATGAATTAGAGCTGAAAATGGTTTTAAATGTGATAATAGCTAATTAAATTGCATACTTCTTACTTTTACTCTGTCATGTCCCTCATTCTCACATTAGGAAAATTCATAGAAAGTTCTCACTAAATTATATGTACATTTATGATGTAATGTATTGAAAGAATATGGGCACAGTGTGGTTTTAGGTTATTGAGACCTGTAGGGGGTAGTGTGTTTTTGAAGACTTGCAATACATTGGGATGAAGATGAAGGTAGGGATGTGCTTATTCTGGAAAACTGGCCAGAGGATTGTTCCCATAATGGTAGTGATGAATTCTTCCAAAAGGTTACAGTAAAATCACTTTCACAACCATGTTCACTGCTCCACTATTCATCGTAGCAAAGTTACAGAAACAGCCCAGATGCCCTTTGGTGGAGTGATGGTTGGAGAAAGTGTGGCACATATACACAATTGGATTGCACCTATCCATTTTGAAGACTGTTACATTATTTGAAATGAAATGGATAGATCTAAAAATATATTAATGAGCTAAGTCAGAGCAGACAAACAAAGAACCCATGTTATGTCTCATATTTGGAAGCTAGAACTTTATACAGGTTTACAAAAAATATTAACCAAAGCATGCTATTTGCAGAGGAGTATTTCAAAAGTGTATTTTCTTATAAAATTGAACTTTTAATCCAACAAAATATATGTCAGGAAACTGTCACTTGGAAGGTGTGAGGGGAAGTCAAAAGGAAGGAATAAAGAGAGTTATGGACGAAGAGAGTGAAAGTATATTATTCATTGCAGATAGTATGAAACTAGAAAAAATTAAAGTGGGGTGAGGTTTGAAAGGATGTGGAAAAGTTATATAAAGATAAATTATACTTAAAAAACTGATTTGTTGAATAGAAATTCCATTTTCCAAGTATTTAAGATAATAAGAATATAATTAAAAACAATGGAGACATCTGATCTTTAATTCTATTTCCATCTCTTTTAAAAAATGAAATTGTTTGCTCTATAAATTGATCAGAGGGATGAATTTCTTGGCTAGCTAGATCATTGAACAGCTGTCTCTCTCTTCCTCTCTCCCTTTCATGATATGATTGCTCCATAATTATCCTAATTTATTTTGCTTTTATATTTTTGGTTGCATCATTCCACTTTCTGTTCTGCCATTTCCCAATTCATTTACATGGAAGGCATTATTTCCTATTTTCTCATTCCTAAAATAAGCTGCACATGAATGCACCACTGGTCCTCATTTTCAGTCTGTACCTTTGAATACGGAGGAAAATCTTCCTCTGCTCTCTACCAATTCCCTACTCTCCAGTTAGAATAATTTACAATGATAAAAATGAAAAAAGAGAAAATAAATAATAGTGAAAAAAACAGATGCCAAAAATTCACCGGATATTTCTGACCAGTTCATCCAATGTGAACTATTGGGGAAATACATGGACACCTCATATTCACTGGCACTCAAAGTCTCTAGCTAGGCAATTCTGAAGAAGATGAGGAACAAGATGAAAAAGTGAGAAATGGTATCAATTGCAAGAGAAAAATGGAATATGATCCAAGCAAATATCTTCTTTGGTCTGCCAAAAATAATCGCCTTAGTACAGTGCAGAGACTACTTTCCAAAAAGGCCACTCATGTGAATACTAGTGATGCTGATGAGTACACCCCTCTTCATCGAGAAGCTTTCAGTGGACACTTAGTCATTGTCCATGAGTTGGTAGCTCAAGGTAGATATTCATGTAATAATTGTGAATGGCTGGACACCCCTGCACAGTACTTGTACATGGAATAATACCAGAGTGGCTTCTTTATTTCATCATGATGCAGATACCAATGGCCAAACTAAAGGCCTCTTGACCCCCTTGCATCTTGCTGCTGGGAATAGAAATAGCAAAGTTATGCTAGATCTCCTTCTGTTGAACCATTATATCAAACCAGGTCTGAAGCACAACTTGGAAGAAACTGCATTTGATATTGCCAAAAGAATAAGTATGTATCACTACCTCTTTGAAGTTGTGGAAAGCTGTACAAATTGTTCTCCTAAGTCCTAATGGTTTGGGTAAATTTCTTAAATTTCAAAATTTCCAGTCCATCCTATGTGTCCATACAAAATATTTTCACAATACAAAGCAACAGCAATATCTTACTTTAAAAATTCATGAATTCCATGGTATTCTTCCAAGTGAATTGCCTGGAATTGCCTGACTTTGATGTCAATATACATTCAAGTTGTTTGTATACATCTATAATGTTTTCTGTAGCGTTTGTGATTTTTTAATAAGAAATAATTTTAACTTATCTGTTGAAATGAGTAGTACAGAAACTAAAGATATTTCTGGTGCTTGTCTGAAAAAAGTGTATTTTAAAATATTTAGTGTTCTGTTTGTATAGTATCCATAATCTAGTTCATTCTCTCCTAGATATAGTGCTTTGAATTCAACATTGTTTTATAATATATAGGTTCATTAATGTGTTCTTTCAGATTGCATTCCATATAGAAAAGGTTTAAGATTCCTTTAATTCCTAGGTCCTTATAGAATTTTATTTCTTTGGGATAAAATGAAAATGTTATCTAATTTCAAAACTTTTATAAAGGTTATGCAATGTAAAGGCCTTCATAAAAAGGTGAAGATTAAATGGTGTAAAACTAACTTTTATTCCTATGAATTACATGTATAATTACACTTGTATATTTGTAATCAACTGTTTAATAACTGTTTTTCATTTCTTCACAAATTTTCATATCATCCTTGTGCAAGAGACATGCTAATCTCTGTATTGTAATTTGGGTAGATGTGCTGCTGAAGCATGTAGTATCCTGTAAATTTAAGTAATTAATGATGCAATCTTAAGACAGGCATATATCCTTGGTTGCCTATTTGTAACAGGGAAACCTTATTGTTTCCTAAATTTCTATTCATCTTATTTCTGTAAAATTCTGTTTTTGGTGGAAAAAACTTATATTGATTCTTCAATTGCTCACATTTGAAATTTTTGTCAATTAATTTTTAAAGTCTTTTTTATTTGAAATTTGATCACACTTTGAAGCCTTTAAAGGTAGGTCCAAAGGTGATGGCTTTTCAAGTACTTATTTATCAACTGAGTTAGCTTTGTGGAGCTAAAGGATTCAAACTAAGCCTTGCTTAAGAGCTACTCTAAACTTCTCCAGCTTAAAATTTCCAAATTGAGGTCTTACTGGCACAAATGTCTGCCTTACACTTTACCCTTGCTCCATGTAGGAACAGACCAACCAGAATATCTTACCCTGACAGTATAGCTTGTCTTACTGAAGCAAAACTAATCTTAGTTACAAGTGATCATAGAGAGATTAACAGTTCAGACAGAACTGTTCAGACAGAAGGTATTTTTTCAAAATATAATTATTTATTATCCCTACCATTTCAAAAGTAGCTAATGCCAAGAAGGTGAAAAAAAATTGTTCATATGCATGATTACCTAATGTCCTGGCCTGTCCACCATCCAACCAGGCAGGAACTTACACCACCGATTTTCTATCACCAAATATATTCCATAGCTCCAGGAGAAGTCCATATGTTTCTCCTCGTTATTAGGCCTTAAATTGGTAATGTTTTAATCACAGTGTTTCCTCTTGTCTCTAAGCTGTACATCTCTGGATGGTAAAGCTTTAGCTCTAGTTCTACCAAACACTGAGGTAGAGGTAATGGAATAATATTTTAAAACAGTTGACTTTGTTACCCTAACCACAAAAGAACAATGCAAAACATTTTCTTATATTACATATACTTATATAATTTATAATTATATGTGCTGCTTTTATATTTCACACAGTGAATCTTACTAAAATTAATTGATAATTTGACAAATTAGTTGTTATTTACTTCAATAAATAGATTGGAATATAAATAATCAGGATTAGAATATATATTGGAATATAAAAAAATCAATGCAATGTTTTCGTTATAAACTTGTGATACCTTCTAAGTGTTCTTGGTTTCTGAATTCACATGGTAAAAAAACAATTTTGTTTTCCTCTAATCTATAAGGGATTTTACTCTGCTGCTCTGTTTATTGCTTTAACTCGCTGGTCCCAAACTGTTTTTCTGCATATTTCTGAAGAATTTCTACTGATTATACTCAAATTTTGCTGATATGATGTCTAAAAGGTATTATTCTTCTACAGGACCCACGGGTCCTAGGATCCCAGGTCCCATTTATCTTCATCATCAGATAACTAGGGCAAGAGTTCTCATCTAGGCCCATGCAACATGCCAACAGAAAATAACTGAAGAACCATCTCAATTTCTCCTTTCCTATATTTCAGGGCCCCAATTCCTTGAAATGCAGGAATTACCAGTAAGCAATTGTCAAATGCCAGGCAACTTAAAATGCAGGATGAAATCACAAAATGTTAAAGTGCAGTAATTGAAACTTTCAATTTTCAGATGACTATCCCATATGAGTGGACAAGACCACAAATGTCACAAGATTATTTGTAATACCCCTCTCGTAATGATTAATGAATGATTTCAGTCCAGCATCAGCAGGCAAAAAAATAGTTCCTGGAACGATAGATCCAAAATTGGTCTACAAATGGTAGGAATACTTGACATAGAGGTCAAATATAATTCAGAAAAACATTGAGAAGATCCTTAGTGCTTCAAAACACTGGTATTTCAGTAAAACTTGGTTCTATAGCATAAAAATATTGTCATTCTCAAACAAATGATAACCTACATTTAATTTCCTGAAAGTATATTCCTTTTCAAATAAACTTTTTAAACTCACACTTGCCAAAGTAACACTTTACAAGTAGATAATATTTAGTGACGTTACAAGTTTTTCAAGTGTAGGGAGCAAGTTAAAATAGAGTTGATTTATTTCCCAGCACTAATGCCAAACAGGTTCAATCATTCATTAAAATGTAGAAATAGTACCCCCCACCATTTGTGTTTTTCAGTAGGTGCATTCAAAAATTTGTTAAATAGATCAGCCTCCCATATTTCAAACCAAAACTTTAGCTAATAAAGTAAATTTCATCACATAATAAATAGATTTTGAAAAGTCATTAATAGTTGCCTTATCATATGGTGTTTTATGTTTTCCCTATCTGTCTAACATAGTAAGAAATATGACTTTATGTCTTTTTTTAATTTTAATTTTTTGTGAACATACTGTACAGAGGGTTTACAATTACATGGGCAAGATAATGAGTACATTTCTTATCAAGCATTGCAGCCTCCTCCTTTGTTTACCCTTCACATCCCTTCCTAGTGACTTTAAGTCTTAAATATGGGTACTCATCAGAGATTTGACAAACATAAAATTTGTCTTTTATTTCTATCATATTCCTCTACAGTAGTCAATTTTAGTTTTCTTCTTTTTCCAAAACTTATAGGTAGTAGAAAATATTATCCCATGTAAAATAAAATAATCACACACCATTGTACAAAGCCATTTACAAAACTGGTAGTTAGGAATACATTCTAAGCCCTTTTTAAACTTTCATGTTGACTACAGATTAATCTTTCAAATGGAGGGGAATAAAATCATGTCTAGGTGCTTCATGTCTCCAGTCTTGCAAATTGTTACTTCAGATGAATGAATTATGGAAATATAAGCTGACATCAGTTCAAGTATATGTAGGATCTAAACTCCATGGAATGTATATAAACCTTTCAAAGTACTAGCAGACAGTTTAACAGAATGACTATCAGAAAGATGAAAACAGAGAAGAATAATAGTAAAGTCATAGAATGAATGAAAATGGAACGAGGAACGTGTACAGCTAGAACACTCAATGTACACATGTGAGAAAGGACGTGGTAAATCAGAAATAAATCTTGTAGAAGGGGTTGGTTTAGAATGATAGATGGAGTGACTCTGATCCTGGAACATTGGAAAATTAGATGGACATATTTAATTGTAACAAACTTGCACAACCTTTTTAAATTCAGTGAAAAAACACAACAAAAAAACAAACACACACAAAAACCACAACCAAACAGCAATCTCTATAGAGTATGATTATGACCTCTCAAAATTTTAATTAGTTAATGAAGGACAATCTTGGGGAAAGCATACAAAACTGTTTAAAGTGGGCAGTTTGGGATAGAGGAGAATTTTTAACAGATTTAAATAAATTGTCTAAGGTTATAAATCACCTACATCTGCTGCAAATATTTTCTTCTGGGAATTCTCTTGGTCTGATCTGGACACTCCAGTCCTGAGCCACACTTGATAGCTTGTGAAGATAGAAGATGGAAGAAAAAATATCAAGAACCCATTACTCCACTGGAGAGAAAACAGTCCTCTATGTTTTCTCTCATTTCTCTAGACTACTTTTATTCATAATTTTAAGTCAAGTGATTTGAATTATATCTTCCCTCTTTGTTCTGGCAAAGAAATTGTTCAAAGTAATTTACTAAATATTATTTGCCATTTTTTTCTATCATGATGTTTACTTGTCCAAGTGAGTCCATTAAACTTCCCCCTTTCATTTGGTTGCCACGGAAACCCAGCATCAATGTTAATGAGGACAATCTCTAATGTAAAACGTTGTCTCCAAAATACCAGTCCAAGAAGCTGTGATCACAAATATTTAGCTATATTTTTTCTTTTTTCGTTTAACTTGAAAGTCTTCTCGTGTCTAAAGTGCCCTCAAAAATAAGTACTCCACCACTTTTTGGTTCAATCACTTCTAACCTCAAAGATATACTTTGCTAACAAGATGCTTAGAGGAAATCGAAGAATTCTCCACCTTTTATCATCTCTCTTCAGGCTCTCCTTAAATACCATATCAGGATCAGTGAAGTTATTCTTTCCAAAATTATTTCAATAGATTATCTTTCTCTTGGTCTTGCATTTGATCAGCAGAATGTATGGAAAAGAACAGAGTTAAATTATTCATACCTTGGATGACAGTGTCTGTTACAAAAGGACAATGCTCCCATGTCCTATTTCTCTGTCCTTCTCTTAGCTCTTGTCTGATTTCCAACTAATCACAGATTCATGGCTTCAAGTCTAGTGAAGGTGAAGGACTATAAGGACTTCCCCAATGCAAGCTCTTCATGGTTTCTCTTTTAAAACTCTTTTACTTGGATGTGGAATTTATTTTCATGTCTTCATTCCATCCGTTCTAAATTGAAGTGAGCTAAATAGGCTCTATAAAATCACCTTAGGTAGCAAAAATATTATGACAATGTATATCAAAATTTTGGCCTCCCTCCACTGCTGAAGCCAATATGCTTAGCTAGGGTTTCTAAGAAAGCCTTTTCTTGCCTTTTCCATTTGCTCAATTCTTTTCTGATCCCAAAACTTTTTGGCTTATTTAATGAGAGAAGTCTTCACTATCTCATGTTAATAAGGATATTATATTTTGTGAGCTACTAAGAAATGTGAAATCATTGGTTTAAAGTATCCAGTCAGATTTTCTTCTGTGGTTCAGTGCTTTCACGTGCAAAGACATTGTAGAAAGTATTACAAACAGAAAAGTCTAAACTCAATACCTTCTTTCATTGTTGAGGGCACTTACTCTCTAAATATATGGACCCAAATTATCTTTTGCAAAGAATTACTGTTTGGTAATTAAAGTCAATTCAAAAAAATTGATGTCTTTTATTAAGAACTTTGAATTTAAATTCCACTACAACCTTGTTTCACACAGTAAGAGTAGATTTCCTCGGTAGGGACAATTCTCAAGGGAACCTACAGGATTTATAGCAAGGTTTCTGAGGTTTGTTTGTTTAGTGTGAAAATGAGCCATCTTCACCCACATTGCTCACTCTCAGCTAAGTCTCCATGGATTACTTTGCATGAAAGTCTAATTTCCCAAGCAATTTAAAATTTTCATAACAGGCTAAGTTGTTAAAAAGTTTGAACAATTTAAAATTTACCTGTCATTATTTTAAAACTCTTTTGAAATTCCTTTATTAGAACCACGAATTCACCAATCCTAACTCCACCTTTACCATCAAAAACAGTTAACATGTTGTTTTCATGATATAGTGTCCACGAAACTATTATTTTGCAGTGGCTTTGTTATGCATATATATATATATATATATATATATATATATATATATATATAAGCTTAAAAGCTGATTCTGAGCAAAATGAACTCCAAGTTATGGAAACAGAGAGTATTATTTGCGGTTGTTGTTTTTAATGTACTATGTGATTCCTATTTTCTTTGGGGTTTTTTCCCCTAAGCTTCATTCCCTGCTGTAATTGATTTTGGTAGCCTGTGTATTGTGTATATATTTGCCTTAATTAGGGATGGGAAGAGGAACAACAAAATGGTGAGACAAAGGACAAAGTCAAACCAATGCAATAGCAATACTCACAAGACAATATGTTGGAAATGGACATTACAACTTGTGAGGGGTATTGGGTTGAAGAAAAACTGTGAAGAAAATGAAGGAGGGGTAACAAGTTTGAAAAGTTATTCATTCACTACTTTAAAATTACTGTAACCCCACTGTACATCACTTTGAAAATAAAATAAAATTTTAAATATAAGCTGCATGAAATAAAAATTTCACTGTATTGGTATAGTAAATATTCTTTATGTAGAAACTTTTTAAAAAGCAATACTGTTTGGCGTCTAATTTGAATTGATTACCCCTTTTTTAATCAGAAGACCATCAACTTGAATGCTATCCAAATAGACAATATTTTTACAATATACTTTCCAATATTTTGAAAAAAGAATAAATATATTACTTTTTCATGCTAAAAGCGAAAACAGTTTAATTCCATGGAAACCTATAAATTTTAAAAGTAAATACGTTGTTAAGAAGACAGAATATATGTGTTCTTCAACATTCCAATGACTAGTAACTACTCATTTTCAACTTCGGAAGATTCCATACCTGAGAGATTCAAAACAGTAAAGGCTTTCATGTTATGTAATTCTGCAATAGATGTATTTTCCAATGGGGTGTTACTGATTGAGAGTCAAAAGAAAAATAACCACATTCTGGTAGAGCATAAAACTAGGTAGCATTGGTAATAATTAATTCTTCAAGAGTAAGCACTTGTTTATAACAATAAGCTATTACTTTTATGACCATCAATACCAATATATATGATATACAGTCATCCTAGCCCAACAGTTGCCAACTTTTAGGGTGTACCTCAAACTTCCCTTAATTCACATCATGAATAGATTATCTCTATTGTTAAAAAATACAACTCTGCTAATGTGATGCAATATATGTTCTGGAAAGAACAGCACAATATAATGGGTTGCATCATTTCCCCCCCACACTGGTATTCTTGAGATCAGAACACTTGCAAATATTATTTATATTTACACTTTTTTAACTATCATATAATTTCTGGATGCTAAGATCGGAAGATTACAGTTGAAAGCCCACCCAGGCAGAAAGATTCCCTAGATTCTTATTTATTTTATTTTATTTGTGAACACACTGTACAGAGGGGTTACAATTACATGGGCAGGTTAATGCATACATTTCTTATCATGCATTGCAGCCTCCTCCTTAGTTTACCCTTCATATCCCTTCCTACCCGCCTCCCACCCCCCCCCCACCCAATCTTCCCTGCCTTCCCCCCACCCCCGCACCAACATTGTAAAGCTCGTTTTCGACATGACAACTTGTACTTCTCATTGTTGCAACAGGTCCACCTGTATCCTTAAACGACTTATTTTTCCCCATCTCTTCTACAAGTTATACTGACATCAAATATAGTGAAAGCAGGGGTTATATTGTGGGGCAGGGACATACAAAGCTACAAAGAGATAATCTCATAAATGCTTTAGAAACAAATGCATGAAAGGAAAAAAAATTAAAATACATATCTAAGGGTTCATTTTCCTAACATCACATTATCTGACCTTTTCTGCTTGACTCATACATATACTAGATATTGCAAATAAGGGAAATCATGGACCTATGTTTCTTTGGGCCTGGCTTACTTCACTTAATATAATTTTTTCCAAGTTTTTCCATTTCCTAACAAATGGTGCAATGTCATTCTTTCTGATGGAGTCATAGAATTCCATTGTGTATATATACCACATTTTCTTAATCCATTCACCTAATGAGGGGCATCAGGGCTGTTTCCATATCTTAGCTATGGTAAATAATGCTGCAATAAACATAGTTGTGCTGGTAGCTTTAGTGTGGTCTTGTTTGTAAACATTTGGGCAAATGCCCAAAAGTGGGATTGGTGGGTCATAGGGGAGCTCTATGTGAAGTCTTTTGAGGAACCTCCATACTGCTTTCCAAAGTGGTTGAACAACTTTACATTCCCACCAAAAATGAAGTAAGGTTCCCTTCTGTCCACATACCCTCCAGCATCTGTTGTTATTAGAGTTTTTGATTTTTGCCATTCTAACTGGAGTGAAGTGGTATCTCAATGTTGTTTTGATTTGCATTCCTTTTATGGCTAGGGATGTTGAGAATTTCTTCATGTGTCTATTGGCCATCCTTCTTTCTTCTTCAGAGAAGTTTCTCTTTAAGTATTTAGCCCACTTATTTATTGGGCAGTTGTTTCTTTGAGGATTTGTTGTTGGGGGATTTAATTTTTTGAGTTCCAAGTATATTTTAGATATGAGACCCTTGTCTGTTGTACGTCTAGTGAAGATCTTCTCCCATCCCGTGGGCTTTCTATTGATCTTGCTAGCTATGTCCTTTGCCATGCAGAAGCTCTGCAACTTCATGCAGTCCCATTTGTCCAAACTTACTTTGATTTATTGTGTTTCAGGGTTTCTATTAAGAAAATTTCGGCCTGAGCCAAGGAGACATAGGGTTTCTCCTATTTCATCCTGTAATATTTTCAGAGTGTCTGCTTTGACTTCGAGGTCTTTGATCCATTTGGAGTTGATTATGGTGCAGGGTGATATATAAGGATCTAGCTTTAGTTTTCTACAAGTAGTTAACCAATTTTGCCAGCACCATTTACTAAAGAGGCTGTCTTTCTTCCATTTCTATTGTTTTAGCTCCCTTATCGAAGATTAGGTGGCTATAGGTCTGTAGGTTCATTTCTGGGTTTTCAATTCTATTCCATTGGTCCTGAGGTCTGTTCTTATGCCAGTTCCAAGCTGTTTTGATTACTATGGCTTTATAGTAGAGTTTGAAATTTGGTATTGATATTCCTCCAGCAGTCTTCTTTCCGTTGAGGAGCGTTTTTGCCATTCGGGGTCTTTTATTCTTCCACATGAATTTTTGAATTTCCTCTTCTATTTCCTTGAAGAATGAGGTTGGAATTTTGATAGGTATTGTGTTGAATTTGTAGATAGCCTTGGGAAGTATTGCCATTTTCACGATGTTAATCTTTCCAATCCAGGAGCATGGGAGTTTTGCCCCTTTCTAAGTTCTGTTTTAATTTCCTTTTTCAAGATTTTAAAGTTTTCATCATAGAGGTCCTTCACTTCTTTGGTTAAGTTAATTCCTAGTTATTTTATTTTTGTGGGGGTACTGCAAATGGAGTTGCTTTTCTAATTTCAGCCACACTTTTCTTATTGTTGGCATACAGAAAAGCCATTGATTTTGGGGGGTTAATTTTATACCCTGCTACTTTGCCAAAGTTTTTAATCAGCTTGAGTAATTTGGGAGTGGAGTCTATTTCCCTAGATTCTTATCTCCAATAAACTTATCAGGAAAAGCTAGACGCAAGTGGCAGTGAGAATGAAGTGGTAGGGCACAAGCCTTGAGCATAAACAGGCTCAGAGACAGTGTCCAGGCCCCGAGTTCAAGCCCTAGGCCAAACCATTAAAACAAAAACAAAAATAAAAACAAATCCCAAACCTAACATTTTTCTCAGTGTATACAGTAGCAAATAATTAAGGAAATTGCTTCCTGTGTTACATACAGGTAGAAGAGAGAAGATGTCACACGATTATTCTCTTCATAACATGTTATACCAAGGACTCCAAAAATTGCTCTTATTCTAAATTTATAAATTAAAATCAGCAGTTTGTTGTCAACTCTGTGTACAACATTCACATTTTCCTTTTATACATGAACTGTTGGAATTATCTGTTAACTAAGTTCTAATTATAACCCTCTTGAAAGAATATTCTAGGCAAATAGAAAGCAAAATAATTTGTGAATTTGTCAATTAAACCCTCTAATTAAAAAGAATTTTATAGAATCCTATAGAGTATAAAATTACAAAGAAAACCAAAATATTTATTTTAAATTTAAATTCTAATTTAGCAAGATCTTCAAAATCCTACATTAGTCAAACTTTGTTATTTTTCCAGGCTTAAGCTTTTGTAATCCTTCATCATTTCTTTGGGATACAACAGAATGATGATAACTAACTTTTTCAAATTTTGGATGGGAATCATGAATCATTTTGCATCTAGGAATGTTCTGTAATGAAGAGAGAATTTAAAATTCAAATGAGGATTAAGTATGGGTTGCATTTCTTCAGGAAATTTGACTTCTCAAAACATAATGAAAAAATTAGCCCAAACATCCAACTATGTATTCCTTTCTTGTTTGTTTTGTTTTATTATGACAAAATTATACTCCCTGGTCCAGGGAAGGTATCACTATGAAATTCCATTCTCTAATCTCCTGTCTTAATTTCAGTGCTAGAATTCTAGGCTTGTATCAAATTGCCCTGTCATAGTTTCTTGGTTTATTTAATCTAGATACAGACTACCAATTCTGAACTTCTCCAGTGATATTATACACCAGAGTGACTGCTTAGACTGTTTATCTACTATTTTTAAAGATGTTCTAGCATTTGACACAGGATATGAACCTTTTCAGATGCAACTGCGGGTCATTCCTCCATTGATCCGATCCTTTAAATAATGATTTTTGACTCTCTTACTATCTCTGATCCCTACCAATGTAATATTCTCAAACTTATTTGAAGGAAGTTCACTTGAGGACTTTCTAATATTAAAAATTATCACTTGATTCTAGTCTTATTCAGGATATGTATTCTGTTGTTTTCTAACTTTTCTACACATTCTTGGAGTTGTTTCATTTGTGTATTTGTTTGTGCACATATAAGTGCCTCTGTGTGTATGTGTATGTTTGTATGTATGTATGCAAAAGCCTCAAGCTCTTATTCAGCAATCTTGCACATCACTGATATTCCATCACCTGAGCCAATCTTCCAATCCAGCTTTTAACTGCTTAATTTTATATACTGTTGCAAAGAGTGTCTGCCCAGGTTGGATTCAAACTGTACTTCCCAGACTCCTTTACATTCTTATGTTTAATTTCTTTAGGAGTATCAACTTTTAAACTACAAACATTTTTGTGAGGGTAATGTCTAAGCTGTAGCCCAGATTTTTAACTCAAGAATTCTTTTTTTGTTGTTTTGGTGTGGAGTCCGCTTATGGGCCCTGAACTCTGGGCCTGGGCTCTGTCCCTCAGCTCTTCGTCTCAAGGCTAGCACTCTACCATTTGAGTCACAGCACCAATTTTGGCTTTTTTCTTTTTTGCTTAAGTGGTGCTGAGGAATCGAACCCAGGGCCTCATGCATACAAGGAAAGCGCTCTACCACTGAGCAACCTTCCCTGCCCCTAACTCAAGAATTCTTGTAAAGATAGATGAACACACACATCACATATACTGAGTGTTCACTGTTAGGAATGTGATCGTAATCTGGGTCATGGTGAGATATGAGGAATGAGGTTCAAAGCCAGCCCTGGTAAGAAAGTCCAGGAGACACTTTTCTCCAATTAACTAAAAGAAAACTGGAAATGGCACTGTGGATCAAGTGGTAGAGCATTAGCCTTGAGCTGAATAGCAGAGAGACAGCTCGCAGGCCCAGAGTTCAAGTGCCAAGACCACCGCCAACAAATGTGTGTGTGTGTGGGTGTGTGTAAAGATAAAAAACGAAAAGTGATCTTAGCCACCGATTCACTGCTAGCATAATCCCTGCTCTCACAAGATGGACATTTTTTCCAGTTAAATCCATGTTCTTATATTTGACTTGCATTGGAAAAAAGAATTATTCTTCCATTCTACTTTCTACAAAGTTGCATGATTAGCAAGCATGATTTAGAATGGGAGTGGCCTCATACTTCATGTTCCACGAAGGAGTCTTTCTTTCTCTATATCACTCCCATAAATCTACATACTGGACTTGGCATTATTGTTTCAATGTTGCCTTATTTGTAGTCTTCTATACTGTATTGAACCTTTATACTTAAACACAGAACTTCTGTTTTTCCAATTATTGCTATTGTTTCCCTTAGTGTTATCTCATGTACACTTGGGAAATAATGAACAGCATGTACACTCACAAAAATGAATGTTCTGAAAACCTTCTTCTCATTTAAAATTCGCCTTAATTTACAGAGAACTTACAAAGTTTGAACTCAAGGTACTCATGTATAATGTATTTATAAGTAATATAAATTTCTTATTTTCTCTTTACTAATTTGTCTCTGAAACACGTGTTACCTCAGATCCATAGGTGTTCTAGTGTTATTTCAGTGAAGCCAGATAATATTCATTACACCTCAAGCAACACCATCGATTGTTACTAGATGTAACTGTTACTGGATGTGGAAACTGACCCCAGGAGAGGAATGGAACATAGAGGAATAACAAAGTTCAAGTTACCTTGTGCTTTCCTTTTTACTGTACAAGAAAATTATCCCAAGGCTTGAAGGAAACTCTGTCCTTAGCTTTTTCGAGTGTGTTCTTTACTCATATAAAATTTTTCTGTAAAATTCTAGTTCAGAGTGTTACAAAAAGAAATAATGTACCATTTGAAGGCCAGCATAGAACAAAAGGAAATAACGTTGTTTTTAAAGTGTTCTGCAAAGGAACAAAGACATGGAGGTTTTAAAGTGTCTTATGGATGGATATTTCACCCCTGAGATGATTCTCTTGATGCAGGAGTCAGTTATCAATTCCTTTAGTCTGGTCCTGAGTTCTCCAGAGCAATAAGGATTCCAAAAAATCAGGATCCAGCGAATATGATCAGCAAAAGAAGCCTCTTCTCTGACCAATACTCCTTTAAGGAGGGTCCCAAAGATATATCTGGGAATTTTGTTTGATTGTTTGTTTGGTTTGTGCTCGTTCTGGGGCTTAAACTCAGACGCTGGATCCTGTCCCTGAACAGTTGTCTTTCCTGCCTACCTGCCCCCAAAGCTAGTACTCTACTCCTTGAGCCAAAACTCCACTCCTGGTTTTTTGGTGTTCAATTTGCGATAAGAGTTTGACATACTCTCATGCCTGGTTTGGCTTTTAATTAAGATAGTAAGAAAGCTAAGTGACATTAACTGCATAGACTTCTCTTTTGAAACAAGAAATATTAGATGAAGTTTATTGTAAAGCTAATATTTGACAATTTTTAAAGGAAGAGAATATGTCTAGCAAAGAAGCCATAAATTAAATGACTCAGCAAAAGTAGGTGCACTGAATCATTTTGAAATTATTTTTTTCTGCTTGGTAAGATTATTGATCTTGTTCTTCCTTTGGGGGAAACTTAAGGTAATATTTGTACTTTTTGTTGGTTGTGGGGCTTGAACTCTTATCCTGGGTGCACTCCTTCAGCTCTTCAGCTCAAGTTGAGAGCTCTACCGCTTAAGCTACAGCACCATTTCCGGGTTTCTGGTGGTTAATTGAAGATAAGGGTCTCATGGACATTCCTGACCAGGCTGGCTTTGAACCACAATCCTCTGGTCTCCTGAATAGCTAGGATTACAGGCGTGAACCACCAGCACCCAGCTCATATTTGAGTTTATGTGCACTGAATGACACTATGTAGACAAATAATGGAAATTTGAATCAAATGATGGCATTGCAGCTTTTCAGAAAATTTGAGGTGGCAATAAATATGTCCTCCTTTCCATGTTGTTTCATTAATGACTCATGAGCTACAGGACCCTTACATTAGCATCCTCTGCCATCTGTGTAGGTGTATGTAGTATCATGAAATGTTCATAGAGAAATATAGAAAGACAGATTTTTAGAAAGCAAAGAAGATAAGGTAAGAAAAAACAGCACAGAAGGAGATACCTTTATTACACAGAGATTAAGAAGTTGCCAAAGAGATTTAGAATGCGAAAGGTAATGAGGAATAAGACTAGTTGATAAGTATGTGTTCAATAACCAAAAATGGTTCTGTAGAACAATTTCTGGTATACCTTAGTTACTATCATTCATTCCTTTACTCTGGAGTTATTCCTTCTCTTCTGTAAGAAGTATTAATTTGCCTCTGCCCTTTTGGTGCCATGACTAACCAAAAATATTTCCGAATCTCACTTAGACTACCCATCTCATTGTGATTAGCAGTGATGATTCAAAAGCCTGGAATGTTTGAATTTCCAGAATTAATCTTCACCTGACATCTAAGCATATTCAAGCCATTAATTGCTGTGTCCTAATGAACAAACCTTTTTTTTCAAAACAATATCCTAATATAAGTAAAGTACATGAATTAGGAACTATTGTCAGGTGTCAGTATGGCAGGAGCAATTATATATTCCAAGTATGGGTTCTTTGTTTTGCATTTACTAAATAAATGTTTTTGTGGTTTTTTTTTTTTTTTTTTTTTGCTTTTCTGCTAAAGGCTATCACTGTACAACTTGAGGCACTGCACCACTTCTAGTTTTTTTTCTGTTTATGTGGTACTGAGGAATTGAACTCAGGGATTCATGCATGCTAGGCAATCACCATATCATGATTCCACATTCCTAGATCCCTAAATGACTTTTTTAAGTTGACATTATATTTTCATTCAGTAACTGTGTACCATAATTTTGGCCAGGTGCTAGAAAATAATGTAGAAAAGAATACAATATAATAAATCTAGTAAGGCTAGATGGACAATATATAACCCTCACAGTTTGCAAGGGCACAGAGGGCTTACCTCATAGAGATGTTTTAACACGCTGAATGAGACAGCTCCTGACCCACAACCCACCTCAATAATGAGTGGGCCATCGTGGGTTCCAGCCACTTGGGAACATTGGGCCACCTCCTACAGCAATCATTCTACAAGTTCCTGAGGGTGAGAGTGAAAATGAGAGGGAGAGAATCAGAATTACACTTAAATCTGGTGCCAGTGGCATAAAACTCTAATCCTAACTAAATAGGAGGCTGAGATATGAGGATCATGGTTCATAGACAGCCCAGGCAGGAACGTTTGTGAGAATCTTATCTCCATAGAACCACCAGGAAAGTGGAAGGGGCACTGTGGGCTCAAGTGATAGAGCACTAGCCTTGAGCTGAGGAGCTCGGGAATAGTGCCCAATCCTAGAGTTCAAGACACACGACTGAAAAGAAGTGGACTTCCCACCACAAGAAGTGAACTGAATAGCACCCATTGTCTTAAGGAGCATGGTAGAGAAGTCAGACCGAGCATCCTGTGAACTTGAGGTCATAAGTAGGTCACCTGGCTTCTCTGTGCCTCGGTTTCCCCAGCTGCAAAACTGAACAAAGTGAATGATCCCCTTCCTCATGGGTATATGGTAATAATGAAAGTGAGCCATGTTTCAGTTCATAATCCCACGCCTGTTGCATGATTAATAAGAGGCCCCACCTGAGCCCTTTCTGGTATCTTCCTCTCATATATTCACAGAATTGCCAAAACATTATCTGAAGGCCACTCCCTCTCTGCCTAGCCATTCTCCAGAGATCTCTCTGTATAAATCCCTTGTTTCCTCACATCTGTCCAGTGAGGAGACTGAGGTCCAATGGTGGAGGCCCTAACAAGAGCTTCAAGAATCTACTGCTGTGGACTGAGTTTGGGATAATCCATCTAAACCGATGACTGAGCAGGACACCACACATCTACCATCCCAACTAGAGAGGACCAGGCCTGGTGGAGCATACCTTTCACAGGTGGACCACGATACAGCCCAGCCTGAGTATATATTTAGTTTCTATCTCAAAAATGCTCAACACAGAAAGGTGGCTCATCAGAGCCGGGGAAAGGAAACAAGTAGGGGGGTCATGGTGCCCCCGAGGGGTGTTTGACACGGGTTAAATTGGTGTTGGGGCAGCCACTCACCTGTGTTGCTGAGAGAAGCTGTTGGCAGCTGCTCCAATTGGGGTATCAGCGATGGTGGCCACATTGCGGACACATGGGCCCAGAGCAGAAGACTAGGGGCAGGGACCAGGTTGGGGACATAGCCCGGCTGGCAGCATGCCATTGCCTGATGTTTGAAACCTTGCACCGCATGAAGTGAGGGAAGGGGCCGGATGGGGGTGGGAGCATCAATTTTCTACTATGCTCCAAAGTCACCTCGAGTCTCTTCCTCACCACTCAGCCACCTCTACCTTCGTCAACTGCTAGTAGTGGTGTAAATTAACAGAGGGAATCCCAGTGCTACCTGGCAGCATGGAATGTGGGCGTGGCCACTATTCTTGTATCCCATTGGTCAGAAAGAAGCAAGAAAGAATGGGGGTGTGGCCAGAATCCTGTGAAGCAAGCAGCATGGCCAGAGTCAAGATGACAGTGGTGGGGAGTTCCGGGAAGATGGCGGAGGAGAAGCTGGAGGCAAAACAAGCTCTTGCATAGAAAGCAGGTTTAGAGTTCCAGTGAACAGTCCTAAGCCAGAGAATCACACCAAGTGTGCCATCATTGGACAGAGAGGGAAAATCCAGGCAAGGAGACAGATCAGCAGCAGCAGCGGAGGCAGCGGCGGCGGTGGTACCGTCATACCTGAAAGAGAGAGAGTCTGGGATGAAAAAGCCAGACAAAGGGGGTGAGGGAATTCGACTCAACACCAGCAAGAACCAACAAGGAGCAGACATCTTCATCCTGCAGTTCGCAGACCAGAGACGACCCAGGAACAAAGACTCAGCGTGAGTAGAAACCTGATGTCCTCACTCCTTCTCAGGGAGCAGAGGAGGGAAGGCAACCCCACCCCCCCAGTACCAGAGATCTCCCTCTTGGATACCGACAAAGCTCGGAGGAGCTGCTAGCTCCAACTCAGGCCATGGAATAAAACTAGGGTCATTTAGCAGGTCACAAGAACTTAACGGCACTGTGACCTGCCAGAATCAGCTCCACCCAGGGAAAAGTCACCCAGTTTGGGCGCCAGTCCTAGGAGTGGCTTTCTTCGCTGGGTAATCAGAGCCAGAGGCTGCCCCTCCCTTTAGCAACCTCAACATCAGTAAACAGAAACCCTGAGAGTGGCTCCAGGCTGGGTTCTGTGAGTTTCTCAGAAACTAGCCCCTGGGAAAAGCTACTGTTTGCTAAAAGGCCTCAACTCTACCCAGAACCTAGCCTCATCACAGCATCTCCAAACTTGAGTAAAAAGCCATCTCCCTCTTTTGTGATACTCAAAGCACAACCCCCTCCCATTAAACTAACTTGGGAGGAGGATCGCAAAATCCTTGGTAAAGCAGAGCATTTTTCTGCCTGTCCAAACAAACTGACTTAAGAAACCAACCAAGCCACAGGACCACAAGAAGACCAGAGCCTCCAACCAGAGGCAGCTTAGAGACACAAAGGAGATACATGATTTTTCCCAACGCTCCCGAAAAAAATCAACTTTTTTTTCCTCTTCTTTTTTTTTTTTATACATTTTACAATTTTTTTCTTTCCTAAAACATTTTTTAATCTTTAATTTTTACCTTTTTGAAAAAAATTGTTTTCTAGTAACATTTTTCCCCTTATAATCTTTATTTTAGGGATACATTTGTTTGTGTGCATTTTTCTTTCTTTCTTTTTTTCTTCTTTTTTTTAAAAAAAATTCGTTTTGTTTTTGCTTAGCTCTACTGAACTTCTGATTTTTTTTTCTTTCTTCCTTATCCTTCTCACCATTTCCTCTCTATTGTTCTTAATTATGGGACTTAATTGTTGTTCTGCACATCCTCAGATAAACCCGTAGTTGACTATTAGACCCTATCCCCCTTGTGTACACACTTAATCCACAAATTTATTACTCAATTCAAAACCTCTGATACTTAAATTTCCTAATAGCAGTACTCCCTCTTTATACCTATATAATATTTAAGTATTTTTATTTTTAAGTTTTTCACATCTCCTTTTTATCTCTCCCCTTCTCTCATTATATCACGTACTTTGAATGGTTTTTTCTCGTTTCTGCATATTATTAATTTTTATTTTTCTATTTTTTCTAGTCTCTTTTTTCTCCTTTGTCTTTCTTCTCAACTTTCATCCAATACAACCTATTTCCTGCTTTGAATCTAGGACTTAGTTAAGTTAACTCTCCCTGTACCTTCCCACATCACTTTTTCCTATTTTTTAACCACATCTCTCCCTAACCCTAATAATTTCTGGTTTACCAAATTCTTCTTTGCGGTTTGTAACCCATTAATATATAGTTGTTTGATGTTGAATAGAGGTATCTGTTGAACTAGATTGTAACGGCAGACTATTGACTGTGCAAATTCAGACATTGGTTGATGCTTGGCCTAAGTTAGTGTTCTAGCACAAAACTGGTGTTACTTTCATCCCAAATGGGCAGAGTAAGCCGGAAAAACACAAGAAAAATGGCAAGTCCGGGTATTTCCACTCCTACTCATGATAATCATGGGACAGAACAGATAATGAATAATTGAGAGGATAGTTGCCAAATAGCTCTAAAACACTGCTGGCAAACATGAAACCTGAAAAGATTGAAAACATACAAAGAACTCTGCATGAGCGTGATAGGGAGAGAGAGGAGGCAAACAAAAAGTCAATGCAGGAAAAGATTGAAAACCTACAAAGGCCTGTGTATGAGCCTGAGGGGGATAGAGAGGAGACAATCCAAAGGTTTATACAGGAATATCATGAGCGTGAGGAAGCTAATCAAAAACTGATACAGGATTTGCATAAGTAGCTTGACAATACTCAAGGAGAAAGGCAGAATGGCGTGAACAGGCTGAGAACACTCAAAGAGAACTATAAGAATGGCATGAACGGGAGGAAGCTAAGCAAATAGTAATACAGGGATTGAGAGAGCAAGATGAGAATACACAAAGATCACTAAAGACATTCATGGGATCCATTAACGAAGAGCTGAAGGAAGTTAGGGAGACCACAAAGGGAATGCTGAATGGAACCCAACAGAAGGAATGGGAGTTCAAGGAAACCATAACCAATCAACGAACTGATTTGAGAATAAAGACTGAACACCAAATAAAGGAAGTAAAGAAGTCCATACAAGATCTAAAACAAAGCTTCAACAAAGAACTTGAAGCCATCAAAGCTGACCAATTAGAAGGAAAAGAGATAAAAAATAGTAGAAAGTCTTGACAGCAGGTTCGTCCTTGCAGAAGATCGATTCTCAGCGATTGAAGATAACCTAGATATTATAGAGAAAGAACATACAACCATCCAAGACAAGTCCAAGAAATATGATAGATCTATCCAACACTTGGAAGACACCATCAGAAGGCCTAATCTAAGCATAATGGGTGTAGAGGAGCACCTAGAAACAGAAGTTAATGGTCTAGGAAATTTGTTTAACAGGATCCTAGCAGAGACCTTCCCAAACATGCAAAAAGATGGGCCTATTAAGATACAAGAAGCTTTTAGAACTCCAAATAGACCAGATCAGAATAGGAGATCCCACCGTCACATTATGATCCACACAGGATCAACTCAGACCAAGGAAAAGATCCTTAAAGCTGTGAAGGAGAAAAGATTAATCACTTATAAAGGGTAACCATTTAGAATCACCTCAGATGTCTCAGCAGAGACAATCAAAGCAAGAAGAACCTGGAATGATGTATTCCAAGCCCTAAAAACAAACAAATATCAACCAAGAATACTGTACCCAGCTAAACTCTCCTTCATAACTGAAGGCCAAATAAAAACCTTCCATAGCAAAGAAAAATTGAAACAATACATCTTCACCAAACCAGCCTGACAAAAGATTCTTAAAGATATCCTACACATAGAAAACCAACAAGAACACAATAAAGGCCAAGAAACTGCACCCAAACTGAGAATCCAAGAACCATAGGAAGAACCCACTGTTCGCAACACCAAAGAAGGTGGATAACATGGCAGGAACTCCCAAATATCTCTCAGTCCTATCTCTTAACATTAACGGACTTTACTCTCCAATTAAGCGACATAGACTGTCTAGTTGGATTAAAAAACAGGATCCTTCTATCTGCTGCCTTCAGGAGTCACATCTTGCCCGTAAAAACAAACACATTTTCAATGTTAAAGGCTGGAGCAAAATCTACCAAGCAAACGGCCCCCATAAACAGGCGGGAGTTTAAATCCTAATATCAGATAAAAAAAGACTTCAAATTAAAATTCGTGAGATGTGATAAAGAAGGTCGAAACATACTAATTTAGAGATTTCTCCTACAGGAGGATATTACAATTCTAACTATCTATTCGCCAAACAATGGAGCACCCAAATTTATCCAAGAAACACTACTTTCCCTCAAATCCCGCATAGATCCAAAGACATTAATTGTTGGGTATTTTAACACACCACTCTCCCACTAGATAGATCAACTTGGCAAAAACTCAACAGAGATACCACATATCTAAACATCTGCATAGATCAACTAGATTTAACAGACATCTACTGAATATTTCAACCAGCAGCACCAGAATACACGTTTTTCTCAGTAGCACATGGAACATTTTCTAAAATAGACCACATTTTAGGCCACAAGGAAAATTTGTCCAAATTCAGAAACATTGCAGTTATACCTTGCATTTTCTCTGACCACAAGGGAATAAAATTAGAACTCAACACCAAAAGCCACCAAAGAAAGTCCGGTAAAACATGGAGGCTGAACAACACACTGCTGAATCACGAGTGGATCATGGAAGAGATTAGAAAGGAAATTCAAATGTTCATGCTATTCAACAAAAATGAACACACAAATTACCAGCTCCTCTGGGACACAGGAAAGGCAGTACTCAGAGGCAAGTTCATAGCTCTGAGCTCCTACATCAACAAATTGGAGAGATCTGAAACCAATAATTTAATGAGACATCTGAACCTCCTTGAAAAAGAGCACTAAGATAAACCCCAATCCAGTAGATGGAAAGAAATAATTAAAATTAAATCAAAATTAAATGAGTTAGAATCCTAAAAAACTACAGAAAGGATCAACAAAACAAAGAGTTGGTTCTTCGAAAAAATTAACAAAATTGACAGACCCTTAGCAAATCTTATCAGAAAAAGAAGAGAACACACCCAAATAAATAAACTCAGAGATGAGAATGGAAACACCACCACGGAAACAACCAAGATTCAGAACATTATAAGGAAATACATCTCAAATGTTTATACTAATAAGTTTGAGAACTTGACAGAAATGGACCTTTTCCTAGCAAATATTGACATGCCAAAACTAAACCAAGATGAGTTAAACCATCTTAACAGGCCCATATCAAGCATTTAAATAGAAACAGCAATAAGAGTCCTCCCAGCTAAGAAAAGTCCAGGACCAGATGGTTTACAGCGGAATTCTACAAGGCCTTCAAAGCAGAGCTTACACCAGTACTCCTCCAACTCTTCAATGAAATTGAAAGAGAAAGTTCATTGCCGAATACATTCTATGATGCCAACATAACCCTCATCCCAAAAACAGGCAGAGACTCATCAAAGAAAGAGAACTATAGACACATTTATTTGATGAACATTGATGCAAAACTTCTCAACAAAATTTTGGCCAAACGACTTCAACAATTCATCCAAAAAATTATACAACACTATCAAACAGGATTCATGTTAGAGATGCAAATCTGGATCAATATACGCAAATCCATAAATATTATTCATCACATCAACAGGAGCAAGGATAAGAACCACATGGTTGTCTCAATAGATGCAGAAAAAGCATTTGAAAAGATCCAACACCCCTTTATGATGAAGGTTTTGGAAAAATTAGGAATTCATGGAACATTCATCAATACAATAAAGGCTGTATATGACAAACCTACAGCCAGAATTCTACTTAATGGTGAAAAACTAAAGCCATTTCCTCTTAACTCAGGAAGAAGACAAGGATTTCCACTCTCTCCACTTCTCTTCAATCTAGTATTAGAATGCCTAGCTACAGCAATAAGACAAGATGCAGACATAAAGTGGATTCAAATAGGGAAAGAAGAAATAAAACTCTCCATCTTTGCAGATGACATGATCTTGTATTTAAAGAATGCCATAGACTCCACTCCCATATTACTCAAGCTGATTCAAAACTTTTGCAAAGTAGCAGGGTATAAAATTAACCCCCCAAAATCAATGGCTTTTCTGTACGCCAACAATTATGAAAGTGTGGCTGAAATTAGGAAAGCAACTCCATTTGTAATAGCCCCTCAAAAAATAAAATAAATAGGAATTAGCTTAACCAAAGAAGTGAAGGACCTCTATGATGAAAACTTTAAAATCTTGAAAAAGGAAATCAAAACAGAACTTACAAAATGGCAAACCTCCCATGCTCCTTGATTGGAAAGATTAACATCGTGAAAATGGCAATACTTCCCAAGGCTATCTACAAATTCAACGCGATACCTATGAAAATTCCAACCTCATTCTTCAAGGAAATAGAACAGGCAATCCAAAAATTCATATGTAACAATAAAAGACCCCGAATGGCAAAAACACTCCTCAATGGAAAAAACACTGCTGGTGGAATATCAATACCAAATTTCAAACTCTACTGTAAAGCCATAGTAATCAAAACAGCATGGTACTGGCATAAGAACAGACCTCAGGAACAATGGAATATAATTGAAAACCCAGAAGTGAACCTACAGACTTATAGCCAACTAATCTTTGATAAGAGAGCTAAAATAATAGAATGGAAGAAAGACAGCCTCTTTAGTAAATGGTGCTGGCAAAATTGGTGAACAACTTGTAGAAAACTAAAACTAGATCCTTATATATCACCCTGCACCAGAATCGACTCCAAATGGAACAAAGAGCTCGAAGTCAAAGCAGACACTCTGAAAATATTACAGCATGGAATAGGAGAAACCCTAGGCCTACTTGGCTCAGGCCGAAATTTTCTTAATAGAGAGCCGGAATCACAATAAATCAAAGAAAGGTTGGACAAATGGGATTGCATGAAGTTGCTGAGCTTCTGCCTGGCAAAGGACATAGCTAGAAAGATCAATAGAAAGCCCACAGATTGGGAGAAATCTTCACTTGTCATACAACGGACAACGGTCTCATACCTGAAATATACTTGGAACTCAAAAAATTAAATCCCCCAACAAGAAATCCTCAAAGAATCAACTGTCCAATAAATAAGTGGGCTAAACACTTAAAGAGAAACTTCTCTGAAGAAGAAAGAAGGATGGCCAATAGACACATGAACAAATGCTCAACATCGCTAGCCATAAAAGAAATGCAAATCAAAACAACATTGAGATACCACCTCAACCCAGTTAGAATGGTTATAAACAAGAACTCTAACAACAATAGATGCTGGAGGTGATGTGGACAGAACGGAACCTTACTTCATTGTTGGTGGGAGTGTAATCTTGTTCAACCACTTTGGAAAGCAGTATGGAGGTTCCTGAAAAGACTTCACATAGAGCTCCCCTATGACCCACCAATCCCACTTTTGGGCATTTACCCAAATGTTTACAAACAAGACCACACTAAAGCTACCAGCACAACTGTTTATTGCAGCCTTATTTACCATAGCTATGATATGGAACCAACCCAGATGCCCCTCAGTAGATGAATTGATCAAGAAAATGTTGTATATATACACAATGGAATTATATGCCTCCATCAGAATGACATTGCCCCATTTGTTAGGAAATGGAAAGGCTTGGAAAAAATTATGTTAAGTGAAGTAATCCAAGCCCAAATAAACATAGTTCCCATCGTTTCACTTATTTGCAATATCTAGTATATGTCTGAGTCAAGCAGGAAAGGTCAGATAATGTGATGTTAGGAAAATGAACCCTTAGATATGTATTTAAATGTTTTTTTTTCATGCATTTGTTTCTAAATCATTTATAAGATTATTTTTTGTAGCTTTGTATGTCCCTCCCCCACATTATAACCACTGCTTTCACTATATTTGATGTCCGTATAATTTGTGGCGGAGATGGGGAAAAACAAGTCATTTAAGGATACAGGTGGACCCGATGCAACAATGAGAAGTACAAGTTGTCATGTCAAAAATGAACTTTACGCCTTTGGTGCAGGTGGAGGGCGGATTGTGGGGCGGCGGGGGGATGCTGGGAAGGGATGTGAAGAGTAAACAAAGGAGGAGGCTGCAATGCTTGATAAGAAATATACTCATTATCTTGCCCAAGTAATTGTAACCCCTCTGTACTGTATGTTCACAAAAAATAAAAATGAAAATAAATAAAAACATAAAAAAACTAAACGACAGCGGTTCTCCCAGCCCTTTTCTCAGGGAATTCTATCCAATTCAGCTGGGGACAAGAGAGTGACCTGCTTTAGCTGGATGGCTACACAGATTGTTGTGTGTTTCTGTTTGTTGCCATTCCCAGACCTTGAACTCAGGATCTGGGCACAGTCCATGACCTGCTTTTGCTCAAGGCTGGTCCTCTTCACTAGAGCCACAAGGCTCCTGCCTTTGTTGGCACTGAAGGTGGTCAGGGGTCTCAAGGATTTTCCTGCTTAGGGTGACTTTGACCATGATCCTATTATCACAGTCTTGTAAGTATCAAGGAGAACTGCTGAGACCACTGGTGCCTGCCTAATCACTGGTCTTGTTGATGTTCTTGGACAAACTGGTGAGTTCCCTATCCTCGGGTTGAAGTGGTGGGAGCTGGAGCCCACAATTCGAATTCTGGTCCTGCCACCTTCAAATGATAGAAGAGCCTAAGAAACTTGTTCCTTTCCATATGATTACCAATGGAATGTGATGTATGTCTTGATAAAATGAACACTTCTTGAATGATTCTAACATAAAATTATACACAATTATATTACATGACACTGATCGATTTTAGTTAATATGTTATTAAGCATTTAAATAATCACATTCATTAAATGGAGGCATAATGAAATACCTAAGAATTGGGCCTCATATACTATAAAGCTGATATTTTTTCTACCAGGAATGGGATTGGAACTCATATTCTGGGTAACTCTGTTGCACTTTGTGGGAAGGGGAAGCTTGCCTCCTTGAAGTCAAGAAATTCAAGTCTGTTCCTTAGGCCTGAAATCGATCCCCAGCACTACAAAACACCCTATTCATGTACAATTTACATATATGTTTTATATTTATTTACATATGTTGACTCCATATTGCGTTCAGTGTAGTTACTTTATTTTTTGTTTTATTCATGTAATGACAATTTATTTTATTGACTATTATAGCACATAGAACATTGACTACATAGAATATAGGTCTACATATGTATTCCTCTTCATACCTGACACCCACAAGATTCACTGTAAAGGAAAACATGTCACCATCAGCTTCTTACTCCACGATTCATTGTTTGGGAGTGCTGGCATCTGAACTAATGGCCTACAAGGCCAAATTCATGAATGGGTGAGTGTAACCACGCCATCATGGGGCAAATTGAGCTGACAGGTTGTTCCCAAGACCTGAGAACAAGCCCCAGGGGTTAATCAAATAAGAACAGATTGACATGCAGATAGCAGTATGCTAATAAATATATATCTTTATAGAGTGCCAGAAATGTCTATATATTATTCAGTTATATATAGTGTATTCCTACCAATTCCTGGGTATTTCTTATTCGTCCATGTAATTAAAGTTATTGTTTCATCCTTAAAATATTAATGAAATCATTCAGTGTACTGAAATAACTGTGATCCTGTAAGTAATAATATTCTTTTAATGCTTCATAAATATTAAATAAAAACAACCAGCCTTCTGAAATGATGCTGTTTAGTTTTATAGGATCATCATTCATGATCAACTCATTCAACTGTGACATTGACCAAATTCCAGTGTTATTCCTATGGATGGGAACCAGTTTCTTAGTACCTCCTGCCCTTGGTTGGTGTCAGGACATGGATTCGAAATGAGGGCCTATGTTGTCATGTGGGCCTATGGCTTCCCTGATAGTCTTCCAGCCTTAAGCAATGCAAGGTGATGTACCCTTTGCAACAGTGTCATTCAGACCCAGAAGGGTCACTGTGCAAAGGAAGAAAACATAAAAGGCCACATTTTTTCTGTGCATTGTTTTCCCTGCAACACCTCGGAGTCTAGGATCTCAGAAGCACCTGTGTGTCCAGTGGCTGCACCCCATTTTAGGGTGATCGTTGCTGAGGAAGAGTTGCCACGATCTGTGTTCAAGCCCCATGCTGAGAATAAAATTTGCTCCTGGCTTGCAATTCACACAGTTTATTCTTACAGGCTTTGAATTTGAACTCAGGGTCTGGGTAAATCTGCAGCAATGTGGATAAGGGGAAGATCACCTTACATGAAGATAAAAAAGTCAGGCCTGTTCACTAGCCCTGAATTCAAGACCCAGCCTTGGAAAACATAATATTCATATATATTTTAAAGATAGGATTTATACTTACCTATAGATGTTCAGTCCATACATGTTTGGTGTGGGTTTTCTTTGTATCTTTTGTTTATTCATTTATTTACCATTGATTTTACTATGATGAGACCCATACTGTTTATTACATTGATGACAACCTATCACGGAACATCTAGATTTTTAGAAATGTACTCCATCATGCCTGACCCCCAGGATTCTCAGAGAAAAGGAAAAAAAAGTTTCATACTCTCCTCCTTACTCCACGATCAACTTGTTGGTTGTGCTGGGATCTGAACTCAGGGCAGAGCAAAACCAATTGGCCAATCAGTCAAGGTGATCATATGAACCTGTGAGCAAATAAGGAGTGTGGCCATTCCCAGAATCTGAAATTGATCCCCAGGGTGGTCCACTATAGTCATAAATTCATAATTTAAACATAGGATTTATATGACCTACATGTATGGACAGCATCTTGTGGTCAGTGCAATTATTCTCCTTATTTTTCTCTAATTCATGGAGGTATTGTGTATTTTAATAAGTATGGTGACAGATATAACTGTGCTGACATGGATGACAACCTGTTCCCATGGTTACAGGGTTGTCTATGCACTCTCCATCGTATTTGAGACCCAGGACATTCACAGGAGAGGATACAAGGCACAACAACTGGCTTCTGACATCAGGATGAATCTTTTGTCAGTGCTGGGATTTGAGCTCAGGTCTGGGTAACTCTGTTACAATGTGCGGAAGGGGAAGCTCACCCTCTTTGAAGACTAGAATGTCAGGCCTGTGCAGGGCCTGATTTGAAGTCCCAGCACAGGACAAAATAACACGCCCACCTTTTTTTAAACATAGGATTTCTCTTTACCTACAGATGTGGTATGCATCTTGCATTCAGTGTGGTTATTCTTTCTATTTTGTGTCTTATTCATGGATGTATTGTGTATTTTATTGTGTATGGTGACAGAGGTAACTATGATGACATGGATGACAATGCCCATATAGCATTCTCCATCCTCAATGAGACCCAGGACATTCACAGGACAGGAAAATACGTGCTACCATAGCCTTCTCACATCAGAATGAATATTTTGGTAGTGCTGGAATTTGAACTCAAAGCCTAAGAGGCCCAATTGGTAAATGGGTCATGGTGAGCACACCAGGATGTGAGGCACTAAGGAACTAGGCCTTTCCTGGGACCTGAGATGGAGCACTGGTGGGGGCCAATATAGTCATAAATTCACAATTAAACAGTGTGTATATATATTTCCATACATGGGTGGGAGGCATCTTGCATTTGGTGTAGTCATTCTCTTTGTTTTGCGAGACTCAGTACTTGCACAGTACAAGAAAACAGGTGCAACGACTGGCTTCTCACATCAGGGTGAATTTTTGGCAGTGCTGGGATTTGAACTTTGGGCCTAGGAGGCTCAACTGACCAATGGGTCCACATGATCACAGCAGACTGTGTGCCACTAAGAAGCTGGGCCATTCCCAGGAACTGAGATCAAGCTCCAGGGAGGCCAAAATAGTCCTCAATGATCATTGAAAAATAGGATGTATATTCACATCCGTGTGTGGACTGCATCGCGCATTGAGTATAGTTATTCTCTTTATTTTGTATGGTATTCATGGGTGTATAGTGTATTTTCTTGAGTATATGATGACAGGTATATCTGGGCTGACATGGATAACAACTTATTCCCATGGCCACAGGGTGGCCCAAGCATTCTCCATCCTAGCTGAGATCCAGGACTTGCACAGGAAAGAAAACAGGTGCAATGATTGACTTCTGACATCAAGATGAATCTTTTGGCAGGGTGAAGGGAATTTGAACTCAGGGCCTAGCAGGACCAAGTGGTGAATGGGTCCACATGAGCACAACAGCCTTTGGGACCTGCGATTCACCCCGCCTCCAACGAGAGGAGAGTGGGGAGCACAACAGTCATCCATTCATAAGCTGAAAGTAGTATGCAAATAAGTACACATATGTTTAGAGTAGGAGAGATGGTAAGCTGTGGTGGCCTTCTATCTGTGTGACTACCGATTCTTGGATCTTTCCTGATGCCTCCATTTCATGACTGTGATGATTATTGTCATGCTTCATCAACTTCTTTACAAACAATCGATACCCCTGAGTCTTGCCCATCATTTCCTACTTACATCATGAAGGAACTACTCATTCAAGGATGAGATCGATCACATTCCATGACTCTTCCCAGGTCCAGAAACGAGTATCTCATGATCTCCCGCCATTCCCTACACATTGGGGGGCTGAATTCAAGCCTCAGGCCTGGACAAGTTAGTCCTTATATACTTTTTTTTTGGCCCGCTCGTGGGCCTGAACTCTGGGCCCAGGCCCTGTCCCTCAGCTCTTCACCTCAAGGCTAGCGCTCTACCTCTTGAGACACAGCGCTACTTCTGGCTTGCTTTTCTGCTTATGTGGTGCTTAGGAATCGAGCCAAGGGCCTCATGCATGCAAGGCAAGTGCTCTAAAACTGAGCCACCTTCCCAGCCCTCCTTATATATGTTTTAATGATAGGATTTATACTTCCGTACTGATGTTCAGTCCATATTGTGTTTGGTGCGGTTATTTATTGTATTTCTTGTATCATTCATTTATTTAGAATTTATTTTATTGACTCTGATGACACCTGTACCATTTATTATATTGTTTACATCCTGTCACATAACATCCAGATGTTAGATGTGTTCTCCATCATGCCTGGAAGTGCCAGGATCTGAACTTAGCGCCTAGCAGGCCCAATTCATGATTGGGTGAGTTTGAGCATGGCAGCCTCTAGCCAATGAAGATGTCAGGTGGTTTCCAGGCTCTGAGATCGACCCCCAGGTTTGGCCAAAACAGCGATACATGGATATGCAGAGGGAGGTATACAAATAAATATATATATTGGTAAAGAGTTCCATAGCTGTCTATCTATGATAGAATGACAACTACTATGTTCCTAACAACTCTTAGGTATTTATTAAACCGCCATTGAAGGAATATTATTCTTTTCATGCTTAATAAACTATTAATTAAGCTCAATCAGCATTCTAGGATTATTGCATGCAATTTTAGCATAGACTGATGTATAAACTACTCTTTCAATCAGTATTCCTGTGCATAGGAATGAGTCTATTGTGATCTCCTGCGATTGATGTCAGGACTGCGATTTGAACCCAGGGCCTATGTTGACAGGTTGGTCTATGTCTTCACTGATAGCCCACCAGCCACCAACAATGGCAGGTCAGGTCCACTTTGCAGCTTTGTCCTTCAGACCCAGGATGGTCACTGTCCAAAGAAAAAATTCGTAAAATCCCAGCTCTCTGCAGTTCACCACTTTTTGTGCATTCCAACTTGTTTTTCTTCCTGAAAGCCCTCTGGGCCCAGGATCCCAAGATCGGCTATGGGTCCAGAGACTGCACCCAAGCCAAGACAGATCCAGGCTGAAAAAGAATTTCCACGACCTGTGTTCAAGTCCCATGCTTAGCCAAAAAAATAAAATATATATATATATGTATGTATATATATATATATTAATTATTTAACTAAATAAAAAAATAAAGCTCCCTGTTTTGGAATTTCTGCCACTTTTCTTTTCTACCCTGGGATTTGAACTGAGGCTCTTTGTAAATCTCTAGCAATGTGAGTGAAGAGATGTCATTACTTGAGTTCAAACACCGTGCCAACCAAAAATGAAAAACTAAGTCACTGACCTCGGCAGGGGGAGGTAGTTGTGGAGATGGGAGGGAAGTGATGGTAGGGGAAAAACACAGGAGGAGTAAAACAATGCTCAATAGGAAATGTACTCATTACCTTTTCCTGGAACTGTAACCCCTCTGTAGAATATTTTTACAATAAAAAACATACAAAAAAAGAGAAACAATGTAGTTCTCAGAGAAGCACTTTGGAGGGAAGGGAAGGATGTTTGAATAGCTGTACAAAACTCTACACTGCTTTTTTAATGTTCAGTATGGAACTGAATAAACATAACTGCTTCCATTACAAAAATTAAGTCACTGTCTTGGAACTGGGCCCAATATTTCTGCCATTGCTAGTTTTTGAGCTCACCGTCCAGGTAACTCTTTTGCACCATCGGTGAATGGGAACCTCATTGTCCTTGAGGAAACGAAATTCAGGATAGAGTTCCCAGGGCCTGAATGAAGGCCCTGCAAAGGAAAAAATATTTCTATACATGTGTAATGCATGATATATATTTATATATGTATGTTAATTTCATATTAAGAATTTCATAATTGATTTTGTATTTGATTTTTCTTTGATTCATTTATTGATTATTGTATTTAGTATTATTATACACATAATATTATATTTTGCACATCTATTATAAAATTATACACAATAATTTAGGACATTGACTCATTGTTCATTAACATTATATTAAGTGTTGAAACATGGTACATAATTGAATGGAAATATTTGTCACAGTCTTCACATGTTTAGAGTCTCTCCCAAGAATGAGCTTTGAGTTCAAGCACCAACACTGGCATAAAAAAAATAAAAAAAAAAAACAAAAAAAAAACCTTGAGCCTAGTGAGACATATTCTTCTGGGACTCAGAGGAGGGCCAAGGTTATAGGTAAGAGGTAGGTTATAGGTCAGGTGCTGGTGGCTCACCGCTGTAAGCTACTCAGGAGGAAGAGATCTAAGGATTCCAAATCCTCAGGAGCAGAAATCCTCAGGGATAGGATAGCATCCAGGCCCTGAATTGAAACCCCAGGATTTGCACACACACACACACACACATACACACACACACACACACACACACACACACACACACACACACACACACCAATATAGAGAATTTGCCAGTCAGCCTGCACAAATTCCAACTCAAGCAACTCAATATAAAAAAAATAAAGATGGAGAAGGGAAGGGAAGACTTGCTCCAGGAAGTGATATAGTCAGTGCCAAAATTCCACAGTAGTTCTAATATGTGGGTACAAGACAGAGAGCCTCAGGCAGAAGGTATAGCATGGGCAAAGTTCCTGAGGTGTGCTGTAGAGCAGGTGGTGTGAGTTGTATGAAGATTCTGTGGCTTCAGAAAAGGCAGGCAGGGCCGGGCGCTGGTGGCTCATGCCTGTAATCCTAGCTACTCAGGAGGCTGAGATCTGAGGATCGTGGTTCAAAGCCAGCCCGGGCAGGAGAGACTGTGAGACTCCTATCTCCAATAAACCACCAGAAAACCGGAAGTGGTGCTGTAGCTCAAGTGGTAGAGCGCTCGCCTTGAGCTGAAGAGCTGAGGGACAGCGCCCAGGCCCAGAGTTCAAGCCCCACAACCAACAAAAAAAAGAAAAAAGAAAGAAAAGGCAGGCAGGAAATTCAAGGCTGGGTCAACATTGACTTGAGTGACAGGGCAGAGTGTGAGGTCCCAGAATGGTGCCAGGGGGAAGATTAGATTGGCATTTCACCAGGGACCTAAAGCTATATCCTGTGGATGGAAACCTGTTTTCACAGCTCCTGACACTCAGGCTTCCTTTGCATGGAGGAGTCAGGGCAAACGCAGGGAAGAACTCTTGCTTTAGAAAAGTTTCTAGTCCAATGCCACCAGTGGCTCAACCCCAGTAAATCCTAGCTACTCAGGAGACAGAGATAGAGATCGCGGGACAAGCCAGCTCAGGAGAGGAATGTTAATGAGACTCTTCTTGCCAATCAACTACCAAAATCCAGAAATTGAACTGTGCTTCAAGTGGTAAAGTGGTAACCTTGAAGGAAAAAGTTTAGCAACCAGAGTCCAGACCCTGAGTTCAAGGCCCAATACTAGCACAGGAAAATTAAAGAAAAATTTCAGGAGCTCCTAGTCCACTGTGGTGTAAGGCCAGATCATCCAGGCACAGGTGGCTCATGCCCGTCCTCCTAGCTCCTCAGGAGGCTGAGATGTGAGGATCACGTTTCAAAACCAGGCCAGGCAGGAAAGTCTGGGACACTCTGATCTCCAAGGTACCTACAGAAAACCTGAAGTTGCACTGTGGCTCAAGTGGTAAGGTGAAGAGCTGGGGGACAGCGCCCAGGCCCAGAGTTCAAGCGACATGACCATCACCTGGCCTGCTTGAACCTTACTCTGGGGCTCTAGGCAGAGTACTTTCCAGTGGGCCCCTGAGGGTCTCCTAATATCTAGGTGTCCTACAAGTCTTGATAGCAGCCGTTTGGAGGCCATTGCCTACAGAGCTGGCCACAGTACCAAAGAAGTATCGAGCCTTGGGGCATGAAGATCATCAAAATGGCATCTGTCATGGATGCAATGTGGTATCCGAGTACTAAATCACTGTCTCAGACCATGGTTCTGGGCCAGGAGGCCAGGAGCTGCAAGATGTCACACCAGATCATACCCACTCACACGAGTATCACAAGAGTGCAAATTTGTCAGTGATATCTTGGGCCGGTGTTGAGTTGGGCTCATGAAAGTTTTGTAGGCTCAGGAATCCACAGCCAACTGGCTGCTGTTTGTAGCAGTCACGAACCCAGGAGTCTGAGGGCTCGGAGTCCTGCTTTCCTCACCAATGCTTGGGGAAGGGGGGGGGGCAGATGAAGATATGCAATCATGGGCTGACTACAAAGGAGCATCCCTAGTGTCCTTTCCTTGATTCTGTAGCCCAATGTTGAGATTGAGGGACAGGTTCCATGGAACTTACTACCATGGCCCAAACCCCACAGCCCAAGAAGGTCTTATGGAGAAACCACTTGATCTGGCTTGAGAGTTTACTGTGACTATGACTCGGGACTGCCCCCAGTTCTAGCTCAGTTCATCCAGGTCAAAACTAATGCTCCAAAAGATTGAGGTACTAGCCATACCAATCTCTCATCCCCCAGTTCTCTGGCCCTGGAATCTAAAGTATATGCCTCTCTATTCTGGGCATCCAGAATTGTCTAGAAGGACCTGAGAGGCCCAGCCTGAGGCAGAAGATAGATTTGCCTATGATAAGGTATGTTGACATTTCCTAAACATCCAAAAGTACATCCAAGCCACCTTGGCCTCACCTCTTATGTAGCCACAGATCATCTTTGTTTGGGGAGCCTTCAGTCAGCTATCAAGGTCGAGGTCCCCAGAGCCACTGGCAACAATACTTCCCACACTCCACTGCCAGCCTGCTGGGAGTGGGACATGCAGCCAGGGGCCCAGCTGAGAAAAGGACAGGACACAGCAGGACTGACCCTGCTCCCCCGCCCAGAGGCAGGAGGGAATGTATGCCAGACAGCACTGCTGACCCAGAATCCCCTGGATGAGGACAAAGATATGGACAGCCGGACTTGGGTCCCAAGAAAAAGCTGGAATATTCAGGTCTCTGGCAATTTAGGACTCATTGTAGACCATGACAGGGGGCTAAAGACAAGGTTGCTATTCAGGTAGGGCACCATACAAGGTCAGGAAGAGGCAGTCAAGCATCCAGGAAGTGGGCAGAGAAAGATGAGGGAAAAATACACAAACCACACACACACACACACACACACATACACACACACACACACACACACACACACACACACACACACACACACACACACGGGTAGCTCAAGGCCTCAGCAGTCCCTGAGCAACTGAACATCCCAACCTCTGAGGAGATGACACTACCATCCTCAGACCAAATGTTGACAAAACTCAGAGCCTCTCACACATCTGGAATGGCTCATAAAACAGCATGGCATTTCCTACTGTACAGCCACATTATTTTGGTTGTCGGTCATGGGGTTTGAACTTTTGGCCTGTGTGCCATTCCTCAGCTCTTCAGCTGAAGGTGTGCACTCTACCACTGGAGCTACAGCACCACTTACAGTTTTCTGGTGCTTCACTTGAGTTAAAGTCTCACAGACTTTCCTACCCAAGCTGGCTTTGAACCGTGATCCTCAGATCTCATCCTCCTGAGTAGCTAGGATGACATTTTTTGAGACACTGGCAGTGCCCGGTTTCAGCCACCTTCTTACAACCAGGGAAACCCAACTTGTCAGGCCATAAAGTACATGCAACCCTTCACTTTCAGACTTGACACCAGTAGCCAAAGCTATTCTTCCTTGATTGGAGAGAATATAATCGACACTACCCTCCCACCCTAATCCCATTTGCCCACTCCCTGCCTAAGACAAGCCAAAACCTCTGGAGTTCTTGGTAAGACAATGCCCACCATACTGTAAATGCACATTCGTGAAAACTTGGGAAGTTCTTAGAAATGGCTTTACACTAAGGGCAAAACCTGGTGTGCCAACCACAGCAACCCCACTCCTTACCATCTCTGGCAAGCAAGGGGTATCTTTCTTTCTTGTTTTTTTGGATGAGGTGCTTGAACTCAGGGCATGGATACTGTCCCTGATGATGATTTTTGCACAAGGCCAGTGCTCTTCCACTTGAGACATGGCACCACTTACGGTTGGAGATTGGAAATGAGACTCTCATTGGTCTTTGCTCCCTGTGCTGGGATACAAGGCCCTCTGGATCTCAGCCTCCCGAGTAGCCAGGATGACACGCCTGAGCCATCAGCACATGGCCTATGGTGTCTCATTATTTACAATTTCCAACTAGTCCGCCACTAGACACTACCACATAGACACTCCTCTACCTCCCTCAGAGACAGCAAAGGGAGGCTCAGAATTTGGGGAGGGCCCTGGGCATTAAAGGGACCCCTTCACATCACCACCCCTTTGTAAATTCCCATCTGCTTCCTCTGGATGGCCTAGATGTCTGGGTCAGATCAGACCTACTAGGACGTCTAAGGTCTGTCCTGTATCCCCCCGCCACACCAAACCGGTACCTGAGGATTTCTGGGGCCAACTGCTCCATGTTCCAGTTCAAGACATTGGGAGGTTTGCTCATAGCTGGGTCCAGGGGTACCCAGGGCAGAAGGAGTGTCCAGATCCCCTTTGTCAAAGAAGGAAACACAAAGCATGAATGGATCTACTAAGAGCTACAGGGCACAGCCATTTACCTGTCACCCAGGTCCCTTTGAGTGCAGTTTTACATTGACAGTGCTGGGGCTTGAACTCGGGGTACAGGCACTGTCTCTGAGCTTCTTTTGCTTGAGGTGAGCACTCTTTCACCCGAGCCACGGTACCACTTCTGGCTTTTTCTGTGTATGCGGTACCTAGGAATCAAACCCAGCGTTTCCTGTGTGCTAGGTGAGCCTACTACTGCTAAGAAAAATCCCAACATTGGGTAGCTGTTCTTCTGTGACCCCTTGGGCCTTTTTCAGGACAGTCTTGCCCATCTTTACTGAGTTTCTAAACAGCAGCACTGGCTGGACAAGAATAGGCTCCTCTATGTTGTCCTTTATCTATGGCATCTTTTCCCTTTGCGCTTCCTATCACATCTTCCTTGTTAAGCAAGACCCCCTTTCAAGTGCTGCCTCTAAGAAGCCCCCTTCAATCACCCTGGCAGAGGGGGATCTTCTGCACTCTGCAGGCTGTTGGCCTTGTCATGCTCTGCCTTCCAGGTAGTGTGGGTTGAGAGCACACAAAGGTGAAGGCCGGGCTTTCACCACACAATTTCTGAAGGCTTTGATACACTACCCAGGAACCAGTCTGGTATCACACTCTGTGAGAGGGCACTTGAGGCCCAGACAGTCTGGGGCAACAAATAGGGCCATTTCTTTTGTGGGCTTGAACTGAGGATCTGGGAGCTGTCTTTTGAGTTTTCACGTTCAATGCTGCTACCCTACCACTTGAGCCATAGCTCCACGTCTGATTTTTTGTGGTTCCATGCAGAAAAGAATCTTACCGGCTTTCCAGCTTATGGCTGGCTTTGATCTTTGATCCTCAGATCTCTGCCAGGATGTCAAGTGTTAGCCTGAGCCAGACAGGCTCCAGAACCTTTCCTTTGAGTTTCTGTTTATCTCGGATCAACTAGCAAGCCCTAGTTAAAATAGTCATTTATCAAGTTCCTCTCCTAGGTCAGTTAATCCAAGGAGATAAAGTGTCTTTGGAAAAGGCTAGTAAGTGTTGGCCTAGGTGAGTGTGTGTGTGTGTGTGTGTGTGTGTGTGTGTGCTGTGTGTGTGTATGTGTGTGTGAGTATGAGTTTCAGGGATACCTACCCCCATCTCTCTGGTGCTTCTTTCACCAAGTGGTGAGTACATCCAGGATCCCCACCACAAGAACGCGGGTAGGGGAGGGTACTTAAGGTCACATCAAGTGGGATGATCTGAATTCTATCATGCAACTGAAGCCAGGGTGATAATAGAGAGGAGATGTTAAGATGAATATCAAGGGAAGCCCCTTACCTTTGCCTACTAGTACCAAAGAGAAGAATGAATCCATCCATTTTGGTAGTAAGATAACAAATGCCCACTATGCATTTACTTTATTTTTTGTGAGTCCCAGGTCTTGGATTCAGGGACTGGGTATCAGCCCTAAGCTTCTTTTACTCAAGGCTGAGGCTTTATCACTTGAGCCACAGCACCAAAACTGGCTTTTTTCAGAGGGGGGAGAGGGAGGTAGTTTATGGAAGATAAGAATCTCACAGACTTGGGGCTGGGAAGGTGGCTCAGTGGTAGAGAGCTTGCCTTGCATGCCTGAGGCCCTGGGTTTGATTCTTCAGCACCACTTAAGCAAAAAGAAAAAAAAAACAAGAAGTGGCACTGTGTCTCAAGTGACAGAGCACTAGCCTTGAGCTGAAGAGCTGAGGGACAGAACCCAGGCCCAGAGTTCAGGACTGGACCAAAAAAAAAAAAAAAAAACTCACAGACTCTCCTGCCTGGGCTGGCTCTGAGTTACGACCATCAGAACTCAACCTCCCGAATAGCCAGGATGACAGGTGAGAGCCAGTGACACCTGACCTCCATCATCCATTTATTGTCCCCTAGGGCCAGTGCTGGGCTACCTGCATTGCACCTTCCTTGTTGTGAGGGGGAAGCAGACATGGGTGCGTTTGATATTTCAACAGCCTACCTACCTTTGAGCATTTTTCTGGCTCAGTCTGATGCCGGCTTCCTCCTTATCCACAGCAATGACTTCATGCTGTCACAGAACAAATGTCCCCCAGGAGGTGTCGGATCTGGGGTCTTTCCTCTGCAAACTGCCCCCTCTCCCCAAAATGACAGCACAAAGCCAGGGATGGGGGCGTGGCTGTAGGGGGAGGAGGCATGACCCAAGGGAGGACAGGGCGTGGCTGAAGGGGCACATATCTGCTGCAGCCAGCTGCACACAGGGGCTGGAGCACTTGCGCAACAGGAGCCAGGCAGCCCAGGAGAAAAGTGGGGGCAGAGAGAGAGCAGAGAGAAGAGCAGGCACATGCATCTGGTGTGGCAGCCTCAATGCCTCTGCTGCTGTTAGGAGCATGGGTCTGGGCCAGGAGCACAGAGCACACAAAGCCAGCACATCAGGCACATCCCTCGCACCACTCCAGGGAGGCTCAGAGGCTAGGTATCCCCTGAGACTTAGGCCCCTGGCTGGGAGCTCAGCTGCAGCAGGGGCATGCTCAGCCCAGCCATTCACCAGCCCCTGGCCCTGCCCCATCTCCTGCGCTCTCTGCAGCATTGCATCTCTGCTGGCTCAGACCTGCTGCACCTTGCAGAGTCATCCAGTGATGGTGGGCCCCCAGCTGGTTTAAGGCCCTGACCCGGTACCGGCCCCTGGTCCTCTGCTCTGGGCCCATGCATCCACCATGCCACTGCCATTGCTGCAAGCTGCACACAGAACCAGAGCCTACAGATTCTCCAAGCAGCACAAGTGAGTGACCGCCCGCAGGTCAGTACCTTGTGACCCCCCCTACCACTCCCACTCCCCCCCTGCAAATCCTGCCTCCCCTCTTGTGTCCCAACACACCTCCCCAGCACAGGCATGCCAGCCCTGACTCTGCCACAAATGCGTCCCAGGAGTGGGGGGTGACGGGGGGTGTTGACTCTGGGAACTCACCCCCATCCCTAGTGGCCAGTATCCATGGAAACGGGGAGATGCAGGAATGGGTGAGAATGGGTCACCACTGAGCCCCTGGCTGGAGTAGTGGGAGCCACACCGTCCCACATCTGCACCCTTCCTCTCCCTGGTGGGAACCTGGTGGCTTTAGTCAAAGGTGGGGAACACCATCTCTGCATCTGCCTTATTGGGTCTTTTCCTTTTTTTCTGGGAGTGGGGGGTGTTGGATGCAGAAGATAGGCCTCCCTTGCTGTGTGAGCCCTTGTCCTCTGTGTTCAGTCATCCTTTCATCTGAGGAGGGTCCCAGAAAAGCCCACTAGGTAGGTGAGGGCACTGGGGGTCAGATAGTAGGTGAATATATGGGAGGAACACACACCCTCAGACATACATACACCTGGCCTTTCCCCCCACCTCAGCTGTTAACGGTATTCACAGGGTGATCACATTTCCCAGCTCTGCCAGCATCTGCTGGTGCTCCCTGTCCATCTGGTCTCCTTGTCCTCCCCAAGAATCTGCCCAGTTGCCCAGAAGCATATAAGCTGGAAGTAGGAGTCTGTCCATGTGTGTAGCCTTTAGGACCCCATCCATTTCCTCAATACCGCTCTCACCCTGGGTCAGACACCCCCCTTGGGACCCCATGACCCACTGCTTGTTTCAGTCCTGGCTCTGAGGAGCCACCTGTCTGGGGATTCCTTCACCCAGCGTCCTGGCCTAGGGTTTTGGTGAATGGGGAGTTAAGGCTGGTTGTTCCCAAGGGGAAGGGTCTGGCCCTGGAGAAGGGGAGAGATGGGGTCGTGCTGTGTCATTAGAGTGTTGCTCCCCTTGAGTGGGAGCCATAGGTTCTGACAAGGGAACGGAGAATGGGAACCCGTGTGCTCCAGCTAATACATTGTCCCAGATGAGGAACTAACAAACAGGAGAGGTACTATTCTGAGTCTGTGTGTGTGTGTGTGTGTGTGTGTGAGAGAGAGAGACAGAGACAGAGACAGAGACAGAGAGAGAGAGAGAGAGAGAGAGAGAGAGAGAGAGAGAGAGAGAGAGAGAGAGAGAGAGAGAGAGAGAAAATCTTTCTCCTTGTATAGCCTGACTGTCCTCAGGTGAGTGATTGGTTGGCAAATTGCAGGTGCTGCATGGAAGATCATCTGTCACCATTCTGGAGTTGTGTTTGTGTGTGTGTGTGTGTGTGTGTGTGTGTGTGTGTGTGTGTTAGGAGAGCAGAGAGATGAAAACAATGAAAATATATTTAAGTCACCATGTCTAAAACAGCAAAAGCATTTTCTTTGTCTCTCTGTGTGTGTATTTGTTGTTCATTCTTCATCAATACCAAGTACAAGCCCAGCCTCAATTTTTGTTTTCTCCTTCACAGTCTCATGGCTCCTTTATGGAAGATTTCAGTAGACATTACTTTCTTCCCTGTTTCACCTCTCTCTTCCCCATTTCCGGTAGCCCACACTAGCTTCTGGGCCTGAGTGGGCCTCCCCTAGAAGAACTGTGTGAACCCTGGACTGGAGTGGAAGCCTGTCCTTCTGTCCCCAGCCAGAAGTTTGGTGAGGCGAATGAGCTCACAGCCACACTCTTCCGGCCAGACACTCTGCTCTTGTGTGTTTAGTTGGAGGTAATTCAAGGGTTTGGAATGTGGCTGCCCAACATAATTAGGGAACGAGATGAGGGAAAGGATAGAGTGAGGGCTGTGAAGCTATGAGGTTTTGGGGACGGGTTTGGTGTGACATGGCAGATGGTTGTTCAACCTGAGAGTGGATGAGAGGGGAACAATATCTAGGGCATTAACGGTCTCTGTGGGCATCAGGGCACAGGGCTGTGGGCCCACACTGGTGGTGAGGATACCCTCCTGGGGCAGTGCCCAGTGTCAATCCTCCCTAGAGTCCTGCAGAATCCAATCTGTGTCCCACCTGGTCTGTTTCCAGCTGGACAGTAGTAGGCAAATCCATTCCCCCTGCTGGAGCCCACTCAGTATCAGGAGGTGGCAGTTAGCTATGGCTTGCTGAATGCCAGTTTCTGTAACCTGCTATAGGCTGTCTGGAAGGAAAATGGGACCACTGACTTTGGAACCCTTTAAGTTTGATTGGGACACATTAAATACCACATTTTCCAGTTTTTTTTTGTTTTTGTTTTTGTTTTTTTTTTTTTTAAATTTAAGCAGGCAAGTTCGACTAATGCCTGGGATTATGGATCAAATTAGATGGATAATTTCAGCCGTCAAACAATGATGTTCAAAGCGCTACAGGCAGAGTTTCCAAGCCAGATTGTCTCCTGCTTTGAGCGTTGTGCCTTGACTGCCTTTCTCTGGCAGCTGTTGAATCTCTCTAGGGTGACCACCCCACTTGAGGACATTGTGGGGAGCAGAGATTGTGAACTCGCTATCCCCAACCTGCCAGCTATGAGCAGAGATGATTCCCAGCACCTGTACTGGACTCTGGGAGATTCAGAGAACCCAGGTTGCCTCAAGGATCCTGCCTCTGCAACATGAAACTTAGGGGCAGATGTGGTGGACGATCCTGGTTTTCCCCAGGGGGAGGACAAGAGGCCCTTTGAGCCAGGCATTCAGCTCACAGCAACCTCATTCATACCTATGTGGGGAATTGAGTGCCACAGAGCTGGTCAGCTGCTGGACAGAGATCTTTGAGAAAATAGGCATCCCAGAGGCCCTGGAATGTAGCGAGTACATAATGGCTCACACCCTCAGAGACAAAACAGTTAAGTGTGTTGGTACCAGGAGGGGGTAAGAGGGAGGAGGGAGAACGGAGGAAGAGCTACATCAGGCTTAGTCCCCCAGCCCCCACAGAGGATTCTTACCTGAATCAGATGAGACTTTTCTGTAGTATTGTCATAGACAGATGCTCATTTATTTATCCAACAAACCATTACAGTGTGCACCAGGCTTTGGGGGGTCATAGACAATGAAAAGTTCCAGGACTGGTTCCACAGCCCATGAAGAAACCTTGGATTGATCTGGATGCCAGGGCTTCAAGCCTGTCATCCTAGCTATTTAGGAGGCTGAGATCAGAGGATTGAGGCTTTTGGCCCTGGCAGGAAAGCCTATAAGAATTTTGTCTTCAATTAACTACCAAAAACAAAACGCCAGAAGTAGATGTGTGGCTCAAGCCATAGACTGCTAGCCTTGAATAAAAAGGCTTAAGGACAGCACCCAGGCTCCGAGTACAAGGCCCAGGACTGACACAAAGAAGAGGGAAGGACAGAGGGAGAAAACGAGGAAAGGAAGGAAGAATGGAGAACATGCAAGCCTTGGATTGGAGTCCCTGGATCAAGGGAGCCAACTATTCATAATCTATGTGGGGACAGTTTCAGAGCCTAAAGCCAGTATGTAGGACAAAGCCACTGACCCCTCAGCAACTTCATGACAGCCAGTGGCTGTGTGGTCACCGACTATAGAGGGAACCAGCCTCGGGTAGAACCTAGGACTCAGGGTAGGTCACCAGGTTTCAAATATCCCCAGTCTCATCGAGTTTATTTTCTGGTCAGATAAGAAAGTTTCCAAGGGCTAGGGAGGTATTGGAGTGAGAGAGTTTCAAGGGGGGGTGTCAAAGGATAAATAGGAATTTGAAGAGGGAGAATGATCCTAGGTCACCTGTGTCAGGACATTGGAGCCATGACCTCGCCTGACAACATAGACTACCAGCCTTTGATCCAGCCACACTGCTATTAAAAGTCTGGCACCTTGGGTTCATCATTGACAACCTGGCTGCCGTTCACTGCAGGATGCCTGTGCAGTATATCCTTAGGGACTAGGACTTTCCAGGGCTCAATGTGATGATACCACCCTCGGTGTTCATTACTTCACCAAAGACTGAGGTAAGCATGCCACTGTCACAGGACAACTTGGGAATGAGGACAGGAAGTGGGTCTCTTGGCTGGCTCAGTCTTTATTCTAGATGGCAGATCTGGGATTCAGAGAGGGCAGGCTGAAGGTGAGGCAGAGCTGGGTAGAGGGTGATGGGAAAACCAGAGGCACTGGGCTCTGAGCAGGGTTGTTTCGTTGATAATACTCACAACATAGGAACATTTCTGGGATAGAGCAGCCCTTTTTACCTCCCCAAGAGGGACCTAGATCCCCCCAGTCTCCGTCCCTTGACCAGGAATCTCTTTGATTCCCATATCATGTGGTTGGATAACTAGACCTTACTTCACTGCCCAGTGTTCAGGCAGGACAGCGAGAGATCCTGATTCTTTGAAAAGTTCATGGGACCTTCAGTATGAGATTGTACTTGAATGTCCCAACCTGGTGCATGGTCAGTCCCATCTAAGACTGCCATGATGTAGGACATAGAATCTAGAGAATCAGAGCTGGATGGGGTCTGTTCTGGGAGACTTGAGCATTATGTGTTAGCTTTGAGCTCCCATGTGCCCACTTACTTCCCTTTCTTGGGTGGGTCTATGATAGAAAAAGCTTGAAACTAGGACTTAGATCTTGTCTTTTATGCTCCAAGATAGCACTCTACCATTTGAATCACAGCTCCACTTCCAGCTTTTTTGGGTGTTGAATTGGAGATAAAGAGTTCTCATGGGCTTTGCTGCTAAGTGGCATCCAACTGCAGTCCTCAGATTTCAGTCTCCTGAGGGGACAGGATGACAGGAATGGAAAAGTATGTATGGACGGCTGCCAGTAGCTCATGGCTTTTATCCTAGGTACTCAGGAGGTGAGAACCTGAGGATCACGGGTCAAAGCCAGCCTTGTCAGGAAAGACCCTGAGACTCTTACCTAAAAGGAATTGCCAGAAAACCAGAAGCAGTGCTGTGGCTCAAGCAATTGAGTGCTTGCGTTAAGCTAAAGAGCTCAGGGACAGCACCCATGCCCAGAGTTCAAGCCCCACAACATAAAATGAAAGAAAGTAAGACATCTTTGCCTGCAAATAATGGAAGTGTGGGGGTGTGGTGAGGGTGCTGTGTTTGGGAGACCAAGTTCTGGCCTTACTGTACAGACGTTTGTCTCCAAGTTTGCCCCAGTTTGAAGCCACAGCTTCAAGAGGACGTGTCTGTGACAGGCAGGGAGTGGGTGAAGGGGTACAGGTGTGAGATTGTTGTGTCTTTACTTTTCCATTGAAGGATAGATTTGGATGCTGGGTATCAAAATATGAAGTGAAGGGTTGCAAAAAGTTTGTGGCCTGAGGAGATGGGTTTCCTCTGTCTATATGAAGGTGGCTAAAGCTGGAAGCCAACGGTGGCTCACAACTCTCATCCTAGCTACTCAGAAGGTTGAGATGTGAGGACCGTGGTTACAAGTCAGCTTGGGCAGAATAATCTGTGAGACTTGATGATAGACCACTAGAGAACAGGAAGTGTTGCTTTGACTCAAGTGGGAGAGTGCTCACCATCAGCTGAATTGCTGAGGGACAGCACCTTGGCCCAGAATTCAAACCCCTTGACCAACAACAAAAAAAAGAGGTGACTAAGATTTCCACATAGCAGTGTGTATGATAGGAAATGCCATGCTGGTCTATGAGATATTCCAGATATGTGTGAGGCTCAATGTTTCGTCTACAGTGGGATTCATGGCAGTACTGCCACCTCCTATGGAGTGGGATCTGATCCTAATTGAGGGAGTTCATATTTCTGTTCTCAGGGACTGCTGAATCCTTGGGCTATGCTCTGTGTGTGTGTGTGTGTGTGTGTGTGTGTGTGTGTGTGTGTGTGTGTGTGTCTGCCTGTCTGTCTGTCTGACTGTCTCTCTGTCTGACTGTCTGTGTCTGGGTGTGTTTGGAGGTAGAAGCACTGGGCCTTGAACTCAAGGCCTAGATGCTGTCCCTGAGATATCTTGCTCAAAGCTAGAGCTCTGACACTTGAGCCACAGCTCCACCTGTAGCTATTTGGTGGTTCAGTGTAGATAGGAGCCTCACAAACTTTGCTGTGTGGATGGCTTTGAAAAGTGATCCTCAGACCTCAGCATCCTGAGTAACTAGGATGACAGACAGGAGCCACCTGTGATGGCAATGTGTGTGTGTGTGTGTGTGTGTGTGTGTGTGTGTGTGTGTGTGTGTGTGTGTGTGCGTGCATGTGTGTGTGTAGAATTTGGTTGTAACAAGGAGTGCGGGACCCTATGGTAACTTCTAACCGCTGTCTCTGGGGGGTACATGCGCTTTGTGGCTGAAGTCTGGGGGCCTTTGTGGCTGAGGTCTGGGGGCCTGGAAGGGTGAGGCATTTGAAGGGGATTCAGCACCTTTAAATTATAAGAGCAAAGGTTCTTTGTGACCTGGAACTGTCTACTCCCTTGGGCCTGGTTGTTGGCAGAGGGAGCATGGGAGGACCTGGGGGTAGGGTTCGTAGGGGTTGGTTCCCCAGGGGGACAGAGTGCGTGGTCAGCACTTAGTAAGGCTGTGAGCCCTATTAGTATGGACCTTATTGGCATGGGTCAGACTCTGGGTCATCTCATCATGACGTCTGATGGGCAAGGCCAAACCTTCTTTAAATCTTGACCTATTATCTTTAGATCTCAGCTTCCTGAGTAGGTAGGATTATAGGCATGAGTCTCTGGCACCGGGCTTCAGATTCTTTTTGGTATATTAGGGTTTGAACTCAAGAGCTTTCCAATCAGGTCTTCTTCCATGGGGGCCAAGCCTTTTTGTCTTGGGCATTTCTGAGATAGAGACTCCATATATGCTCAGGCTTGGCTGGATCATGGTCCTCCTGTGACAGGCATGCGCCACCATGCCTGGTCCTCTGTAGTTGGGATGGTAGATATGTAGCACCATGCTCATTCATTGGTTTAGATGGTTGTCCCAAACTCAGTCCACAGCAGCCGATTTTTGACCAGAGTTGAAGCTCGGGGTTCGGCCTGGAGCCATTGGTCCTCAGTCTCCTCACAGGACAGTTGTGAGGAAACAAGGGATCAATACAAGGGGAAATCTGGGGCAGGGCCAGGCATAGAGGAAACGGTCATCAGTTAAGTTTCTTGGCAATTCTGTGAGCATATAGCAAGAAGATACCTGGAAAGGACTAAAAAGGGGCCTGTTATTTATCATGACACAGGTATGGGATTATGAAACAAAACATGGCTCTCTTTCATCCTTAATCTATCCCCATGAGGAAGGGGATCCTTCACTGTTCAGCTTTGCAGCATCGGAAAATGAGGCAAGGAAAAGCTGGGTGACCTACTCATGACCCCGAGATGACAGAAGCTCGGCCTGACTTGTCTGCCATATTCCCTAGGACAATGGGTGCTATTCAGTCCATTACTTGTGGTGGGAAGTCCACTTATTGTCAGTCATGAGGCTTGAACTCTGGGCTTGGGCACTGTCCCCAAGCTGCTCAGATCAAGTTTAGGGCTCTACCACTTGAGCCACAACACCACTTCTGGTTTTCTGGTGGTTCTTTGGAGATAAGCATCTCACAGGCGTTGCTGCCTGGGCTGGCTATGAACCATAATCCTCATATTTCAGCCTCCTGTGTAGTTACGATTGTAGGCCCGTGCCACCGGCAGCTGGCTTAAGTGTAATTCTCTCTCTCTCTCTCTCTCTCTCTCTCTCTCTCTCTTTCTCTGTCTCTCTCTTTCTCTGTCTTCCTCAGTAACTTGTTGAAAGGGTGCTGGATGAGGTGCCTTAGCGTCCCCATGTCCCTGGGACCCAATGTGACCCTCTTATTCTGGAGGTAGGCTGTGGGTCAGAAGCTTTCTTGCTCGGCCGGTTGAACTAGCTCCCTTAGGTAAGCCCCTCTGTGCCCGGGGTACACCGTGATGGTTACTCTTTGTCACTCTGTCTGGAGAGTACTTCCCCACTACCCTTTGCTAAGACAGTTAAAGGAAAGTGGATGAGGAGGCATCACATTGTCCAACTGCACAACACTATCCGGAGCCTCTGATCCTCACTGCTACCTATCTGGCTAGACCCTAATTATAAGAAACTGAATTCACTCTGTGTGTACCTCACATTGCTGCTGTGTGTCATTTCGGGGAGTGGGGGCAGTGTGTAGAGGAAAGACCACAGATCCGACACCTCCTGGGGGACAATTGTTCCGTGACAGCATGAAGTCATTGCTGTGTATAAGGACTGAACCGGAACAATGCTCAAAGGTAGGTAGGCTATTGAAGTATCAAACCCACCCATGTCTGCTTCCCACGCACAAAAAGGAGGATGCAGTGCAGGTAGCCCAGCACTGGCCTTAAGGGACTATAAATGGATGTTGGTGGTTAGGTGCCAGTGGCTCTTGCCTGTCATCCTGGCTATTCGGGAGGCTGAGTTCTGATGGTCCTGACTCAGAGCCAGCTTAGGCAGGAGAGTCTGTGAGATTCTTACCTCCCATAAACTACCTCCTTCCCCCCGCCCCCTGAACAAAGCCAGTTGTACTGCTGTGGCTCAAGTGATAGAGCCTCAGCCTTAAGTAAAAGAAGCTCAGGGATGACACCCAGTCCCTGAATCCAAGACCTGAGACCCACAAAAAAATAAAATAAATGAATACTGGGCACTTGTTACCTTACTACCAAAAAGGATGGATTCATTCTTCTCTCCCGTACTTGTAGCCAAAGGGAAGTGGCTTCCCTTGATGTTCCTCTAAACATCTCCTTCTCTCTATTATTTCTCCTGGCTTCAGTTGCAAGATAGAATTCAGATCATCCCACTTGATGTGAACTTAAGTACCCTCCCCTACCCACATTTCCTGGGGTGGGGATCCTGGATGTACTCACCACTGGGTGAAAAAAGCACCAGAGAGATGGGGGTAGGTATCCCTGAAACGCGCGCACACACACACACACACACACACACACACACACACACACACACACACTCATCTAGGCCAACTATAACTAGCCTTTTCCAAAGATACTTTATCTCCTTGGGTTAACTGAACTAGGAGAGGAACTTGATCCCCTATAAATATTTTAAGTAGGGTTTGCTTGTTGACACGAGATAAACAGAAGCTCAAAGGAAAGGTTCTGGGCCCTGTCTGGCTCAGGCTCACACTTGACATCGTGGCTCCTCGGTAAGCATGATCTGAGGATCAAAGATCGAAGCCAGCCATAAGCTGGAAAGCCAATAAGACTCTTCTCTGCATGGAACCACCAAAAATCCAAACGTGGAGTTGTGGTTCAAGTGGTAGAGTAGCATCCTTGAGCATGAAAACTCAGAGAGACAGCTCCCAGATCCTCAGTTCAAACTCACACAAGAAATGGCCCCATTTGTTGCCCCCAGACTGTCTGGGCCTCAAGTGCCCTCTCACAGAGTGTGATACCGCACTGGTCCCTGGGTAGTGTATCAGAGCCTTCAGAATTTGGGTGGTGAAAGCCAGGCCTTCGCTTTTGTGTGCTCTCAACCACACCAGCTGGAGGCAGAGCATGACAAGGCCAGCAGCCTGCAGAGCAGAGAAGATCCCGCTCTACCAGGATGATTGGAGTGGGCTTCTTAGAGGCAGCACTTGAAAGGGGGTCTTGCTTAACAAGGAGGATGTCACAGGAAGCACAGAGAGAAAACATGCCATAGATAAAGGACAACCTAGCAGAGCGTGTTCTTTTCCAGCCAAGGCTGCTGGTTAGATACTCGGTAAAGATGTGCACGACTGTCCTGAAAAAGGCCCAAGGGGTCACAGAAGAACAGCTATCCAATGTTGGGATTTTATCTTAGCAGTAGTGGGTTCACCTAACACACAGGAAACCCTGGGTTCGATTCCTAGGTCCCACATACACAGAAAAAGCCAGAAGTGCTACTGTGGCTCAGGTGGAAAGCAAAAGAAGCTCAGGGACAGTGCCTGTAGCCCGAGTTCAAGCCCCAGCACTGTCAATGTAAAACTGCACTCCAAGAGACAAGGGTGACAGCTGGATGGTGTGCCCTGTAGCACTTAGTAGATCCATCCATGCTTTGTGTCTCCTTCTATGACAGAGGTAATCCCGACACTCTTTCTGCCCTGGGCACCCCTGAACCCAGTTATCGGCAACCCTCCCAAAGGCTTCCATTGGGACATGGAGCAGATGGCCCCAGAAATTCTCAGGTACCAGTTGGGTGTGGTGGGGGGATACAGGGCAGGCCTAAGAAGTCCTAGTGGGTCTGATATGCTCCATACAACCAGGCCATCCAGAGTAAACGGATGGAAGCTTAGAAAGGGGTAGTTATGTGAAGGGGGCTCTTTAATGCCCATGGACCTCCCCAGATACTGAGCCTCCCTTTGCTGTCCCTGAGGGAGGTAGAGGAGGGTCTAGGTGGCAGTGTCTAGAGGAGGACTAGTTGGAAATTGTAAAGAATGAGATCCCATAAGCCATGGGCTGATGGCTCACGCGTGTCAACCTGGTTACTTGGGAGGCTGAGATCCAGAGGGTCTTGTTTCCCAGCACAAGGAGGAAAGTCAGATGAGAGTCCCATCTCCAATATCCAACTGGAAGTGGTGCCATGGCTCAAGTGGTAGAGCACTGGCCTTGAGCAAAATTCATCATCAGGAACAGTACCCAAGCCCTGAGTTCAAGCCCCTCATCCAAAAAAAACAAGAAAGAAAGACACCCCTTGCTTGCCAGAGATGGTGAAGGAGTGGGGTTGTTGTGGTTGGCACACCAGGTTCTGGCCTCAGTGTACAGCCATTTCTAAGAACTCCCCAAGATTGCCCAAGTGTGAAGTTACACCAAGCTGGGCATGTCTTACCAAGAACTCTAGAGGTTGTGGCCTATCTTAGAAAGGATGTGGGCAGCGTTGGAGGGTAGTGTCGATTGGAAGAATGGCTTTGGATACTGGTGTCAAAGTCTGAAAGTGAAGGGTTGCATGTGCTTTATGGCCTGACAATTTGGATTTCCCCTGGTTGTAAGAAGGTGGCTGAAACCGGGCACTGCCAGTATCTCACAACTGTCATCCTAGCTAATCAGGAGGATGAGATCTGAGGATCACGGTTCAAAGCCAGCTTGGGTAGGAAAATCTGTGAGACTTTAACTCAAGTGAAGCACCAGAGAACTGGAAGTGGTACTGTGGCTCCAGTGGTAAAGCACACACCTTCAGCTGAAGAGCTGAGGGATGGAACGCAGGCCCAAATCTCAAACCCCATGATCGACAACCAAAATAATGTGGCTGAGTTTTCTTCATAGTGGTGTGTACAGTAGGAAATGCCATGCTGTTTTATGAGCCATTCCAGATGTGTGAAAGGCTCTGAGTTTTGTCAACATTTGGTCTGAGGATGGTAGTGCCATCTTCTCAGAGGTTGGGATGTTCAGTTGCTCAGGGACTGCTGAGGCCTTGGGCTACCCATGTGTGTGTGTGTGTGTGTGTGTGTGTGTGTGTGTGTGTGTGTGTGTGTGTGTGTGTGTGTGTATTTTTCCCTCATGTTTCTCAGCCCACTTCCTGGATGCTTGACTGCCTCTTCCTGACCTTGGATTGTGCCCTTCCTCAATAGCAACCTTGTCTTTAGTCCCCTATCATTGTCTACAATGAGTCCTAAATTGTCAGAGACCTGCATATTCCAGCTTTTCCTTGGGAACCAAGTCCGGCTGTCCATATCTTTGTCCTCATCCAGGGGATTCTGGGTCCTCAGGGCGGGTTGGCATATGTTCTCTCCTGCCTCTGGGGATGCAGGGTCAGTCATTTTGTGTACTGTCCTTTTCTCAGCTGGACCCCTGGCTGCATGTACCACTCCCAGCAGGCTGGTAGTGGTGTAGAGGAAGGGTGGTTGCCAGTGGCTCTGGCCAACTTGACCTTGATAGCTGACTGAAGGCTCCCCAAACAAGGATAATCTGGGGCTACATGAGAGGTGAGGCCAAGGTGGCTTGGATGTATTGTTCGATGTCTAGGAAATGTCAATGTACCTTATCATAGGCAAATCTATCTTGTGGCCCCAGCTGGGCCTCTCAGGTCCTTCTAGACAATTCTGAATGCCCAGAATACAAAGGCATGTACTTTAGATTCCAGGCCCAGGGAACCGGGGGATGAGAGACTGGTATACCCAGTACCTTCTGTGGCATTAGTTTTGACCTGGATGAGCTGAGCTACAACTGGGGGGCAGTCGTGAGTCATAGTCACAGTAAACTCTCAAGCCAGATCAAGTGGTTTCTCCCTAAGTCCTTCTTGGGCTGAGGGGTTTGGGCTATGGCAGTAAGTTCCATGGAACCTGCCTGTCGATCTCAACATGGAGCTGCAGTATCAAGGGAAGGACACTAGGGTTGCTCCTTGGTAGTCGTCCCATGATTGCAGACCTTCATCTGACCCCTCTCCCCAAGCACTGTTGAGGAAAGCAGGGCACCGAGCCCTGGGACTCCTCAGATAGTAACTGCTACTAGCAGCAGCCAGTTGACTGTGGATTCCTGAGCCTACAAAACTTTCATGAGCCCAATTCAACACCTGCCCAACGTCTGACTGACAAATTTGCACTCTTGTGATACTACTGTGACTGGGCATTATCTGGTGTGACATCTTACAGCTCTTGCCCCTCCTGGCCCAGAACCATGGTCTGAGAGTGATTTACTGCTCAGATCCAATTGCACCCATGACAGATGCCATTTTGATGATCTTCATGCCCCAAGGCTCGATACTTCTCTGGTACTGAGGCCTGCTCTGTAGGCAATGGCCCCCAAACAGGCTGCTACCAAGACTTGTAGGACACCTAGACATTAGGAGACCCTCAGGGGCCCACTGGAAAGAACGCTGCCTAGAGCTATAGAGTAAGGTCCAAGCAGGCCAGGTGATGGTCATGTCGCTTGAACTCTGGGCCTGAGCGCTGTCCCCCAGCTCTTCACCTTACCACTTGAGCCACAGAACAACTTCCGGTTTTCTGTAGGTTCCTTGGAGATCAGAGTGTCCCAGACTTTCCTGCCTGGGCAGGCTTTGAAACGTGATCCTCACATCTCAGCCTCCTGAGGAGCTAGGAGGACAGGCATGAGCCACCTGTGTCTGGATGATCTGGCCTTACACCACAGTGGACTAGGAGCTCCTGAAATTTTTCTTTAATTTTCCTGTGCTGGTATTGGGGCTTGAACTCAGGGTCTGGGCTCTGGTCGCCAAACTTTTTCCTTCAAGGTTACCACTTTGCCACTTGAGCCACAGCTCCATTTCTGGATTTTGTTAGTTAATCAGCAAGAAGAGTCGTGTTAACTTTCCTCTCCTGAGCTGGCTTGACCCTCGAACTCTATCTCAGTCTCCTGAGTAGCTAGGATTTACAGAGGTTGAGCCACTGGTGGCATTGGCCTAGAAGCTTTCCTAAAGCAAGAGTTCTTCCTTGCGTTTGCCCTGACTCCTCCATGCAAAGGAAGCCTGAGGGTCAGGAGCTGTGAAAACAGGTTTCCAGCCACAGGAAATGGCTTTGCGTCCCTGGCGAAATGCCAATCTATGCTTCCCCCTAGGCGCCATTCTGGGACGCCTCCCTCTGCCCAGTGACTCAAGTCAATGTTGACCCAACCTTGAATTTCCTGCCTGCCTTTTCTGAAGCCATAGAACCTTCATACCACTCACACCACCTGCTCTGCAGCACACCTCAGCACCTTTGCCCGTGCTATACCTTCTGCTTGAGGCTCTCTGTCTTCTACCCACATATTAAAAGTACTGTGGAATTTTAGCACTGGCTATATCACTTCCTGGAACAAATCTTTCCTTCCCTTCTCCATCTTTATTTTTTTTAATATTGATTTGCTAGTGATGGAACTTGTGCTGGCTGACTGGCAAATGCTCTATATTGGTGTGTGTGTGTGTGTGTGTGTGTGTGTGTGTGTGTGTGTGTGTGTGTGTGTGTGTGTGTGTGTGTGTGCCAGTCCTGGGGTTTGAATTCAGGGCCTGGATGCTATCCTATCCCTGAGGTTTTGTGCTACAGGCTAGCCCTCTACTACTTGAACCACAACTCTATTTCTTGCTTTTGGGGTATATAATTGGAGAAAAGTGTCTCACATTGACTTTCCTGCTTGCAATTGGGATCCTCAGATCTCATCTTCTGGAGTAGATTACAGGGGTGAGCCACCAGCACCTGACCTATACCCTACATCTTACCTATAACCTCGGCCCTCCTCTGACTCCCAGAAGAATATGTCTCACCAGGCTCACATTTTGCCAGTGTTGGTGCTTAAACTCAAAGCTCATACTTGGGAGAGACTCTAAACATGTGAGACTGTGACAAATGCTTCCATTTAATTATGTATTATGTTTCAACACTTAATAAAATGTTAATTAAAATGAGTCAATGCCCTAAATTATTGTGTATAATTTTATAATAGATGTGCAAAATATAATATTATGTGTATAATAATACTAAATACAATAATCAATAAATGAATCAAATAAATATAAAATACAAAATCAATAATAAAATTCATAATATGAAATTAACATGCATATATAAGTATATATCATGTATTACACATTTATAGAAATATTTCTTCCATTGCAGGGCATTCATTCAGGCCCTGGCAACTTTATCCTGAATTTCTTTACCTGAAGGATAGTGTGCTTCGCATTCACCCATGGTGCAAAGAGTTACCTGGACGGTGAGCTCAAAAACTAGCAATGGCAGAAATACTGACCCCAGTTCCAAGACAGTGATTTAATTTTTTAAGTGGAAGCAGTTAGGTTTATTCAGTTCCATACTGAACATTTAAAAAAAGCACTGTAGAGTTTTGTACAACTATTCAAACATCCTTCCCTTACCTCCAAAGTGCTTCTCAGAGAACTAAATTGTTTCTCTTTTTTTGTATGTTTTTTATTGTAAAAATATTCTATAGAGGGGTTACAGTTCCAGGAGCAAGGTAATGAGTACATTTCCTATTGAGCATTGTTTACTCCTCCTGTGTTTTTCTCCTACCATCCCTTCACTCCCATCTCTACAACTAACTCCCTCTGCCAAGGTCAGCGACATAGTTTTTCATTTTTGTTTGGCATGGGGTTTGAATTCATGTAATGGCAACTCTTCGCTCACATTGCTACAGATTTATCAAGACCCTGAGTCAAAGTCCAGGCTAGAAAAGAAAACTGGCAAAAATTCCAAAACAGGGAGCTTTACTTTTTTAAATTTTGTTAAATAGTTATTTTTTATATGTTCTTTTTTTCTTTCTTTCTTTCTTTTTTTTTTTTTTTTGGCCAATCATGGGGCTTGAACTCAGATTGTGGAAACTCTGCTTCAGCTTGGATCTCGCTTGGCTGGGGTGCACTCATTGAACCCATAGCCAACCATGAGATGCTGGGCCAAGAGGGTTTTCAGGAAGAAAAACAATTTGGAAAGCACAAATAGTGTGAGCTGCAGAGAGCTGGGGTTTTACAATATCTTTCTTTGCACAGTGACCATCCTGGGTCTGAATGACAAAGCTGCAAAGTGGACCTGACCTGCCATTGCTGGTGGCTGGTGGGCTATCAGTAAAGCCATAGGCCAACCTTCAACATAGGCCCTGGGTTCAAATCCCAGTCCTGACACCAATAGCAGGAGATCACAAGAGACTCATACCTATGCATAGGAATACCGATTAGAAGTGTAGTCTATCCATCGGTCTTTTCTAAAATTGGATGCAATAATCCTACAATGCTGATTGATCTTAATTAATAGTTTATTAAGCCTGAAAAGAATAACAATCCTTCAATGGCGGTATAATAAATACCTAAGAGCTGGTAGGAAAATAGTAGGTTTCCTTCTATCATAGATAGATGGCTATGGAACTCTTTACCGATACATATTTATTTGTATACCTCCATCTGCCTATCCATGTATCACTGTTTAGGCCAAACTTGAGGGTCGATCTCAGAGCCTGGGAACCACCTGACATCTTCATTGGCTAGAGGTTGCCATGCTCAAACTCACCCAATCATGAATTGGGCCTGCTAGGCACTAAGTTCAGATCCTGGCACTGCCAAGCATGATGGAGAACACATCTAACATCTGGATGTTATGTGATGTAAACAGTGTAATAAATGGTATAGGGGTCATCAGAGTCAATAAAATAAATTCTAAATAAATGAATGAAACAAGAAATAAAATAAATAACCATACCAAACACAATATGGACTGAACATCAGTACAGAAGTGTAAATCCTATCTTTAAAATATATATAAGGAGGGTTGGGAAGGTGGCTCAGTGGTAGAGCGCTTGCCTTGCATGCATGAAGCCCTGGGCTCAATTCCTCTGGGCTCATTCCTCAGCACCACATAAGCAGAAAAAAAAGCCAGCAGTGGCACTGTGGCTCAAGTCGTAGAGCACTAGCCTTGAGGTGAACAGCTGAGGGACAGCGCCCAGGTCCAGAGTTCAGGCCCACTAGTGGACCAAAAAAAAGAGTATATAACGAGTATCTTTTCCAGGGCTGAGGCTTGAATTCAGCCCCCCTACCAGGAGGGAATGGCGGGAGATCCTGAGATACTCGTTTGTGGACCTGGAATGAGTCATGGAATGTGATCGATCTCATCCTTGAATGAGTAGTTCGTGCATGATGCAAGTAGGAAATGATAGGAAAGACTCAGGGGTATGGATTATTTGTAAAGAACAGTTGATGAAGCATGACAATAATCATCACAGTCATGAAATGGAGGCATCAGGAAAGATCCAAGAATTGGTAATCACACAGATTGGATTCCACCATAGGTTACCATCTCTCCTACTCTAAACAAATGTGTACTTATTTGCATACTACCTACACCTTATGAATGGATGACTGTTGTGCTCCCGCTCTACCTTCGGAGGCAGGGGCTCAATAGCAGCTCCTTGGAACGGCCTAGCTTCTTCGTGGCTCAAAGGCTGGTGTGCTCCTGTGGACCCATTCACCACTTGGTCCTGCTAGGTCCCGAGTTCAGATTCCCCACCCCGCCAAAAGATTCCTCTTGATGTCAGAAGTCAATCGTTGCGCCTGTTTTCTTTCCTGTGCAAGTCCTGGATCTCAGCTAGAATGGAGAATACATGGGCCACCCTCTGGCCTTGGGAATAAGTTGTTATCCATGTCAGCCATTATACCTGTCATCATATATTCAAGAAAATACACAATACATCCATGAATAGCATACAAAATAAAGAGAACTACACTCAATGCACGATGCAGTCCACACACGAATGTGAATATACATCCCAAGTTTCAATGATCATTGAGGACTATTTTGGCATCCCTGTGGCTCGATCTCAGTTCCTGGGAATGTCCCAGCTCCTTAGTGGCTCACAGTCTGGTGTGATCACGTGGACCGATTGGGCAGTTGGGCCTCTTAGGCCCAAAATTCGAATCACATCACGGATAAAAATTCACCTTGATGTGAGAAGCCAGTCGTTGCACCTGTTTTCCTGTACTGTGCAAGTTCTGGGTCTCAGGTAGGAAGGAGAATGTATACGCAACTCTATACTCATGGGAATAGGTTGTCATTCAGTAAAATCACTGGTAAATAAATGAATAAAACAAAAGGTACAAGAAACAACTACACCAAACATGTATGGATTGAACATCTATAGGTAAGTATAAATCCTATCTTTACAATATATAGATATAGTAAGTTTTCCAGGGCTGGGTCTTGAATTCAGGACTAGTGAACAGGCCTAACTTTTTTATCTTCATGTAAGGTGATCTTCCCCTTTATCCACATTGCTGCAGATTTACCCAGATCCTGACTTCAAATCCAAAGCCTGTAAGAATAAATTGTGTGAATTGCAAGCCAGGGTGCTAATTTTTTTCTCAGCATGGGTCTTGAACTCAGGTCATGGCAAGTCCGCCTCAGCTTTGATCACCCTATGATGGGGTGAATCCACTGGACACGCATGTGCTCCTGTGATCCTAGATCCCCAGTTCTTGCAGGGAAAACAATGCACAGAAAAAAATGTGGCCTTTTATGTTTTCTTCGTTTGCAGTAACACTTCTGAGTCTGAATGACACAGTTACAAAGGGTACTTCATCTTCCATTGCTGAAGGCTGACAGACTATCAGGGAAGCCATAGGCCCATGTGGCAACTAGGCCCTCATTTCAAATCCCCGTCCTGACACCAACCAATGGCAGGAGATACTAAGAAACTGGTTCCCATCCAAAGGAATAACACTGGAATTTTGTCAATGTCACAGTTGAATGAGTTCCTCGTGCATGATGATCCTATAAAATTAAACAGCATCATTTCAGATAGCTGGTTGATTTTATTTAATATTAATGAAGCATTAAAAGAATATTATTACTTAAAGGAACACATTTCAGGACACTGAGTGCTTTCATTAATAGTTTAAGGATTTAAACAATAACATTAATTACATGGACACATAATGAATACTCAGGAATTGGTAGGAATATAGTCTATATAACTGAATAATGCATAGACATCTCTGGCACTCAATAAAGATATATATTTATTAGTATACTGCCATCTGCATGTGCATCTGTTATTATTTAGTTAAGACCTGGGGCTCGTTCTCAGGTACTGGGAACATCATGTCAGCTCAAATTGACCCAGGATGGCCTGTTGACACTCACCCATTCTGCTTGCTTCACAGGATTCTGTCCACACCTCCATTCTTTCATGCTTCTTTCTGACCAATGGGATACAAGAATGCTGGCCACACCCACATTCCATGCTGCCAGGTAGCACTGGGATTCCCTCTGTTAGTTTACACCACGACCAGTAGTTGAGGAAGGTAGAGGTGGCTGGGTGGTGCGGAAGAGACTGGAGGTGACTTTGGGGTACAGTAGGAAATTGATGCTCCCACTCCCACCTGACCCCTTCCCTCCCTTCATGTGGTGCCAGGTTTCAAACCTCAGGCAATGGCGTGCTGCCAGCAGGCCTAAATCTCTGAACTGGTCCCTGCCCCTAGTCTGCTCTGGGCCCATGTGTCCACAATGCTGCTGCCATCGCTGCTGCCCCAATTGGAGGAGCTGCCAACAGCTTCTCTCAGCAGCACAGGTGAGTGGCCACCCCAACACCAATTTAACCCTGGTCAAACACCCCTCTTGGGGCACCATGACCCCCCTACTTGTTTCCTCTCCCCGGCTCTGATGAGCCACCTTTCTGTCTTGAGAATTTCTGAGATAGAAACTAAATATATGCTCAGTCTGGGCTGGATCGCAGTACTCCTGTGAAAGATATGCTCCACCAGGCCTGGTCTTCTCTAGTTGGGATGGTAGACATGTGGCACCATGCTGAGTAGTTGGTTTAGATGGATTATCCCAAACTCAGTCTACAGCAGTGGATTCTTTACCACACATGAAGCTCTTGGTAGGGCCTCAACCATTGGACCTCAGTCTCCTCACTGGACAGTTGTGAGGAAACAAGGGATTTATACAGAGAGATCTCTGGAGAATGGCTAGGCAGAGAGGGATCAACTTTCAGATAATGTTTTGGCAATTCTGTGAGCATATGACAGGACGATACCAGAAAGGGCTCAGGTAGAGCCTGTTATTAATCATGCAACAGGTGTGGGATTATAAACAGAAACATGGCTCTCTTTCATTATTACCCTATACCCATGAGGAAGGGGATCATTCACTTTGTTCAGTTTTGCAGCTGGGGAAACCGAGGCACAGAGAAGCCAGGTGACCTATTTATGATCTCAAGTTCACAGGATGCTCGGCCTGAATTCTCTACCATGCTCCCTAGGACAATGGGTGCTATTCAGTCCACTTCTTGTGGTAGGAAGTCCACTTCTTTTCAGTCGTGTGTCTTGAACTCTAGGATTGGGCACTATTCCAGAGCTCCTCAGCTCAAGGCTAGTGCTCTATCACTTGAGCCCACATTGCCCCTTCCAGTTTTCTGGTGGTTCTGTGGAGATAAGATTCTCACAAACGTTCTTGCCTGTGTTGTCTATGAACCATGATCCTCATATCTCAGCCTCCTGTTTAGTTAGGATTAGAGTTCTAAGACACTGGCACCGGATTTAACTGTAATTCTGGTTTTCTCTCTGTCTCTGTCTCTGTCTCTGTCTCTGTCTCTGCCTCCCTCTCTCTCTCTCTCTCCCTCTCTCTCTCTGTCTCTCTCTCTCTCTCTCTCTCAGGAACTGATTGAATGGGTGCTATAGGAGGTGGCCCAAGGTGCTAGGTGGCTGGAACCCAAGATTGCCTACTCATTCTGGAGGTGGGCTGTGGGTCAGGAGGTGTCTCACTCAGAGAGTTGATACATCTCCATGAGGTAAGCCATCTGTGCCCTTGCTAGACTGTGAGGGTTATATATTGTCCATCTTGCCTTACTGGATTTATTTTATTGTATTCTTTTCTACATCATTTTCTAGCCCCTGGCCAATATTATGGTACATAGTTATGGAATGAAAATGTAATGTCAACTTAAGAAAGTCATTTAGGGCTCTGGGAATGTGGCTTCATGATACGGTGATTGCCTAGTATGCATGAAACCCTGAGTTCAATTCCTCAGTACCACATAAACAGAAAAAAACTGGAAGTGGTGCTGTGCCTCAAGTGACAGAGTGATAGACTTGAACAAAAAAAAAATCAGGAATTATTCCCTAGCCCTGAGTTTAAGCCCCTTGACAAGCAAAAAAAAAAAAAATAATAATAATAATAAAATAAATAAATAAAATAAAACAAAACAAAACAAAAAATTTAGTTAGTAAATAGAAAATAAGGAACCAATACTTGGAATATATAATTGCTCCTCCATACTGACACCTGACTATAGTCCCTAATTCATGTACTTTACTTATATTAGGATATTTGTTGAAAAAAAAAGTTTTGTTCATTAGGTTACAGAAATTAATGAATGTGCTTAGATGTCAGGTGAAGATTAATTCTGGAAATTCAAACATTCCAGGTTTTTGAATCGTCACTGCTAATCACAATGAGATGGGTAGTCTAAGTGAGATTTGGAAATATTTTTTGTCATTCATGGCACCAAAACAAATTAACAGTTGTGACAGAAGAGAAGGAATAATTCCAGAGTTAGTGAATAAATGACAGTAATTAAGGTATACCAGAAATTGTTTTAGAGAACCATGTTAGGTTATTGAACAACTAGTCTTATTACTCATTGCCTTTAGCATTCTAAATCTCTTAGGCTACTTCTTAATTTCTGTGTAATAATCGTATCTCCTTCTGTGCTGTTCTTTCATACCTCATCTTTTTTGCTTTCTAAATATCTCAGTCTTTCTATATTACTCTATGAACATTTCCTGATACTAAATACACCTACAAAGATGGCAGAGGATGTTAATGTAAGGGTCCCATAGCTCATGAGTCATTAATGAAACAACATGGAAAGGAGGAAATAATTATTGCTACCTCAAATTTTCTGAAAAGCTGCAATGCCATCATTTGATTCAAATTTCCATTATTTGTCTACATAGTGTCATTCAGTGCACATAAGCGCAAATATGAGCTGGGTGCTGGTGGTTCATGCCTGTAATCCTAGCTACTCAGGAGGTTGAGACCAAAGTATTGTGGTTCAAAGCCAGCCTGGTAAGGAATGTCCATGAGACCATTATCTTCAATTAGCCACCAGAAACCCGGAAGTGGTGCTGTAGCTTAAGTGGTAGAGTGCTCAACTTGAGCTGAAGAGCTGAGGGAGTGCACCCAGGATCAGAGTTCAAGCCCCACAACCAACAAAAAGTGCAAATATTACCTTAAGTTTCCCCAAAAGGAAGGGCAAGATCAATAATCTTCCCAAGCAAAAAATAATAATTTCAAAATGATTCATTGCACCTACTTTTGCTGAGTTATTTAAGTTATGGCTTCTTTGCTAGACATATTCTCTTTCTTTAAAAATTGTCACATATTAGCTTTACAATAAACTTCGTCTAATATTTCTATTCTCAAAAGAGAAATCTATACAGTTGATGTCACTTAGCTTTCGTATTATCTTAATTCAAAGCCAAACCAGGCAGGAGAGTCTGTCAAACTCTTATCGCGAATTGAACACCAAAAAACCATTAGTGGAGTTTTGGCTCAAGCAGTAGAGTACTAGCTTTGGAGGCAGGTGGGCAGGAAAGACAACTGTTCAGGGACAGGATCCAGCCTCTGGATTAAAGCTCCAGAACCAGCACAAACTAAACAAACAAGCAAACAAAATTCCCAGATATTTCTTTGGGAAATATCTTAAAGGAGTACTGGTCAGAGAAGAGGCTCCTTTTGTTGATCATACTCACTGGATCATGCTTTTTTGGAATTCTTATTATTTTGGAGAACTCAGGACCAGACCAAAGGAATTGATAACTGACTCCTGCATCAAGAGAATCATCTCAGGGGTGAAATATCCATCCATATGACACTTTAAAACCTCCATGTCTTTGTTCCTTTGCAGAACTCTTTTTAAAACAACGTTATTTCCTTTTGTTCTATGCTCGCCTTCAAATGATACATTATTTCCTTTTTTAATACTCTCAACTAGAAGTTTACAGAAAATTTTATATGAGTAAAGAACACACTCGAAAAAGCCAAGGACAGAGTTTCCTTCAAGCCTTGGGATACATTTCTTGTACAGTAAAAAGGAAAGCACAAGGTAACTTGAACTTTGTTATTCCTTTATGTTCCATTCCTCTCCTGGGGTCAGTTTCCACATCCAGTAAAAATTACTTCCAGTAACAATCGATGGTGCTGCTTGAGGTATAATGAATGTTTTGTGGCTTCACTGAAATAATACTAGGACACCTTTGGACCTGGGGTAACACGTGTTTCAGAGACAACTCAGTAAAGAGAAAATATGAAATTTATATTGCTTATAAATACATTATACATGAGTACATTGAGTTCAAACTTTGTAAGTTCTCTGAAATGGCAAATTTTAAATGGAAAAAAGATTCTCAGAACATTCTTTTTGTGAGTGTACGTGCTGTTCATAATTTCCCAAATGTACATGTGCTGACAGTAAGGGAAACAATAGCAATAATAGGAGAAAGAGAAGTTCTGTGTTTAAGTATAAGGGTTCAATACAATATAGAAGACTACAAATAAGACAACATTGAAACACTAAATCCAAGTCCAGTATGTAGATTTATGTTAGTGATATACAGAAATCAAGACTCCTAGATAGAACATGAAGTATGTGGCCACTCTCATTCTAAATCATGCTTGATAATCATGCAACTTTGTAGAAAGTAGAATGGAAGTATAATCCTGTTTCCAAAGCAAGTCAGATATAAGAGCATGGATTTCATTGGAAAAAAATTGTCCATCTTGTGACAGCAGGGATTATGCTAGCAATGAACTGGTGGCTAAGATCACATTTCTTTTTTTTCTTCACTTATATATGTATATGCTTTTGTTGGCAGTGGTCTTGGCACTTGAACTCTGGGCCTGCGAGCTGTCTCTCTGCTATTCAGCTCAAGGCTAATGCTCTACCACTTGATCCACAGTGCCATTTCCAGTTTTATTTTAGTTAATTGGAGAAAAGAGTCTCTGGGACATTCATACCTGGGTTGGCTTTGAACCCCAATCCTCATATCTCACCATGACCCAGCTTATGATCACATTCCTAACAGTGAACACTCATTATATGTACTGTGTGTGTTCATCTACCTTTATAAGAATTCTTGAGTTAGGGGCAGGGAAGGTGGATCAGTGGTAGAGCGCTTTCCATGCATGCATGAGGCCCTGGGTTCGATTCCTCAACACCACAAAACCAAAAAAAAAGCCAAAAGTGGCTTTGTGACTCAAGTGGTAGAGTGCTAGCCTTGAGCTGAGTGCTGAGGGACAGAGCCCAGGCCCAGAGTTCAGGCCCCATGATCGGACACTCCACCAAAACAACAAAAAAAAAGAATTCTTGAGTTAAAAATCTGGGCTACAGCTTAGACATTACCCTCACAAAAATGTTTGTAGTTTAAAAGTTGATACTCCTGGAGAAATAAAACCTAAGAATGTAAAGGAGTCTGGGAAGTTCTGTTTGCATCCAGTTTGGGCAGAACAGTCTTTGCAACAGTACATATAATAAAGCATCCAAAAGCTGTATTGGAAGAATGGCTCAGGTGATGGAATACCAGTTATGAGCAAGATTGCTGAATAAGAGCTTGAGGCTTTTGCATACATATACAAACATACACATGCACACAGATGCACTTATATGTGCACACAATACATAAATGAAACAACTCAGAATGTGTAGAAAAGTTAGAAAACAACAGAGTTCATATCCTGAATAAGACTAGAATCAAGTGATAATTTTTAATATTAGAAAGTCCTCAAGTGAACTTCCTTCAAAAAGTTTGATAGGGATGTGAATTGTAAACAAAGGAGGAGGCTGCAATGCTTGATAAGAAATGTATGCATTATCCTGCCCATGTAATTGTAACTCCTCTGTACAGTATGTTCACAAAAAATAAAATAAAAAATAAAATTTTAAAAAATGTAATAAAAATGTAAAAAAAAAAATGTTTGACAATATTACATATGTGGGGACCAGAGATAGTAAGAGTCAATTAATCATTATTAAAGGGATCGCATCCATGAAGAAATGAATCAGAGACCCCACAGGTGCATCTGAAAATATTCATATCCTGTGTCAAATGTTAGAACAACTTTGAAAAAGGTACATAAACAGTCTGAACAGTCACTATGGTGTAAAGTATCCCTGGAGAAATTCAGAATTGGTAGTCTGTATCTAGATTAAATAAACCAAGAAACTATGGCAGGGCAATATGATACAATTCTAGAATTCTAGCACTGAGATTAAGACAGGAGATTAAAGAGTGGAATTACAGAGTGATACCTTTGCTGGACTAGGTAGTATAATTTTGTCTTAACAAAACAAAAGAAACAAGAATACATAGTTGGAAGTTTGGGCTAATTTTGTCATTGTGTTTTGAGAAGTCAAATTTTCAGTTGAAATGCAACTCATACTTAATCCTCACTTGGGTTTTAAATTCTCTCTTCATTACAGAACATTCCTAGATGCAAAATGATTCATGACGCCCATCCAAAATTTGAAAAAGTAAGTAATCATCATTCTATTGTATCCAAAAAAATGATGAAGGATTACAAAACTTAAGCCTGGAAAAATAGCAAAGTTCGTCTAATGTAGGATTTTGAAGATCTTGCTAAATTAGAATTTAGATTTAAAATAAATATTTTGATTTTGTTTTTAATTTCATATTCTATAGGATACTAAAAATTCTTTTTAAGTAGAGGGTTTAATTGACAAATTCACAAATGATTTTGCATTCTATTTGCCTAGAATATTCTTTCAAGAGAGTTATAATTAGAACTTAGTTAATAGATAATTCCAATAATTCATGTATAAAATCATAATATGAATGCTGTAGACAGAGTTTCCAACAAATTGATGATATTAATTTATAAATTTAGAATAAGAGCAATTTTTGGAGTCTTTGGTATAACATGGTATGAAGAATAATCGTGTGACATCTTCTTTCTTCTACCTGTATGTAACACAGGAAGCAATTTCCTTAATTATTTGCCACTGTATACACTGAGAAAAATGTTAGGTTTGGGGTTTGTTTTATTTTGTTTTTGTTTTATTGCTATGTCCTAGGGCTTTAACTCTGGGCCTGGACACTGTCTCTGATCCTGTTTGTGCTCAAGGCTCGTGCTCTACCACTTCAACCTCAATGCCACTTGTGTCTAGCTTTTGCTGATAATTTTATTGGAGATAAGAATCTAGGGAATCTTCCTGCCTGGTTGGGCTTTGAACTGTAATCTTCTGATCTTAGCATCCAGAATTTTTATGATAGTTAAAAAAGTATAAATATAAATAATATTTGCAAGTGTTCGGATCTCAAGAATAGCAGTGGGGGAGGGAATGATACACCCCAGTTTATTGTGGTGTTCTTTCCAAATCATGTATGGCATCACATTAGTGGAGTTGTATTTTTTCACAATAGAGATAAAATATTCATGATGTGAATTAAGGGAAGTTTGAGGTGCACCCTAAAAGTTCTAAACTGTTGGGCTAGGATGACTCTATATCATCAATATTGGGATTGGTGGTCATAAAAATAATAGCTTTTTGTTATAAACAATTGCTTACACTTGAAGAATTATTACCGATGCTACATAGTTTTATCCTCAACCAGAATGTGGTTATTCTTCTGTTGACTCTCAATCTGTAACACCCCATTGGAAAATGCATCTATTGCAGAATTACATAACATGCAAGCCGGTATTGTTTTGAATCTCTCACGTATGGAATCTTCCTAATTTGAAAATGAGTAATTATTAGTCATTGTAATGTTGAAGAACACATATATTCTGTCTTCTTAACAACTTATTTACTTTTAAAAGTTATAGGTTTCCATAGAATTAAACTGTTTTTGCTTTTAGTATGAGAAAGTAATATATTTATTATTTTTTCAAAATATTGGTAAGTATATTGTGAAAATATTTTCTAGTCAGATAGCATTCAAGTTGATAGTCCTCTGATTAAAAAGGGGTAATTAATTCAAATTAGACGCCAACTAGTATTGATTTTTAAATAGTTACTACATAAAGAATAATATTTATTATACCAATACAGTGTAATTTTATTTCATGCAGCTTATTTTTTAAATTTAATTTTATTGTCAAAGTGATGTACAGTGGGATTACAGCATTTTTAAGGTAGTGAATACATAACTTTTCAAACTTGTTACCTCCTCCCTCATTTTCTTCAGTTTTCCTTCACCCCAATACCCCTCACAAGTTGTAATGTACATTTACAACATATTGTCTTGTGAGTATTGCTATTGCATTGGCTTGCCTTTGTCCTTTGTCTCACCGTTTTGCGGTTCCTCGTCCCTTCTCTAATAAAGGTAAATATATACACAATACACAGGCTACCATAATCAAATACAGCAGGGAATAAAGCATAGGGGAAAAAACCCCAAAGAAAATAGAAATCACATAGTACATTAAAAACAATAGCCGTAAATAATACTCTTTGTTTCCATATCTTGGAGTTCATTTTGCTCAGAATCAGCTTATATGGTTATATATACGCATAACAAAACCACTGGAAAATAATAGTTTTATGGAAACTATATCATGAAAACAACATGTTAACTGTTTTTGATGGTAAAAGTGGGGTTAGGATTGGTGAATTCGTGGTTTTAATAAAGGAATTTCAAAAGAGTTTTAAAATTATAACAGGTAAATTTTTATTTGTTAAAACTTTTAACAACTTAGCCTATTATGAAAATTTAAAATTGCCTGGGAAAATAGGATTTCATGCAAAGTAATCCATGGAGACTTAGCTGAGAGGGAGCAATGTGGGTGATGATGGCTCATTTTCACACTAAACAATCAAACCTCAGAAACCTTGCTATAAATCCTGTAGGTTTCCTTGAGAATTGTCCTTACCCAGGAAATATCTTTTTACTGTGTGAAACAAGATTGTAGTGGAATTTAAATTCAAAGTTCTTAAAAAAATGACATCAAAATTTGTGAATTGACTTTAATTACCAAACAGTAATTCTCTGAAAACTATAATTTGGTTCCAAATATTTAGGGAGAAAATGCCCTCAACAATGAAAGAAGGTATTGGGTTTACACTTTTCTGTTTGTAATACTTTACACAATGTCTTTGCACGTGAAACACTGAACCACAGAAAAAAAATATGATTCGATACTTTAAACCAATGATTTCACATTTCTTAGTAGCGCACAAAATATAATATCCTCATTAACATGAGATAGTGAAGACTTCTCTTATTACATAAGCCAAAAAATTTTGGGATCAGAAAAGAATTGAGCAAATAGAAAAGGCAAGAAAACGCGTTCTTAGAAGCCCTAGCTAAGCATATTGGTTTCATGAATGGAGGGAGTGATTTTACAGAGCTATTTAGCTCACTACAATGCAGAACAGATTGAATGAAGACATGAAAATAAATTCCACATCCAAATAAAAGAGTTTTGAAAGGAAAAACATGAAGATTTAGTGTGGGTAGAGCCAGTTAGATCTGGTTGTGTCATCTAGAGAAGTAGTTGAAGCACACTTCCTGCTCATAGAGACGTGACCCACAGCCATGTCTGACTAGCTTGCCAGCTATGAGCTGTCCATGCTCACTACAAGCCCCTTAAAAGTCTTAGAATGTATTCCTAACTACCAGTTTTATAAGTGGCTTTTTGCAGTGGTTTGTGATTATTTTATTTTATATGGGATAATATTTTCTACTACCTATACGTTTTGGAAAAGAAGAAAACTAAAATTTACTACTGTAGAGGAATATGATAGAAATAGAAGACAGATTTTATGTTTGTCAAATCTCTGATGAGTACCCATATTAAAGACTTAAAGTCATATTTCTTACTATGTTAGACAGATAGGGAAAACATAAAACACCATATGATAAGGCAACTATTTGTGACTTTTAAAATGTACTTATTATGTCATGAAATTTACTTTATTAGCTAATGTTTTGGATTGAAATATGGAGGCTGATCTATTTAACAAATTTTTGAAGTCACCTAATGAAAAACACAAATGGTTTTGGGTGGGGGTAATATTTCTACACTTTAATGAATGGTTGAACCTGTTTGGCATTAGTGCTGAGTAAATAAATCAACTCTATTTTAACTTGCTCCCTACACTTGAAAAACTACTAACGTCACTAAATATCATCTACTTGTTAAGTGTTATTTGGCAAATGTGATTTTAAAAAGTTTATTTGAAAAGGAACATATTTTCAGGAGATGAAATGTAGGTAATCATTTGTTTGACAATGACAAAATTTCTATACTACAGAACCAAGTTTTACGGAATACCAGTGTTTTGAAGCACTAAGGATCTTCTCAATTAATGTTTTTCTGAATTATATTTGACCTCTATGTCAAGTATTCCTAGCATTTGTAGACCAATTATGGATCTATTGTTCCAGGAACTCTTTTTTGGCCTGTTGATGCTGGTCTGAAATCATTAATCATTAGGAGAGGGGTATTACACATAATCTCGTGACATTTGTGGTCCTGTTCAATCATATGTGATGGTCATCTGAAAATTGAAAGTTTGTACTACTGTACTTTCACATTTTGTGATTTCATCTTGCATTTTAAGTTGCCTTTCATTTCCCAATTACTTACTGCTAATTCCTGCATTTCAAGGAATTGGGGCCCTGAAATATAGGAAATGAGAATTTGAGATGGGTCTTCAATTACTTTCTGTTGGCATGTTGCATGGGCCTAGGTAAGAACTCTAGCCCTAGTTATCTGATGATGCAGATAACTGGGACCTGGGATCCTAGGACCCATGGATCCTGTGGAAGAATAATACCTTTTATACATCATATCAGCAAAATTTGAGTATAATCAGTAGGAATACTTCAGAAATATGGAAAAAAAAAACAGTTTGGGACCAGCAAGTTAAAACAATAAACAGAGCAGCAGAGTAAAATCCCTTATAGATTAGAGGAAAACAACATTGTTTTTTTACCATGTGAATTCAGAAGACCAAGAACACTTAGAAGGTATCACAAGTTTATACTGAAAACATTGCATTGATACTTTTTATATTCTATTATATATTCTAATCCTGATTATTTATATTCCAATCTATTTATTGGAATAAATATAAATTGATTTGTCAAATTATCAATTAATTCTAATAAGATTCACTGTGTGACATATAAAATCAGCACATATAAATATAAAACATATAATTATATATAATGTAAGAAAATGTTTTGCATTGTTCTGTTGTGGTAAGTGTATCAAAGGCAACTGTTTTAAAGTATTATTCCATTACCTCTACCTCAGTGTTTGGTAGAATTAGAGCTAAAGCTTTACCATTCAGAGATATACAGCCTAGAGGCAAGAGGAAACACTGTGATTAAAACATTACCAATTTAAGGCCTAATAACGAGGAGAAACATATGGACTTCTCCTGGAGCTATGGAATATATTTGGTGATAGAAAATCAATGGTGTAAGTTCCTGCCTGATTGGATGGTAGACATGCCAAGACATTAGGTAATCATACATATGAACATTTTTTCCCGTTCTTGGCTTTAGCTACTTTTGAAATGAAAAGGTGTAATAAACAATTATATTTTGAAAAAATACCTTCTGTCTGAACAGTTCTGTCTGAACTGTTCGTCTCTCTATGATCCCTTGTAACTAAGATTAGTTTTGCTCCAATAAGTCATTCTATGCTGACAGGGTAAGATATTCTGGTTGGTCTGTTCCTACATGGAGCAAGGGTAAAGGGTCAAGGACACATTTGTGCCAGTAAGACTTCATTTGGGAAATTTTAAGCTGGAGAAGTTTAGAAGTAGCTATTAAGCAAGGCTTACTTTGAATCCATTAGCTCCACAAAGCTAAATCAGTTAATTAATAAGTACTTGAAAAGTCATCACCTTTGAACCTAGCTATAAAGTATTATCAAATTTCAAATGAAAAAGACTTAAAATAGTCATAGAAAAAAATTGCAAATGTGAGCAATCAAACAAGCAATATAAGTTTTTTTCCACCATAAACAGAATTTTACAGAAATAAGATAGATGGCAATTTTGGGAACAATAAGGTTTCCTTGTTACAAATAGGCAACCAAGGATATATGCCTGTCTTAAGATTGCATCATTAATTACTTAAATTTACAGGATACTACTTGGTTCAGCATCACGTCTACCTGAATTACAATACAAAGATTTACATGGCTCTTGCACAAGGATGATATGAAAATTTGGGAAGTATTGAATATTTTTCATTCTTCAGATGCAAGAATGAAAAGCAGTTATTAAAATGTTGATTACAAATATACAAGTGTAATAATACATGTAATTCATAGAAACAAAAGTTAGTTTGACATCATTCAATCTTCACCTTTTTAAAAAGGCCTTTACATAGCATAACCTTTATAAAACTTTTGAAATAACATAACATTGTCATTTTATCCCAAAGAAATAAAATTATATAAGGACCTAGGAATTAAAGGAATCTTAAACTGTTTCTATATCGAATGCAATCTGAAAGGACACATTTATTAATGAATCTATATATTATAAAACAATTTCGAATTCAAAGTATTATATCTAGGAGAGAATGAAATAGATTATGGTCATTATACAAACAGAATACTAAATATTTTAAAATATACTTTTTTAAGACAAGCACCAGAAATATCTTTAGTTTCTGCACTACTCATTTCAACAGATCAGTTAAAATTATTTCTTATTAAAAAATCATAAACTCTACAGAAATCAATATAGATGTATACAAACAACTCAAGTATATTTTGACATCAAAGTCAGGCAATTCATTTGGAAGAATATCATGGAATCCAAGAATTTTTAAAGTAAGATATTGCTGTTGCTTTGTATTGTGAAAATATTTTGTATGGACACATAGGATGGACTGGAAATTTTGAAATTTAAGAAACTTAACCGAACCATTAGGACTGAGGAGAACAATTTGTACAGCTTTCCAAAACTTCAAAGAGGTAGTGATACATATTTATCCTTTTGGCAATATCAAATGCAGTTTCTTCCAAGTTGTGCTTCAGACCTGGTTTGATATAATGATTCACCATAAAGAGATCCAGCGTATCTTTGCTATATCTATTCCCAGCAGCAAGATGCAAGGGGGTCAAGAGGCCTTTAGTTTGGCCATTGGTATCTGCATCATGATGAAATAAAGAAGCCACTCTGGTATTATTCCATGTATAAGTACTGTGCATGGGTGTCCAGCCATTCACAGTTATTACATGAATATCTGCCTTGAGCCACCAACTCATGGACAATGTCTAAGTTTCCACTGTAGGCTTCTCGATGTAGAGGGGTATACTCATTGTCATCCCTAGTATTCACATGAGTGGCCTTTTGGAAAGTAGTCTCTGCACTGTAGTAAGGCGATTATTTTCATCAGACCAAAACGAAATTTACCTGGATCCTATTCCATTTTTCTCTTGCAATTGTTACCATTTCTCACTTTTTCATCTTGTTCCTCAAGTTCATCAGAATTGCCTAACCAGAGAATTTGAGTGCCAGTGAGAATGAGCTGTCCATGTATTTCCCCAATAGTTCACATTGGATGAACTGGTCAGAAATATTCGGTGAATTTTCTTCATCTGTTTTTTCACTATTATTTATTTTCTCTTTTTTCATTTTTACTATTCTAAATTATTCTAACTGGAGAGTAGGGAATTGGTAGAGAGCAGAGGAAGATTTTCCTCCGTATTCAAAGGTACAGACTGAAAATGAGGACCAGTGGTGTATTCATGTGCAGCTTATTCTAGGAATGAGAAAATAGGAAATAATGCCTTCAATGTAAATGAATTGGGAAATGGCAGAGCAGAAAGTGAAATGATGCAACCAAAAATATAAAAGCAAAATAAATTAGGATAATTATGGAGCAATCATATTACCTATGAGAACCATGAAAGGGAGAGAGGAAGAGAGAGACAGATGTGCAATGATCAAGCTCACCACAAAATCCATCCCTCTGATCAAAGTATAGAGCAAATAATTTTATTTTTTTAAAGAGATGGAAATAGAATTTAATGTCAGATATTTCCATTGTTTTTAATTATATTTTATTATCTTAAATACTTATACCATGGAATTTCCATTCAATAAATCAGTTTTTTTAAGTATAATGGACCTTTATATAACTTTTCCACAGCCTTCCAAACCTCACCCCACTTTAATTTTTCTAGTTTCATACTATCTGCATTGAATATTATACCTTCACTCTCTTCCTCCATAACTCTTTTTATTCCTTCATTTGACTTCCACTCACATCTTCCAAGTGATATTTTGCTGGTATTCATTTTGTTGGATTAAAGTTCAATTTCATAAGAAATTACACCTTTGAAATACTCCTCTGCAAATAGCATGCTTTGGTTAATATTTTTGTGTAAACTTGTATAAATTTCTAGCTTCCAAATATGAGACAGAACATGGGTCCTTTGTGTGTCTGGCTCTGACTTAGTTCACTTAATATATTTTTATATCTCTCCATTTCCTTGCAAATAATTTAACAGTCTTCAAAATGGATAGGTGCAATCCAATTGTGTATATGTGCCATACTTTCTCCAACCATCACTCCGCCAAAGGGTATGTGGGCTTTTTCCGTAATTTGGCTACGGTGAATAGTGCAGCAGTGAACATGGTTGTGAAAGTGATTTTACTGTAACCTCTTGGAAGAATTCATCACTACCTTTGTGGGAGCAATCCTCTAGCCAGTTTTTCAGAATAAGAACATCCCTCCTTTCATCTTCATCAGAATGTATTGCAAGTCGTCAAAAGCACATTTCCACCTACAAGTCTCAATAAGCTAAAACCACACTGTGCCTATATGCTTTCAATATATTTTTTTCATATAATTTAGTGAGAACCTTCTATAAACTTTCCTAATGTGGGAATGAGGGACATGACAGAGTAAAAGTAAGAAATATGCAATTTAATTAGCTATGATCATATTTAAAATCATTTTCAGCTATAATTCATAGCCTCAAATAATATTATTTTAAACTTTATTGGATTACTTCATCAAATCCTTAAATTATAACAGGTGAGTTAAAAACAAAGGCAAAAAGTGTGGTTTGATTTTGACACTCATGTGTGAGGTTGCACACCATGGGCAAACAGATGGATTGGAATTAATAGCTCTTATCCATTTTGTTAATGTACAGATGGTTTTCCAAAACTGATTCTCGCAATTCATATTGCATTTAGCAACAAGAAACATGTGATAATTTCCTTTGTTTTGCTCCTTATTAACTTTTATTTCCATTTTATTTTATACTGGATGATTTCATAAATCTACTGTAGATACAAAAATATGTTAAAATATTTCTATCCGTATGCATTGATATATACATACACACATATATTACACAAGTTATAATGATAATGTATAACTTCAGTAACTGTACAATTTACTAAATTATTAATACTATCGACGGCTCATCCCTGTCGTCCTGGTTACTCGGGAAGCTAAGATCTGACGAACATGGTTTGAAGCCATCCTGGGCAAGAAAGTCCAGGAGCCTCTTATCACCAAACAACCAACAGAAAATCAGAATTGGAACTGTGGCTCAAAGTAGTAGAGTGGTATCCTTGAGAGAAAAATCTCAGGGACATCATCCAGGCTCTTAGTTCAAGAAGTACAATCTACCCAAATAAAAGCTATTTAATTTACACCTGTGTAAGTAAAGTATTTCTATCACCCAAATGCACAACCATGGCATTTGCAGGGTAACTGTTTTGTCTGAAGTACCATAAAACATTTTCACTTAAGTTGAAAGCATTGCAACATGGGTTCATTCTATCTTTCTCATGCATTTTTCCACTCAAATACTCAAATCTTACAATTATTCCAATTATTTAATATCATTGCTTTTTACTTTAATACCCAAATATTAGAGTTTGAATTGAGTGTCTTGTGTCCCCTAAATCAGTGTTCTTACCACTTTGTCTTGTCCCCAGCCCTAAATTATTCTGATTATTTTTCAGATACTTGTGTATGACCTTGGGCTCAGTCCATGTTATGTTATCCTTCCTGGAATTTAGAGTAACAGGTGCATGGCATTGTGTAAAGATCTTTCTTTCCAGTCTGGGCTTTAACCTCTATCCTCAAAAGAGTTGACTCAAATGTAGTGAGGATTTTCATAAACTTGTCATAGCTGATGTGTTTTTAAGTCTTTGCATTTCCTGCAGGTTCTTGAGTACTGAATTAATTTGATTTCTTGGGTTGTTTTGTTTCATTTGAATGCATGTGTTGGGTTGTTCCTCACTTTTCCTTTTGTTTCTTTCAATCAAGTTCTTACCTAAAATGCTGAGAAACCAATTCTTCTTTTTCACGATAATCAAGGTGAACATGACTTATTCCAAAGAAATTTCAGTAATATTTAAACAACTTCCTATCTATGGATGGTATATAAATGATAAATGCTGCGAAGGGTCTTTTTATTTTCACAGCAGTCTTTGTCATACACAGACAGATCATAAAATATATGAAGATAATAAAACTACAGATGCAAGCAAAGAGAAGAAAAACCTATTATTAATTGTTTGAAAGAGGCTTCAATTCTAGTGAAAGAAATACGTTGCTTGATGTAGGATTTCTCAAATTACATTGCTAGGATGAAGCTAAAAAATCATCTAATTCTACAAAATTGAGGGAGAAGAATCAAACTCCTGAATAGTTTACATTTGGGTCAAATAAATCATGTTTCCAAAAAGAGAGTTGACTTTAGAGAAACATGATGAATTGTAGGAAAGTAGGTGCTTAGCTGGTTTTGTTAATTTGTAAACTAATACAGGGAAATAGATTACTGCAAGGTAAAAAAAGAACTTCGCATTGCAATACTTATGTTTGTGTGTGTGTGTGTGTGTGTGTGTGTGTGTGTACACATGCACATGTATACACGCACGCGCATGTGCAAGTGCTCATTCATTCATCATCTCTATGCTTCTGTGACCTAGGATATTTGTTTACCACTTGAAACATTGTTCCACTTCTGTTTTTCTGGAGATAATCGCATTTATTTTCATGATTGGACTGGCTTTGAATAATGGTCTTCATATCTCAGCCTCCAGAGTAGCTAGCTAAGTTTATTCAGTCTCCAAGAAGCTAGTTAAAATTGGGCCTGTCCTCTATACTTCACTGCTCTTTTATTCTTGTCCTGAGGTGTTCACATGCGTAAGTCATATATATGTCTACTTGCTTTAAGAAATACTCTTACTGCTTGGTACCAGGGGCTCCCATCTGAACTCTTAACTACTTAGGAGGCTTGAGAACAGAAAGTTTAGTGGACTTCCTTCTCAATCTATAGCGGGGTGCATTGGATTATTTCCACCATCCTGCACTATCTACAGGTTAAGATTGGAAGGACTACAGAATCCAAGCCAGTCAAGGTAGGAAGCTAGACAAGTTAGTGTGCAACTCGTATGCCATTGATAATGGGAAGGCTAAAAAGACAGATCACGTGCATGTTCTTGTGGAAAGGGAACCTTTATCCTAAAATTAACCACTGATATGACAGCAGTCTAACAAAAACAATACCCCAACTTGAACACAATTTCCCACAACCAAAATAAGTATATACTTTAACGTCCAAAAACTTAGTACAATCTGCTCTTTGCTCTCATATCACCTTCATCTAATTATCATATGATGTGACAGGATAGTTTCTTCATTAAACTTATTATATATTTAAAAAGACCTAAAAAATTCTTTCTCACTTATTAAGTGCAAACAAATGGCAAATTGCCTCATTTCTTACATATTTGACTACCACTATAAATTCATCTTATGATTATTATTAATAGTAATATATTCTGATTTATTAATTTACTTTGTAACAGTTTTTAAACTTTTGGTTTCTCTGCTGAAATTGAAGTATTTAAATAGTATCATCAAATTATATTTGGGTTCTTAGGGCAGTTTTTCAAAAAGTTTTTAACCAATGGTTTCTAGTAATTCTGGGTTTTTTTTGGGGGCGGGGTTCCGGTTGTGGGACCTGAACTCTGGGCCTGGGCTCTGTTCCTCAAGGCTGGTTCAAGGCTAGCACTTGAACACTTGAGCCACAGCACCACTTCCAGCTTTTACTTTTCTGTTTATGTGATGCTGAGGAATCGAAGCCAGGGCCTCAAGCATGGAAAGCAAGATCTCTACCACTGAGCCACCTTCCTAGCTATCTACGAATTCTTAATTGGTATATTATTTAGTTTATTTTTAATTTCAATTTAATTTTATTGTAAAGGCAATGTACAGAGGGGATACAGTTACATAAATAAGGTAATGAGTACATTTATTATGGAAGGAGCATTGTTATCTCTTCCAATGATTTTTTTGCACAGTCAAAAAAAAAATTACTGATGCTTTTCCTGTCGCTATTGACCAATGGGTACTGTTCTTTCTTTGTTCATGCATTTTTATTATAAAATTGATATAGATAGGGCTTACAGTTACTTAAGTCAACTAAAGAGTACACATCATTTTATTTTCTAAATTTCAAATTTTGAACTTAATTATTTTCTATTGTTTCTTTAGGGTAATTCTTTTTTCAGAGTTGTAGGATTAGTTAATTTAGTTTTGCATAATTTTAACACACGTAAATTATTCAGACATATATTTTGCTTTCAAAATAGTTAACATGTGAATATTTAAAAATTATTTTCTTAAATTTTATATGGCTGGTGAATTTAAATAAATTTATTTTCTTATAGTTCTAAACGTATTTGTCCAGGTAACAAATACTGTATTTTCAAGAAGCATAGACTCTATTAAAAAAGGCTTCATTACATGTTCACTTTTTGGAAATATTTGTACTTGAATTAAAAAAAGAAAAACTGTTTCACCTGGGCATAGTGATTTGTGGTTTCCATTTTCTATCTATGGTGGGAAGTGTAAATAGGGTTTGTAATTCGGGAGAGACTGAGAAACTATGAGACCTTATCATAACATTTCCAGAGTGGAATGATTAGAGATATAGCCATCCCAGGCAAGATATAGAGCGCCTGGTTATCATATTCTAAATCTTGAGTTAAAACACCAGTAACATCAATCTTTTGTCAAAATAAAAGGATACATGTTTCAAAATGTTTATTTAAAAATTGTTTTCAAATGTCTCATGTCTTTTATTTCTTAATTTTCAATTTACTTAATCTATAAGAATCCAAGTATCTTGTGAATATTTTATTTCTACTAAACTTTTAAATAGTATAAGCAATAATATGATTTCATATTTTATAATACTTTTACTGTTTGTGATATTTTCCTCTGTTTAATATAATAATAACAATATTCCAGATGTGTGTATCTGGTGTGTGTGTGTGTTTGTTTATGTGTTTTTTTGTGTGTGTGCTTTGTTTGTACTTTGTAATGCTTGGGAGATCACAAAATTGCTTCACATATGTTAGGCCAATGTTTTACCACTGAACTATACTGTCTAGTAATTATACAAGTTGTGTTTTAAGTTATGACTTTTAAATTTTCATTCCTAGTATGCCCTTTCAAAATTATATATGATAAAATGTGATCCATCTTCTATCCACGTTAGCAATTGTTATTGTCATATTTTCTCTTATTTCTTTGGAAATTAATTATATTCCTATTACAACTTTTTTTACATTGTAACAGCTCTATAAAATGCCTTATTTTCTATTTTATTTTTTCCATGTTATCTGACTTTCAGTCCAAACTATAAGGTGGATTAAAAAGGAACTTGATTCAGGACACTTTATTTTTCTCCTTCTCTTCTCTGAAGTCTTTCTGTTTTTTGAAACAGTACCAATGACATACAGCTCCTATGTGGTCAAACATTCTTCCCCCCCTCTCTCTTCTGCAGTACAGCTTAAGTCATTACCATTCAGCTTTATTATGCTATAATGTTATCTAAAACTTAACTCATTCCTAAATTAATTTTAGTTGCATTGATCAATCTCTAAAGACATTTTTCTATATATAATATCGGGAGTTTGTGTTTTCACAAGGTGAGAAATATGAGTGACTATCAAACATCTATATAACTCTGGAGAATATTGGTCTACTTGCTCAATAATCTCGTATGTAAATTCAAGGAATACAGGTCAGTCAGAACAATCTTGTAAAATGGTGTAGCTTGAGCATTCATACTAGCTTTGAATCATATTACCATTTTTAGTAAGATAACATAATTTTACTATAAGAGCAGAGGCATAGAAGGTAACAGATTTTTCAAAAATAAATTCTTAGTTTTATGGTCCACAGATTTTGAAAAGGATGCTATGACATTATGAAATAAATATAGAATCTTAAATGGTTGTATTGGCACTATTGTCTCTCTAGATTTAAAGAATGTTCTGAGACTACTACCTCAATCCTTTGATTATTTGTTTGTATGTTGATCATGGGGTTTGAACTCTGGGCTTGGGCGCTGATCATGTGCTCTTCAGCTCAAGTTGAGTACTCTACCGCTTGAGCAACAGCAAAACTTCCTGTTTTCTAGTGGTTTATTGGTGATAAGGGTCTCATGGACTTTCGTGCCTGGGCTGGCTTTAAACCACGATCCTCAGATCTCAGCCTCCTGAGTAGCTAGCATTACAGGTGTGAGCCACTGGCACCTGGCCTACCTCAAACCTTATAAAGAATGATTATCAAACTAAATGTGAGATGTAAAAACCTATAAAACATAAATGTAAAAATTCATGACATTGGATCAGTAAAGGTTTCTAAAAATTTGACATGGAAAACATTAGTGGCTAAAGAGAAGCAAGAACTGGATTATATCAAGTGATAACCTTTCATAATTCAAAGGACACTATAACAGAAATGAAACCATAACCAACAGATAGAGGGCACATATTTGTCAATGCTACAATGTTAATGCTACAATGATTCTTAAACTTAAGTATTTTTATGTCTTCTAATTGTATATAAATTTTTTTCCTGAATAGGATATTTCTTTAAATAACATATGCAAATTAATAGTCAATAGGAGGAGCATATGAAATAAGCTCCTCTTTAGTGTCTAAGAAATAATAAAGAGAAAACTCACTAGTATGATCATAATATAAAAAGAAGACGCAAAATATAGTAATGCATTTGTGGAGAAATTGTATACTTCTCATAGTGATCGATTTGTATAATACTGCAATCATTTAAGCAAACAAGTTTTCAAGTCTTCAAAAGGTGAAAGAGAATTGTATAGGATCCAGGCATAACACTTCTATGAAAGTATTAAGCAGAAGTAAAAACCTTTTTTGGACAGAGAATGTAGTTAATTGACAGTGAACTTGAATAGCATGTGTGAGACCCTGGAAATGATCCCCCAAAACAAATTTTGAAAAGACACACTATAGAGGATGTATGCTGGGCAAATTCTTGTAACTGAATTTTAAATCTATTTCAATGTCTGTTCTAAAATTTACAGTATTTCTATTTGAAGAAATGCAAGTTTGTGAAAATTAGGCTTTGAAAACCTATGAAGGTACAATTCATTTCCAAAGCACTAAAATGTATACAATAAAAGGAGATAATATATTGTAAGTGAATTGCATGTCAGAAAAAAAAAACTTGTTAAAACTTCTTCACACAAAATTCAGAATTGCTAAAAAGATGGTTTTGGTGCTGGATAAAAACTCTTTGTAAACCTCTGCATTTAAAAAAAAGATGTGATTTCTGTTTATTTTGAGGGTATTTTGTCCGTTTGAATTTATACAGAGATAACTCAATCCAAAAGTATATGTGATAACTGGAATACCTAGGAATTATGCATCGCTTCTAAGTAATTTTTTATTATTTTTAATTTCTATTGTGAAAATATTGTACAGAGGGGTTTTTACAATTACATGGGAACATAATGAGTACATTTCTTATCAAGCATTGTAGCCTCCTCCTTTGTTTCCCCTTCCCATCCCTTTCTATCCTTCCCCGCCCTCCCACCCAATCCTCCCCGCTACCCCCACCACCAAAGTTGTAAAGCTCATTTTTCGACATAACGACTTCTACATCTCATTGTTGCAATGGGTCCACCAGTATCCCTATTTTTTCCCATGGTTTCCCTTATTTTCAATATCTAGTATATGTCTGAGTCAAGCAGAAAAGTTCAGATAAGGTGATGTTACGGAAATGAACCCTAAGATATGTATTCAAATGTTTGTTTTTCTTTCATGCGATTGTTTCTAACACATTTATAAGATTGTTTCTTTGTTGCTTTGTATGTCCCTCCCCCACAGTATAACCCCTGCTTTCACTGTATTTGATGTCAGTATAATTTGTGGCGGGGAAGGAGAAAAACTTCTAAGTAACTGACAAACTTTTCTGGAAGAAAATTTTAGCAAATGACAGTAGACACTAATCTATGCATCTGCATTTTATGGAAGTCATATGTTACTTGCTCAATCCAATTGCTTATCTCTACTTTGCTAGGAAAAAACGTATTCTCAAGATAAGAGCCAAAAGCAGTGAAAACAACAAAATACACAATCATCTTGATATATTTGTGAAAGTAACAAATGAAATAAAACAATTCCACTTAAGGGACTCCAATATTAGTGTATGTGAAGATGTTCCTGAATGCCAATATCCATTAAATTTTTGGAATTTTAATTTCTACTAACATACGAAAACTAGAGCAAGAAAACAAATATAGACTTAGAGTGAACCAGCCTTGAAATCATTTTCATAATTGTTTTGAAATTACAAAAAAATTGATGCTACTTTGCTTTGGAAATCATTTAAAAATATTTATCCTTTATGATAATTCAAATAGCAAGCAAGAGTAATTTTATGTAATCATTATAAATATCATTTTATTACTATTGTAAAATAGAATAAAAATAGACAGTCTCAATATATGACCTACCTATAATTATTCTTAACTTCTAATCATTACCTAAATATCTTAAACAATCTAAATAGTCATGTCTTTAATATAGATGTAAGTATTCTATACTATTTTACTTAACATTTCCCAGGGGTATGTATTCATATTTCTAAGAAATGTTCACAGCCGTTAAAAGATGCTTTTGTGAAATTAATGTGATATTTTGTTATTGTGGGTGTTGTTTTTAGTGGTTAATTGGAGATAAGGATGTAACAAGTACTTTTCTGTCTGGGCTAGTTTCGAAAACAATTCTAAGATCTCAGCACCCAGAATAGCTCTTATTATAAGGGTGAGTTACCGGCACTTGGTTTCATGAAGTTTTTTGTTTTTTTACTTATATTTTAAGATGCTTGTTTCACTATAATGTATATCATTCTACACATAAATTTAGATATATGTATATATTTCTGAGGACAAATAATCCCCGAAAATGTAATATTCTACACATAACATTTATATATATATATATATATATATATAGAAGACACACACACACACACACACACACACACACACACACATATATATAGAAGAAAGACTCCCTCTAAAACTTTTATTCTACCATTTTTGACCTTTTTCATTTCAAAGAAATACAGTCTATTTTTCTAAAAATTTCCTAGAATAAAATAACTAATATTTCAATATAAAGTTGAGTTTTTTACTTTCAAGGGAATTTTAGATATACACATGCTATTGTAGTAACATTTACAGTATATTACTTGAAAAGGTTCTGCCCAAACTCTTAAGTATTTGATTGTAGTTAGGGAGAGAGAGTAAGTTAATTCATACTGATAAGGAATTTGCAATGCTTCCAAAAATCTATTCCATAATTTGTTATAAGCACATAGTCAAAGCTAACTGACATGTTTTAGTTTTTTATTTGTTCAGAATTTCAATATGGATGCATGCACAGTGGAAACATTAAAATTATTAATCAAAAGCAAATAATAATAAAATCATAGAAACATATCCGACGTTCAATAATTAGTACTTATGATGCTAATAATAATTTGGATGGAGAGGATGATGACCACAGTTTAGCCTGATAATGACGATGTTGTGATTGAAAAGAAAAAAAAAACTTAGACATCTTTGAAGCTGGATTTCCCACATTGAATGCATAGTTATAAACAGCATTGGATTACATAAATTAAGAATAACAGGAGGAGGGCTGGGAATGTGGCTCAGTGTCAGAGTGCTGGCTTTGCCTACATGAGGCTCTGGGTTTGATTCCTTAGCACCACATAAGCAGAAAAAGCAGGAAGTGGCACTGTGGCTCAAGTGTTTGAGTGCATTGAGCTGAAGAGCTAAGGAACAGTGCCAGGCCCAGAGTCCAAGCCCCATGACGAACCAAAACTAAAAAACCAACAGAATAACAAGAGGAGAGTTTGAATATCAAGAAATACAATCACATAAACTGGTAGAGAGTAAAAACCCCAATGTTATTCCAGCAGTCTTTGTAAGGTATACTCACTGTTCTTGGTGGTATTATTTTCTTATAAATAAAATCATTTATTTCCACATTTTGATGGACTAAGATGTAGGTTTTAACTTTGTGTGGTTAGTTCAAATAACCTTCTCATATACATACCATTCAATAACCAATATTTTCCAATGATATATTAAGAGTATGTTCTTCATTACAGCTGTAAATACATGACACAATTTACATAATACTACTTACATATCTGCAGTTACCATAAAAGGACACAAGCTATAGAGCCAGGAGTTAAAATTTATTTTTATTTCTGCATGAAACTATTTCTGACTTCATACCAACAAACAGAATTTGACACTTTCCTTATTTGAAAGCTAAGTTAGAAAATGTAAGGATTCTTCACTTTTCTTTTTCCTTGCTCTAGAATTCAACAAATATATTCTTCAATATTTCTGGTAGATTACATCCATTTAAAGATGAGAAATGTAAGACCACCAGTCAATGTTGTGAGTAAATAAAGATACTAGAATTTTTGTCTGAGTTCTTCACTCTGTGTGCTTACAAAGAGAGTCATTGTGTGATGGACAGGAACAATATGAAAAGACTATGGGGAGAAATGCACACTTTGTAAACAGTTGTTATTGGACTGAGTGACTGGTGATGAGTATTTGCAATAGGCTGATATCAAGGGAATAAAAAGGAGGACATAGAAATTACATTAGTGACAGAAACTGAGAAAATCTTGATCATTCATCTTATCTAATGGATTGAGGTAGGGTAAGAGTAAATCAAAAGCTTTTCTACATCTCTGTCTCCTAATTGTGTTAGTTACATTCTTGGTGATAAAGACTACAGGTGGAAAAGATGGATTTAGAGGAAAAAAACTCACTGATAGTTCTAAGGTTTATGTTAAAGAGATGCAAAGATACGTCTGTTTGGACATCATCAAAATATTCACGACCATGAATATGAAAAATAATAATAAAATCAGGGACATTATTAAAGGGAAGAGGAAAAGGAAAGTTATGACGAAGTGTGAACAATGTGAGTACCAGTGTGGACAAGATTGGAGGAAAGCGATAAATAAGGAAACAAAAAAGTAATAAACACAGGTTTACAGAAGAAAGGGAAGGAAAGAATTTTCAGGAAGATATTGAAGGAAATCTACTATTTGGATTTGAAAAGTAAAAGGACATAGACAAATTCAATAAGAACAGTGTTTTGGTGAAAGTCATATTGATAAAATGTTGAGATATGAATGTGAATACATAAAATTCTGGATCCATTAATTTAACAGATACTATTGATTCTAAATGTTGGGAACAAATGCTTAAATCCTGACCTTAGAAATGTTATACAGATATAAATATCATGAACATTTCTTAGTGATATTCTGTGAATATTTTTGAAAACTTTATTTAGCCAGGAGATTATAGATTGAACTACAGCACAAACAAGACTAATTTGTCCTACAGTTCCAATTAGTGACCCACCTATCCATATCAGTTTGGGATTTTATTGAAAAATATTTAGATATGTTTGGATATCTTATCAGCGTACTCATTATAAATATGGGACAAGTAAAACCAAGTATTAGGTTGAACATACAGCTTTACTGATGTGACTGAAGACTCCTGGAATTGATTCCTCTTTAGAACAGAAAATGCCTCAATAGCTATTGACACATCATAACTTCCATATACACTATTGAAATCTAATTCTTGTTAGGTATATCTCCATGCTGTGTGAACAAACCTGACACAAATTCTTATATGTAGGAAAATGTTCTTATAAACTTCAAGCTTTTATTGAATGGAAAAGTTCAGACATTACTCTCACCACTAGGATTAAATGACTAAAAAGATAAGATATTTTGATTTAATGTCTTTCTTTCATTTTCTCATACACATTGTCAAGGAGTGAAAGATTCTGATTTAACAATAATACAATCTTGACTTGTATTAACACAACATCTAGGATCTCATGTTAATTTGGATACTTACTAATTAGCTCCAAATTTTATGGATATTTATATTTCTCCTGGGTAAACCAATGAACTCCAGGAAAATGTCCCTAAGGAGCCTTTCAATTCTAATACCACTGTTTGTCTCAAAATGCTTTAAATTCTACATCCTTTAATGTGGGCATAAGGTTATATTGTGGCACTTTTCTTCTCAGAGAGTTAGTATTACCCTATTGCTTACCATGGACAAAATACCTTCATACATAGACTGGGCGTGTACAAATAAGAAGTGGTAGTTGAACAATGTTCTGAGCATTTTGTATAGATGAAATGGAAATAGAGCAACTATGAACTCAAAAGGCATATGCAAAGAAGACAAAGGCACAAAGTAGAATGTGCCAAGAAAACCTGAATTATAATTTCAAATAATGATTTCAGGTGCTTGTGTGTGTTCATAGTATAGGTTCAGACAATATTAGTTGGATATCTTGGGTGGAAAACTACTTTAAACTATTCTGGGCTAATTGTACAAGTAGAAGCCCCTACCTCTGACTCTAATCAGTCACAACATCATCAACTTAGGGACAATTTTCCAAGTACCAAGTGAGAAAAAAGGGCTGATCACAATTAGTGTTCAAGTTGAAGCAATTGCAATCACATAACTTTTCTTATAAGTGTTCATTTATTTTGGAGCATTAACTAGGGAAAAGCCAAGTAAATATTTTGCATGTACCTAAATTAAGTGGGACATATTGTATTGGTCTCTCTTTAACTTGGAAGTTAAAGATTATGTCTATTTATTCTCTAACTTGGGACAATGATCTGCTATCAGTTATTTTCTTCTCTTACTCTTCTTTTGCCCTTCCACTTACATAATTATTATTTAAAGAGACATAATTGAGCTTGCATTTCTAAATTCTTCAAAATTATCTGAACTACTTCATACTTCTGGCAGCCTCCTATATCTTTCTCAAGGGAAATATTTTGTCACTACCACTTTAGTCCTACATGATATTGGATATCTTCCTGCCTAATTCAGTGCAAGATATACATTAGACTCATCCTATATCTCAACACTTGTACCACCATAAAATACTATCTTACTTAGAAATCATGATATTATTATATCTGGTGAGGTGGAATCTGTCATTTTTAAATGGCCTTAAGTGATATTTACATGCAATCATGTTTTAAATAAATATGCCACTCAGTAGATGAACGAATTGACAAAATGTAGTTTGTATATATACGGAGCAATTCTATGCTTCCTATTCATAAGGAAATGGAAAGACTTGGAAAAATCCTACAAAGAAAAATAAGCAAGACACAAAGAAACAGATTCCATGGTTTCCCTCATTTGTAATAACTAGGAAATAGTTATTAATAATAATAATTAATAATAAATAGGAAATAGTCCTTGCAGATGAGTAGAATGGCTCAATAGCTAGGTATAAATGACCATATAAAATGATGCTGAGCAAAATAACCTCCTAGATATGGAAAGAGAGGTTTTTCTTTATGGATTTTTTTTTAATATACTATGTGATTTCTTTTTTCTTTTGTGTTTTCCCCTATGGTTTGTCCACTGTTGTATTTGATTTCAGTATCCTGTGTATTGTATATACATTTATCCTCATTTGGCAAAGGAAGCAGAACAATAAAATGGCGAGACAAAGGACAAAGGGTAAACCAATGCAATAGCCATACTCACAGGACAACTTATTGGAAATTTACGTTACAAATTGTGAGGGGTATTGGGGTGAAGGAAAAGTGTGAGAAATGTGAGGGAGTGGGTAAAAATTTTGACATGTTATGTATTCAATACCTTACAAAATTCAATACAAAATTAAGTTAAAAATGAGCTACATAAAATATAATTTCACTGTATTGGTATAGTAAATATTATTCATATGTATTACCTTTTTTTAAAATGAACATTTTGGCTGCAAACTTGAATTAGCTCTTTCTTTATCAGAGAGACATCAACTGGAATGCTATCAAACTATACAATATTTTCAGAATATACTTCCCATTGTTTTGAAAAAACATTATTTTAGTATTGTCACATACTAAAACGGAAAACAGTTCAATTCTATGGAAACTCCTAACTGAAAACTGAAAACTGACTAATTGTTAAGAGGACAGAATATATCTGTTCCTCAACATTCCTAAGACTACTAACTACTCATTTTCAAATACTGAACATGCTATACCAGAGACATTCAAAATAGTACCTGTTTGCATTTTATTTAATTCTGCAATAGATGCAGTTTTCAATGAGGCATTCCATATTTAAAGCCAACAAAAAATAGACACGTTCTTGTACAGGATAAAACTATGAAGTATCTATAATAATTAATTCTTTTTTTTTTTTTTTTCGTCAGTCATGGGGCTTGAACTCTGGGCTTGGGCGCTCTCCCTGTGCTCTGCAGCCAAGGTGAGCACTCTACCTCTTGAGCCACAGTGCCACTTCCAATAAATAATTCCGTAAGAGTAAACATTTGTTCATCAGAGTAAGCTATTATTTCTATAACAATCATTCCCAAGTTTTTATGCCGTAAAGTCATCCTAGCCTAACAATTTCCAACTTGTAAGTTGTGCCTTAAAATTCTCTAAATTCACATCATGACTACTTTAACACTATTGTGAAACAATACTACACTTCTGCTAATGTGATGCCCTTCCTATTGTGGAAAGAATACTACACTAAACTTTCCTATATCATTTTCCTCGCAGTGGTTTTCTTGAGATCAGAACACTTGCAAATATTATTTATTTTTATTTATTTTATTATATACATAATCTATCATAGATATTCAAGAGATCTGTACACCTTAATATTAAGATTAGAAGATTATTATTGAAATCCCACCAGGCAAGAAATTTCCTTGGATTCTTATCTCCAATAAACTCATAAGGAAAAGCCAGACCCAAGTGGCACTGAGGTTCAAGTGTTAGAGCAATAGCTTTGAGCAAAACAGGCTCAGGGACAGTGCCCCAGCCTAGAGGTTAAGCCCTAGGACAAACCAAAAAACAAAAACAAAATAAAAACAAACCTCAAACGTAGCATTTTTCTCATTGTATACAGAGGTACATAATTAAGGAAATTTCTTCCTGTGATATGTATAGGTAGAAAAAAAAAGATGTCACCCAATTACTCTTCATACCATGTTACACCAAAGTCTCAAAAGATTGCTGTTTCTATATTTATAAATTAATATAATCAATTTGTTGTCTATTTGTCTAGATTATTCACATTATCATTTTACACATGAACTGTTGGAATTATCTACCAACTAATTTCTTATTATACCTCACTTGAAAGACTACTCTAGTCAATTAGAATGCCAGAATCATTTGTGAATTTGTAAATTAAATCTTCTACTTGAAAATAATTTTGTAGTATCCTATAGAATATTAAATTACAAACAAAAAAATATCTATTTTAAATCGAAATTCTAATTTAGCCAGGTCTACAAAGTCCTACATTGAATGAACTTTCCTATTTCTCCAGGCTTAAACTTTTGTAATCCTTCAACATTTCTTTGGAATCTAACATAATGATGCTTACTTTTTCAAATTTTTGGTTCAGAGTCATGAGCTCTTTTGCATCTAGAAATGATCTGTAATTAAGACAACATTTAAAACACAACTGAGGATTATATATGAGTTGCATTTCTATAGGAAACTTGACTTCTCAAAACATAATGACAAAATTAGCCCAAATTTCCAACTCTGTATTCCTTTCTTGTTTATTTTTATTCCTTTCTTGGTTGGTTTTATTGAGAAAAAAATTATTTTCTGCTAGTTCACCAGAGTTTCTGATCAGCTCAAGTAACTTGGGAGTGGAGTCCATAGAGTCCATTAAATACAAGATCATGTCATCTTCATGTTTATTTTTTCTTCTCTTTTTCTTTTTCTAAATTTATTATTTTTTCTTGTGAAAATACTGTACAGAAGGGTTAAAATACCTGGGCAAGATAATGAGTACATTTCCTGTCAAGCATTGTAGCCTTCTACTTTGTTTCCCCTATCCATCCCTTCCCATCTACCTCCCTTGTCCCGACCCAATCTTCCTCCCCCCACCAAAGTTGTAAATTTCGATTTCAACATAATGACTTGTACATCTTATTGTTGCAATGGGTCCACCTGTATCCATAGTTAAACGATTGGTTTTTGCCATTCCCTTCCAGAAATTATACCGACATCGAATTCAGTTAAAGCAGTGGTTATACCATGAGGGAGGGACATATAAAGCAACAAGAAATAATCTTATAAATGTGTTAGAAACAATCCCATGGAAGAAAAAAATTTGAATGCATATCTTAGCTTTCATTTCCCTAACATCAACTTATCTGACCTATTCTGATTGACTCAGACATATTCTAGTTACTGCAAATAAGGGAGACCATGGTACCTATGTTTCCTTGGGTCTGGCTTACTTCACTTAATATAATTTTTTCCAAGTCTTTCTATTTCCTAACAAATGGGGGCAATGTCATTCTTTCTGAAGGAGGAATAGAATTCTGTTGTGTATATATACTACATTTTCTTGATCCATTCATCTACTGAAGGGCATCAGGGTTGGTTCCATATCTTAACTATGGTAAATAATGATGTAATAAACATAGTCGACCTGGAAGCTTTAGTTTGGTCTTGTTTGTGAACATTTGGGTAAATGCCAGAATGTGGGATTGATGGGTCATAGGGGAGCTCTATGTGGAGTCTTTTGAGGAACCTTCATATTGCTTTCCAAAGTGGTTGAACAAGTTTACACTGCCACCAATAGTGCAGTAAGGTTCCCTTCTGTCCACATCCCCTCCATCGTCTGTTGTTATTAGAGTTCTTGATTATAGCCATTCTAACTGGATGAGGTGGTATCTCAATGCTGTTTTGATTTGCATTTCTTTCATTACTAAAGAGCATTTCTACATGTGTTTATTGCCCATCCTTCATTCCTCTTCAGAGAAATTTCTCATTTTTAGGCCACTTATTTATTGGGCAGTTGTTTCTTTGAAGAATTGTTGTTGGGAGATTTAATTTTTTGATTTCCAGGTATATTTTAGATATGAGACCCTTGTCCATTGTATGGCTAGTGAAGATGTTCTCCCAATCTGTGGGCTTTCTAGTGATCTTGCTAGCTATGTCCTTTGCCATGCAGAAGCTTTGCAATTGCATGCAATCCCATTTGTCCCATTTGTCTTTGATATTTTTGTGTTTCTGGATCTCTGTTAAGAAAATTTTGGACTGTGCCAAGAAGACCTAGAGTTTCTGCTATTCCATCCTGTAATATTTTCAGTGTCTGCTTTGACTCTGAGGTCTTTGATCCATTTGGAGTTGATTCTGGTGCAGGGTGATAAAAAAAGCTCTAGCTTTAGTTTTCTACAAGTAGTTAACCAATTTTGCCAGCACCATTTACTGAAGAGGCTGTCTTTCTTCCATTCCAATTTTTTAGCTCCCTTATTGAAAATTAGATGCCTATGGGACTGTAGGTTCATTTCTGGGTTTTTAATTCTATTCCATTGGTCATCTTGTATATTTTACTTCATTTTTCCCTGTTTGGAATTCCTTTAAGTTTGAATCTTGTCTTATTATCCCAGCTAGCATTCTTATACTAAGTTCAAGAGGAGTGGAGAGAGCAGACATCCTTATCTCTTTCCTGAATTTATGAGAAATGACTTTAACTTTTCACCATTAAGTATAATGCTCGCTGTAGGTTCGTCATTCCTTAGCCAAAACAACAGCACTGGAGCAATATCCAAATTTCAAACTAAAGCGAAAAGCCATAGTAATAAGAACATCTTGGTACTGGCACAAGAACAGTCCTGAGGACCAATGGAATAGGACAGAAGACTCAGAAAAGAACCAAGTGACCTATAGCCATTTAATCTTTGACAAAGGAGCTGAAAGATAGAACGGAAGAAAGACAGCCTTTTCAGTAAATGGTGTTGGTAAAATTGGTTAAACACCTGTGGAAAACTAAAGCTAGATCCACATATATATATCAGCCTGGATGAGAATCAAGTCCAAATGGATCAAAGACCTCAAAATAAAAGCAGACACCGTGAAAACATTACATGAATGATAAGAGAAACTCTAGGGCTCTTTAGCACAGGCCAAAATGTTCTTAATAGAGAACCAGAAACAAAACAAATCAAAGAAACATTGGAGAAATGGGATTGCATGAAACAGCAGAGCTTCTGCAATGTAAAGCTCATAGATAGCAAGATCGATAGAAAGCCCACTTACAGGGAGAAGTTCTTCATGAGTCATAAAACAGACAAAGTCTTATATCTAAAATATACTTAGGACTCAAAATCATAAATCCCCCAACAACAAATCCTCAAAGGAACAACTTCCCAATAACTAAGTGGGCTGAAGACTTAAGGAGAGACTTCTTTGAAGATGAAATAAAAAATGTCCATTAGACACTTGAAGAAATACTCAACTTTTCTAGTCATAAAAGAAATGCAAATCAAAGAATTGAGATTTTACTTCACTCCAGTTAGAATGGCTATAATCAAGAAATGTAATAATGACAGATGCTGGTGGGGATGTGGCTAAAAGGGAACCCTACTGCATTATTGGTAGGAGTGTAAACTTGTTTAACCACTTTGGAAAGCAGTAAGGAATTTCTTCAAAAGACTCCTTGTAGAGCTTCCCAATGACCCAGCAACCCCACTTTTGGGCACTTACCCAAATGATCACAAAGCTACCAACACAACCATGTTTATTGCAGTATTATTCACCATAGCTATGATATGGAACTAACCCCGATGCAACTCAGCAGAAGAATGGATCAAGAAAATGTGGTACACACACACACACACACACACACACACACACACACACACACACACACATACACACACTGGAATTCTATGCTTCCTTCAGAAAGAATGACATTGTTCCATATGTTAGCAAATGGAAAGTCTTGGCAAAAAATTATATTCAGTGAAGTAAGCCAGACCCAAAGAAACACAGGACCCATGGTTTACCTTGTTTTACCTTTGTTTGCAAGGATTAGAACATGACTAGGACAAGCTTATAATGCACTATGTGATTCTTTTGTAGGTTCATCCCGCCACGGTATACCCCTGTTTTCACTGTATTTGATTCAAGTGTTCTGGATCATATATAGATATAGATAGATATATAGCATATATATATATATGTAATTTGGAGAGTGGAAGGGATATAGCAGCATACTTAAATGGGGATGCAGGTTGACCCATTGTGACAACGAGATGTACAGGACACTGTGTCGAAAATGAATTTACAATGTCAGGCAGGGGTCGACGAGGGAGGAGTTGGAGATGTGGGGAGGGAAAACATGGCAGGGGAAAAACAAAGGAGGAGATAACAATGCTATATAAGAAATGTACTCATTACCTGGTCCTGTAACTCTGAGTCCTCTGTACAGTATTTTTACGTTAATGTATATATTAAAAAATCTCTACCTGGTGTAGATTTCCAGTACTGCCCTCGGAATTGCATTTTCAGCCTATTCTGGCTGTGGTTAGGTCCACCTACCCAATGGATCAGTATTCTTCAAGCCATCTTGGTCCTGAAGTGGGACTTGGATTATCCAGTGGTGGTTAGAACCAGGTCAAGGACAGGACAAAACCACTTCCAGGACATGGTTTCTTCATTCCCCATGCAACTAGGATTGCAAGCAGAATTTCTCTGAATTGGGCTCCAGAAAACAATCAGTGAATCAAAAGGCATGTCCACCAAAAACCTCCCTCCGCCCCCCCCCCATTTCCTCCTTTCTCCCTCCCTGGGAAAGTACAAAATAATTTTGAAGGCTTTGGCACACACAAAAATGCCCACCATCTCCCCTGGTAAACTAGGTTTTAATTCACTAAGTCATGTAAACGGATAATGCTGCATTCATTATTCTGGACAACATCTTCAGGCTGATTGATGCTTTAATTTTTATTGTAGTTGTTGGTAGGGGGGCCTGACCTCTGTGTCTGGGTGCTCTCCCTGAGCTGTTCATATCAAGGCTAGTGCACTACCACTTCAGACACAGTGCCACTTCCAGTATTTTCTGCTTATGTGGTGCTGAGGAATTGAACCCAGGACTTCATGCATGCAAGACAAACATTCTACCACTGAGTCTCCTTCCAGCCCTAATGGTTTAATTCTTTAAAATTTCTTCTTGTCAGTCATGGGGCTTGAACTCAGGGTCTGGGTATTAACACATCCCTGAATTCTTGGGTTCAAGGGGAGCCCTCTCCCAATTGAGCCACAGGGCCACTTCCTATTTGGAGATAAGTGACTCACAGACTTTCCTGCCAGGGTTTTCATCGAACAGGTGAATTTTTTAATTATCTTTGTTCTAGGTGTTTATTGGTACATTACAGTTTTCTGTAAAGCTTTGTCTTCAAGTAATCCAACAGCATTAAATATTACATTTCAGAGTTATCCTTTAGCACATCCATTTTGAAATTATTTTAAGGTGAAATTCTAATTCTTTGTAGTAACAACCCAGTAAAGTCCAAATGGGAAATATGCTAATTTCAGCAGCCTTGCCTCTCCTTCCTCTTTTTTTATCTACAGTATCTTTTCTTGTTTTGGAACAAGTGTCATGGACTGTACAACCATCCAAAAGGAAGCTTATTCCATTAATTTAATAAGAAAGGAATCCAGCCTGCCTGTATCTCAAGGCAACTTTGAGTATAATATTAATCTAATAATTCATGTCAGTGGATTTTCAGTCATTTCGATAATTTTTTGTTTAACCACTCATTAAAGAGGTTCCAAAAAGCAAGAATCAAAAATCATGCTCTGCTTTCTAAGAATGTTTAAAAAGCTAGTAATTCAACAAGACACATTCTATTCTTCCAAGATTCTATGGTGAAGAATTTCTCTTTTATCATAGCCCTTACCACTGACCCCTTCCCTTCGAACTTGTAGCTTTGTTCAGTTTTCTTGTACCAGCTTTTGTTTTGGTATTAGCCTCAGTAATCTCCTTGTAGTATTTGACAATGAAATTCCATTTATTTTTACAGAGCTCAATTCATATTGCCAAAGGCAGAGTAATGAGCATATAATAAAGCATAAACTATTGAATATCATTAACATGATCATATGCAACTGTTTCATAAATTAATATAGGTAACACGTAAATATGCATCTTAATATACTTTTTAAAATGCAAACTAGTTACATATCTATATCATAAATTAATACAGATCACTGGCACAAGAGAATAAGCAAAATTTTTATATCATCCCCAATATTTTTGTCAAATTTTCTTTTCTCATTAACTTTCACATTAGGGCCTTCTTTTCCTAGCAGTAAGTTATAAGTTGATATACTTGGATTTTAGTCTCCTTTGAGTAACCTCTTTTCTTTCCACCACTAGTTAGTCCCTCATGAAAATACCTGAGGAATAACATCCCATTGTGCCTGCAAGAGGAGTACCCAAGTCGACTATCTGTGCCTACTCTTGCCTTGCTTTGTTTGGGAATTTGGTAGCAGAGACAGGATTGTCAGGGATCAGGTGGCTGGAACCATAGTGTTAAGAATTATGAGTAGCAGAATGAGTAGCATAGAAAGGGAGTACCAGGGAAAGGGTAATTGTGACTATAATTGCTGAGTTGTAGTGGCAGGAAATTGGGTAGCAGCAACAGCTTTGCAGGGGTTGGGGTAGCTAATACAGGCATCCAGAAACATTTAGCAGGAGAAACAAGCATAGAGAAAGTGAAAGATAAAAGTTGTGAGACACTGTGGGAATTCTTTTTCTACCCATGCTAAAAACATGGATGAGTGCTATTTTAAACTAAAACTACAAAAGAAAATTTAAGTTCTTGGTGCTAACAAATCTTCCCAGGTGTTATTACATTAAACAGAGAATTCAAAATGGTTTTTCTTCATGAATACAGACATCAAAGTTATAATCATAGTTATTTCAAAATGCCAATTAAATGGGAAAATCAGTCAGGAGGTAAAATTTATATTGAATATTAACATTTAAGAGGAAAAGAAGATCCTAAGCGGCAGACTAAAGATAAAGCAATATCAGAGCACTATATGTTCAATAATAATTAAGAAACTTTAATTGAGAAATTGAGCTGGAATGTACACATGAGGCAAATGCAAGCCTACCTCCAACAAAGAAACACCATAATGTATATCTCAGAAAAAGTAACCAAGTTCCTTATCCTTGATTTCAATAATAAACATAACTCGCCTTACACACACACACACACACACACACACACACACACACACACACACACACACACATATATGCAACAGCTCAATTTACTCATATCCATTCAACGTGAATCAAAGATCTTCCTGTAATATTTGAAACTCTAAAAGTTTCAAGTTTTACTCTGAAAACATTACAGGACAGAATAGGAGAAACCCACCCAACTTCTCCTTGGCACGGTCCAAAATTTTCTTAATAGAGACCCAGAAATAAAAAAAAAATCAAAGTCTAATGGGACAAATGGGATTGCATGAAATAGCAGAGCTTCTTCATGGCAAAGGACATAGCTAGCAAGATACTAGAAAGCCGATTGATTGGGAGAAGAACTGCACTAGCCATACAATGGACAAATCTAAAATATACCTGGAACTCATATCTAAAATATCTGACATATATCTAAATTATACCTAAAGTATACCTGTAATTCAAAAAATTAAATCCCCCAACAACAAATCCTCAAAGAAACAAATGCCTAATTAATAAGTTGGCTAAAGACTTAAACAGAAACTTCTCTGAAGAGGAAAGAAGGATGGCCAATAAACACATGAAGAAATGCTCAACCTTTCTAGCGATAAAAGATTTACAAATAAAAACATTGAGGTACAACCTCACACCAGTTAGAATGGCTATAATCAAGAACTCTAATAACAACAGATGCTGGAGGGGATGTAGACAGAAGGGAACCTTACTACATTTTTGATGGGAGTGTAAACTTGTTCAACCACTGTGGAAAGCAGTATGGAGGTTCCTCAAAAGACTCCACATAGAGCTCCCCCATGACCTAGCAATCCCACATTGGGGCATTAACCCACATGATCACAAACAAGACCATAGTAAAGCTACCAGCACACCTATGATTATTGCAGAATTATTTACCATAGCTATGATATGGAACCAACCCAGATGCCCCTCAGTAGATGAATTGATCAAGAAAATGTGGTATATATACACAATGGAATTCTATGCCTCCATCAGAAAGAATGACATTGCCCATTTGTTAGGAAATGGAAAGACTTGGAAAAAATTATATTAAGTGAAGTAAGCCCGACCCAAAGAAACATAGATCCCACAGCTTCCCTTATTTGCAATAACTAGTAGATGTATGTGTCAAGCAGAAAAGGTCAAATGAAGTTGATGTTAGTTGAATGAACCCCAAGATAAGTTTTTTTTTCATTCATGCAGTTGTTTCTAAGATATTTATAAGATGATTTCTATATTGCTTTGTATGTCCCTCCCCCATGGTATAACCCCTGCTTTCACTGTATTTGATGTTTGTATAATTTGTGGAGAGGAAGGGCAAAAACAAATCGTTTAACTAGGAATACAGGTGGACCCATTGCATCAATGAGATGTACAAATCATTATGTCGAAAAATGAGCTTTACAACTTTGGTGGGGAGAGGAGGGGATTAGCCATCTACTTTCCAGCTGATCTATTGGTGTAGAAGCAATACAAAGTAATACAAAGCAATACAAACCATTTCTTTCTATAAATAATTTTTCTCTGAACATCTTAAGAATAAATTCTGAGAACATGAAATAAAAAATCTGTAAGTTTAAAACAGTCTTGTAGACAAGTTAAAGAATTACTGAGAACATGTATTTTAAGAATAATTTCAGAGAGCTTGAACTCAGGGCCTGGGTTCTGACTCTGAGATTTATTACTCAAAATTAGTGTTGCCACTTTGAGCCGCAGTGCCACTTCCAATTTTCTCATGGTTAATTGAACAAAAAAGTCTCCCCAATTTTCCGCTCCAGACTGCTTTATACTAGGATCTAGAGGTCTCAGATCTCTGAGTAACTAGGATGATAGTCATGAGCCCCTTGCTAGAATAATTGCTTACCTGAGACAGAGACCAGTTAGTATTAAATGTCAATCATGTTTAACTTTGTAAAATAAAGTTAACTGAAATGCCTTCCGCTGGAAATAAGGACTCAAATGTGTAGGTGGGTTAAAAAGTTCTTACCAAAAGCCACATATTTTCCTGGTTTTTTTTTCTTCCAAAATTGTGTGCTTTCCAAAATCACACCTTACTTATCTTTCCTTGCTGGATTCTTTAGTTTATCTCATACATGCCCACAGCTCCTTCAACTATGTTCTTTATGTGAAAGCTTGGAAATATCTATTTTCAGTCCAAACTCCTTGTATGAGCCTCTCATCCATATATTCAACTGCCATAAAAACTTGTGAAACAGTAATTATCTCTTATCATTACTGGATATTAATGTGTAAGAAAAATTTAAGAAAATAATGAATAGCAGAATAAATATAACATGATTTCAAAAGTAATGCTAAACATAAATAAAATGTTGATTATTTTCTGAGCAATTTAATAAAAACCTCAAGGAAAAGAAATCAACTTTTTTGAGTGCTGATATTATGGTTTAAACTCAGGACATAACCTTGTTACTTAGGCTTTTTCCCTCAAGGGTGGTGCTCTGTATTTGAACAACAGCTCCCTTTCCAACTTTACTTGTGGGATTATATAGAGATAAGAATCTCATGGAATAAAAATCATTTGTGTCCCTATCTTGGGGTTCATTTCACATAACATCTTCTTATATGGTCATATGGTACCATGTACTAGTTACTTCAAGTAAGATTAACCATGGGACCTATGGCTATATGAGCCTGGCTTATTTCACTTAATACAATTGTTTCTGTGCCTTTCCATTTCCTAGCAAATAGGGCGATGTCATTCTCTCTGATTGGAGGCATAGAATTCCATTGTATGTGTGTGTGTGTGTGTGTGTGTGTATGTGTGTGTATCACATTTTCTTGATACATTCATCTACTGAGGGGCATCTGGGTTGGTTCCATATCTTAGCTATGGTAAATAATGCTGCAATAAACATAGTTGTGCCGGTAGCTTAGTATGGTCTTGTTTGTGAACATTTGGGCAAATGCCAAAAATTGGATTGCTGGATCATATGGGAGCTCTAAATGGAGTCTTGGAAAAAATTATATCAAGTAGAGTAAGCCAAACCCAAAGAAACATAGTTCCTATGGTTTCCTTTATTTGCAATAACTATTATATGTCTCAGACAAGCATAAAAGTCCAAAAGCTATGTACATAAGACCAGATAAGATGTTGTAAGCGAAATGAACCCCAAGATAGGGTTTGTAATCTACCATGTGTTCTTTTTCTTGTTATGTTCCTCCCCCATGGTGTAACCCCTGTTTTCACTGTATTTAATGTCGTTGCCCTGCATCTTGTATACACCATTCTCTAGCTTGGGGAGGGGAAGGGAAAAACAAAAGAGTTAAATAGTGATACAGGCTGACACATTGTAACAATGAGATGCACAAGACTCTATGTTGAAAAAGGATCTTTACAATATACGCAGGGAAGAGGGAAAGGGAGGAGAGGGGAGTGTAGTTGTAGAGGTGGGAGGGGAGGGTTAGGGCAAAAAGTTCAAGACCTCAAATAAATAAAATGGACTAGAAGTATGACAAAAGTATTTGAGCTGCTTGGTGCTATACAGACAAAGTCCTGTCTAGCAAGCAGAGAACTCCTGAATAGAATCCTAGTAATATTCCTTTCTTCCACCAAAAAGCCTAAATAATTTTGTCCTATTTGAACATCTAATTTCAAGGCCACTGACAAATCAAGATGGTGATATTTTCTTAAAAATTAGGTATTCAAAAGAGACAAAACTCTTTATGTTTTGAAAAAATTGAAAAGGAAGGAAAATGCATGTGATTTTTGTTAGCTCCATAATTTTTGAAAACATAAAATGTACTCAAGTATTTAATATATATCCATATGTGTGCATATATCCATGTATGTATAAATGTGTGTATGTATATAATCATATATATACATACATATATATATGTATGGTTCATCTCTTTTCTGTGTAGCAAATGGAACAAATGAATCTGTACAATCACTACTCAAAGGGATGAAGAGACAAAGAGAATGAGCAGAGAACTCATACTCAGGAATCTATGGTTATCCCATAACCCTGAAAATCTTTTACATCAGTCTGCATGTGTCAGTTAGTGCAGTACAGGGACAATACGATGGCAATGAGATACCAGGCAGATGACATGAGATATGAGAGATACAAATGGTACAATATTCTTTTTGATGCGTAAGTAGAATTTCCAGTGTGTGTGTGTGTGTGTGTGTGTGTGTGTGTGTGTGTGTGTGTGTGTGTGCCAGTCCTGGGGTATGAATTCATGGCCTGGATGCTATCCTTAAGTTTTTATGCTCAAGGCTAGCATTCTACTACTTGAACCACAGATCTGTTTTTTTTTTGGTGCTTAATTGGAGAAAAGAGTCTCATATAGACTCCTGCCTGCACTTGCTTGCAGTTATAATCTTCAGATCTCAGCATCCTGAGTGCTAATATTACAAGGGTGAGCCACCACCACCTGCCCTCTACCTCTTACCTATAACCTCGGCCTTCCTCTGAGTTCCAGAAGTGTATGTCTCACCAAACTCATATTGTTTTTGCCAGTGTTGTGGCTTGAACTCAGGGTCTGGGCATGTTCCTGAGCTGCATTTGCTCAAGGCTACATTCTATCACTTAAGCCACAGTGCCACTTTTGGCTTTTTCTGTTTATGTGGCACTGAGGAATCCAACCCAGGGCTTCAAGCTTGCTTGGTAAGCACTCTACCACTTAGCCACATTCACAGCCAAGGGATTACTTCTAACAGGAACTATGAGGGTGGGATTCATTGGCATATTCTTTTCAGCACAGAAATAGCTGGTCATTTCATATCTTTGCCAGGATTTGGGACCAGTGTGAGACTCGGCAATGAGGAATGATGAATGAGTGATAGCCACCAGGCCTCAGAGATCTAGGCTCACGTCCTACAGAGGGATAGGGAATATGGAGCAAGAACTTTCCACAACTGCTAGGATAGGGAATATGGAGCAAGAACTTTCCACAACTGCTACAGCCTATGAACAATGGTCTCCCTGGAGGCAGTGGGTGGCTGCTAGATGTCCCAATGAGACACCTCTGCCAGAACATGATGTACCCGTTGCATACCCCAGCCAAGGCAAGCCTTCTGGGCTTCAGTTATTAAATGGCAGAGAAGGATGCTTTGTTCAAGGTACTGGCACAGGCTTAGTACTCTCTCAGGGCTTGTCCCAGCTTGCCCAGGTTGGGGGTCTGGTCATGGGCAACCTGCTGAATACCCATCATACATAATCCATAAATACTCAGAGACTTGGAGTTACTGCCTTCTTTTTTTTTTTTCCTTTGGCAAGACTGAGATTGAAATATGAGCCTAAACCCTATCCCTGATCTCCTCTTTCTTAAGGGTAGCTCTCAGCCCTTTAGCCACAGCCACAACCCATGAGGATATTTTCCTGTGATCTCTTAGAAATAAGAGTGTTGCAGACTTTCCTGCCCTAGCTGAATTCAAATTGGCATTCTCTATATCTCAGCCTCCTGAGGAGCTAGGATTACATACAGGAGCCAATGCCACCTGACTTTCTTTTCTTCTTGTTGTTCTTTTTTTAATCGTGATAATCTGAAATCGTCATTGTCATTCCAATGGTTTGCATTCAAAGTAAACTTCCCAGGCCTGGAGTACAAATGCCAGGACTGCCACACACAAATGGAGGGAGATCCTGACAAACTCATTCCTATTTATGTGAATGCTAGTGGAATGTTATAAAAATAATTAAATTTGCAGTTAATTCATGATTCTATTTTAGAAAATCACACAAAAATTATTGGAATTACATTGTCCATTCTAGCACCATGTTATGATTCCCCTAATGGAAGGATATTGATTAATTTTTAATTAATGTTTTTATAAGTATTCAACTATGATACTTCATTAAATGGAAACCTAACTTAATAACTAATTATTGGTAACTATATACATATATATTTATAATTTAATGATATCCTGACATTCTCTCTGTCTACTATATATATGCATGTATATACAGCAATATACACATCCCTCTCTCTAAATATATATATATACATATATAGTATATATATATGTGTATATATATATATGTGTGTGTGTATATATATATATATATATATATATATATATATATATATATACATGGCACTACTGTGGCTTCATTACAGGTCGTCAGAACTTCCTGGCAGCTCAGTTTGTCAGAGGTTGGTGTGCTAAGACTGTGACCCCATTTGTGGATTGGGCATTGTAGGCTGTGAGTTGAAATCCTAGCATTGCCAAAAATTTATTCATGTATTAAGAAGCCACTTTAGACACATTTTTTTTTTCTGAGAAAATGTCCTGGGTATCATAATGATGTATACTTCATATGCAAACATATCCTGTGTGATACGATATAATAAATGAAATGTTATATGTGTAATAATACTAAATAAATAAGTGTAATAAACGTCATACTCACTAAACTTATGTATGTATTTTTACAGTGCTGGGGCTTCAATTTAGGCCCTGGGAACTGGTCAGAATTTCTTATCTCCAAGGACGGTGAGCTTACCCTTCACCCACAGAGCCACAGAGATACCCAGATGCTGAGTTCAATTCCCAGGCCTGCCAGAAAAATGGTGCAAATTCCAAGCCAGGGCCTTATTTTATTTTATTTTTGCTAATCACGGGGCTTGAACTCAGGTCTTGGCATCTCTGCCACAGCTACTCTGGGATCCTAGGACCCAAGTTCAAATGTCGGGGTTTTCAAGAAATAAAATGAAAAGGAGAATGATAAAATGGAGAAATTCAAGAAGGTGGTTTTACATTTTTTTCCCCTTTGCATTGTGACCATTCTGCGTGTAAATGACAAGGCCCTGAAAGTGTACATGACATTGCATGTTGATGTTTGGCTGGCTATTAGGGAAGCCATAGCCAAAACCTACCTTAGGCCCGGAGGTCGAATCCCTGGACTACCACTAAGTATTGACATGAGAGTCTAAGAAACCTATTCCCATGTACATCCATATGAATGGAATTTTATAAAAGTAACAAATTAGTAAATAGTGTATGAGTATACTATAAAATTATACACAACAATTATATTACATTGACTAATTGTCAATTAATACTTTATTATGTATTCAACCATGATACTTAAAACTGGAAGGAATAATTTGATTGTCAATAATGGGTAATAATATAATATATGTAATTTCATACTATACAGACACCTTTCTCTTGTTTTATACATATATATGTATATATATATATATATATATATATATATATATATATATATATATATACATATATATGCCAATCTACACATTTATCTGTTTATACACTTGTCACTCCTGGGGCTCAGTGGTATAATGATGGCTAGTACATACAAAGCCCTGGATTCGATTCCTCACTACCACATGCACATAAAAATCCAGTAGTTGTGCTCTCGCTCAAGCAGTTCAGCATTAACTTTGAGCTTAAAAGCTTAGGGACTGTGTCTAGACCCTTACTCAAGGTCCAGGATGGGCATGAAAAAAAGAATGAATGTTGTGACTGCAACTCTATAAGGATAGAACTTCAAATACCTCATCACAGAGCAAGCCGGTAGTCGTGCTGACAGCTGCCATCTAACCTGACTTAGTCAGAGGTATACAACTGCAACTCAACCCCACAGAATCAGATGCTGCTGGCTTGCTCACCCCTGTCATCCAAGATTCTCGGGGGCTGAGATCTGACACTGGTGGGTTTAAAAAACAGCCCTGGCAGGATTTCTGTGAAACTCTGATTGTGGATCAAAGTGATAGATATCTAGCCTTGAGGAAAAGATCTTTGGACAGTACCCCCAACATTTTAGTGTAATCCATGTGGCTGACTCCTCCCCCCAAAAATACCCCTCTGCATCATTAGATGTGAACTTTGTGCAGTTTGTGATGTGTTTCTGAAAGAATGGTGATACTGATGAAAGCACCCTAATACTGATGAGAGCTTGTGGGATACATCTATGTGATTAGTATTTCCTGGGGTGTTAGGGCCCTCACGGGTTGCTATGTGCTGAGTCCTGCACAGGATGCTATGTGCTGAGTCCTTCGCAGGGTGCAGGGTGCTGAGTTCTGTATTGGGTGCTGGGTGCTGAGTCTTTCACAGGGTGCTGTATGCTGAGTCAAGTAAAGAGGGTTATTTGGAGCCGGGCACCAGTGGCTCACGCTTGTAATCCTAACTACTCTGGAGGCTGAGATTTGAGGATCATGATTCAAAGCCAGCCCGGGCAGGAAAGACGCTGAAAATCTGATCTCCAATAAACCACCAGACAACTGGAAGTGTCGTTGTAGCTCAAGTGGTAGAGCACTAGCCTTGAGCTGAAGAGCTAAAGGACAGAATTCAGGCCCAGATTTCAAGCCCCATGACTGACCAAAAAAAAAAAGAGTGTTATATATTTTCTCCTTCAAAGGGTGCATTCTTTCATCTTGTCCTTGAAAGAACTCCAAAACTAACATGACTATGAAGAAAAGAGCTCTCCCTATGACCCAGCAATCCCACTTTTGGGCATTTACCCACATGATCACAAACAAGACCATACAGAAGCTACCAGCACACCTATGTTCATTGCAGCATTATTTACCATAGCTAAGATATGGAACCAACCCAGATGCCCCTCAGTAGATGAATGGATCCAGAAAATGTGGTATATATACACAACGGAATTCTATGCCTCCATCAGAAAGAATGACATTGCCCCATTTGTTAGGAAAGGGAAAGACTTGGAAAATATTATATTAAGTGAAGTAAGCCAAGCCCAAAGAAACATAGGTCCCATGATTTTCCTTATTTGCAATATCGAGTATATGTATGAGTCAAGCAGAAAAGGTCAGATAAGATGATATTAGGAAAATGAACCCTAAGATATGATTTTAAATGTTTTTTTTCTTTCAAGCATTTGTTTCTAATGCAATTATAAGATTATTTCTTTGTAACTTTGTATGTCCCTCCACCACAGTATAACCCCTGCTTTCACTGTATTTGATGTCGGTATAATTTGTGGAGGGGAAGGGGAAAAACAAGTCGTTTAAATAAGGATACAAGTGGACCTGTTGCAACAATGAGAAGTACAAGTTGTCATGTAAAAAACGAACTTTACAACTTGGGTGGGGGGGGTTGGGGTGGGGGGGAGGTAGGATGGGAAGGGATGGGAAGCATAAAAGAAGGAGGAGGCTACAATTCTTGATAAGAAATGTACTCACTATCTTGCCCATGTAATTGTAACCCCTTTGTACAGTATTTTCACAATAAAAGGAAAAAGAAACCAAAAGAACTCCACAACTGACATGCCTATGCAGAAAAGAATATTGAGGCTTAGATCTTTCCCCATGGCAGGGACAAAATTATGTATTACTGAAGACTAGTCAGTTGTCTACAGGAGGCAATTGTTTTTTCTTGTTTTTTCTAAGTCATGAACCTTGAAGTCAGGGCCTAAGCACTGACCCATACCTCTTGGGGTCATGGCTAGCACATTACCACGTGGAGCCAAGGAACCCCTTGCAGCAGAGTGCCATGAATTAGGGTTCTATAACCAAGGTCTGTCATCCTGCCTTCTCAAGAAGCTGAGATTTGGGTTCCAAACTATCCTTGACACAAAAGGTACCATGAGACTATTATCTCCAATCTACCAATAAGAAACCTGAAGTGGAAGCTAGGTGCTTGGGGCTCATGCCGGTCATCCTAGCTACTCAGGAGAATGAGATCTGAGGATCATGGTTCAAAGCTAGCCTGGGCAGGGAAATCCTTGAGACACTGAGCTCCAATGAACCACCAGAAAACCGTAAGTGGCTCTGTGGCTCAAGTGGTAGAGCACAAGATTTGAGCTGAAGAGCTCAGGGACAGCACCCAGGCCCAAATTTCCACTCCTACAATGACAACAACAACAAAAAAGACAGAAACAAACTAACAAACTTGAAGTAGAGGGCTGGGAATGTGCCTTAGGGGTAGAGTGTTTTGCATATATGAAAACCTGGGCTTGATTTCTCAGAACCACATCAGTAGGAAAAAGCCTGAAGGGGCTCTGTGGTTCAACAGGGAGAGGGCAAACCTTGTACAAGAGAAACTAGGTACAGTGCTCATGTCTTGAGTTCAAGCTCCAGGACTAGTGTATGTACACACACATGAACGTACACACACACACACACACACACACACACACACATACACGCACACACACAGAAAGCAGAAGTGAAGGTGTGACAAAGTGGTAAAGCACTAGACTTAGGCTCTGAGCTCATGGTCAGCAACCAGTCCATATGTACAACCCCAAAACCTAGCCACCCAGGGCCCAACTAGGAGAGGTCAAAGGTTTCAAAACCTGATGAGCTTCACCAGTCCTACATGACAGGAAGCTTTGTGATATCCAAAATGTGCTTGCATTTCTCAAGCTTCTGGAAACCTAGGAGAGGCATTATAGGCCCATCATTGCCGGCAATAAAACGTTTCATTATGTTCAATGCCCTGGTTGTCTGCCTGAAGGAATCCTGTATTATATTGAGCACTGCATCTGAGCACCAGAATATAGTCTCATAAAGGCAGGATAAGAGCACAGAACTTGGCCTGGCATGGGAGGTGGCAAAAATGAAGGTCTCCTTTTAAAAGAGAGCACGGGAAGAGAGATAGCTAAGGGTAAAAAGAGGCCTTTTCCTCCTGACCTTCAGAGCCCGCTCACACATCCTCATCCTTTGGCCCAAATGGAGTTATTTTGTACACAGTTGTACATGAGTGAGGTGTTTTGTGTGCCTGTCCAGACAATGAGGGAGATTTCCTCCAGCAAGCCTGGGATGCAGAGAAACCCTCAGGCTACATTGGGAGCAGTGAGGGGAGCCCTGAAACATGCAATATCATAAAAGCAGTGTCTGTGTTATGAACTCATTTTATTGAATACAATTTTCTTGCTTTGTGCCATTCATCATAGCTACTCAGGAGTTTCACCTAGAGGAATACATCCATACGTACACAAACAAATTGAGGTACACGTTTCTTTTTTGAGGGGACAGTTCCGGGGGTTGAATTATGAGCCTAGGCCTGGTCCAAGAGCTCCTTTTCCTCAAGGGTACTGCATTAAGCTTGAGTCACAGCCCCACTTCTGGGTTTTTCTGTGATATCTTAGAAATAACATTGTAAAAGACATACTTCCACTGGCTGGTATCAAACTCAAATTCTCTACATCTCAGCCTCCTGAGGAGCTGGGATTACACTCAGCAGGCACTTTCACCTTCTTTCGTTTCTTCTTTGTTTTATGATAAGGACTGACTTCTTAATAGGGTCATTCCCATGGTTGAGACTTATAAGTAAACTACCCAAAGTTATTTATACCTGCTTCCTCTGAGAGTATTCTCTCTCTTCATCTTACCCTCTGGTCACAGGGATGAAGCCAAAAGTGAGAAATGAGTGTAAGAGGATTTAGGAGCAAATGTCCACAGGACATGCCAGTTCTGTCACTTAGCATTGAGCTGCAGTGAATTTACTGTCTCAGGATATGAGGACCAAAAGCTGGAGTGATCCTCACACTATCTGCATTGCTCCTTTTGCTTATAAAGTGATCTAATAATTATGAGCGTTTTGTATCTCCAACCTTAAATATCTAGGACACACTAGAAGCATGTCCTGTTTCTGTTTTTCTCTAGTAACTCTCGAGATTTAGACTAAAGATTGGATGGAGCGGCTCCTAGGTGAGTCCCTGAGGAAATCCACTTGAAGCCTCCTCAGGAGATCTCCATTCAAAGCCAACCCTAGCAGGAAAGGTTTATTGTCTCCAATAAACCACCAGAAAACCATAAGTGGAGCAGTGGCCTAGAGGGTAGAGCTCCAGCTTTGAGAGAGAAAGCCAAGCAAGAAATAAAGGCCAGTCTGGTCCATTGAACAACCAGATAGCTGGACGTGGAGCTGTGGCAGTGATAGAACCTCAGACTTGTGAAAAACAGCTGAGGAATGCATCACATCCTCAGTTTAAGCCATGGGATGGCCACAAAAGAAATTTCAAAAAGAAGCCAAGTTTATGTATCAGTGTCCTACTTACTTACATGTTTATATTACTTCCCTAAATGCAAAGAGGCTGTATGCAAAATTTCTGCTTTTATTTACTGTTTTATGTTTTAGATATGCTCATTGTACATAATGCATCATTCTCTTCATTTCAGCCCCATTGCTTTTCTCTTCCAGGGTTCTAGGCCTGTTTCCTTATATAATGCACACTAAAGCTCTAAGCAGCCTTTATTTACATTTTATTATGAGGCAAATGCAGGAGCAGTCACAAATCACGCAGGGGAAGAGAGTATCATAGTTTATAGATATAAGCGGTATTCAGAAAATTATACCTGGGGATGCAAAATGGTAGCATATATATGCAAAAACTACCATTAAGAAAAAATCTGAGGAGGCTGAGAATGTGGATTAGTGGGAGAGTGCTTGCCTAGCATGCAAGAGACCCTGGGTTTGAATCCTCAGTAACACATACACAGAAAAATCCAGAATTGGTGCTGTGGCTCGAGTAGCAAAGTGCTAGAGACAATGCCCAGGCCTTGATTTCAGCACAAGAAATGTCAGAGAAATAACTATGTAGGTAGTTAGGTAGGTAGGTAGGTTGTTAGGTAGGCAGGTAGGCAGGTAGGCAGGTAGGTAGGTTGGTACATAGATACATAGATAGAAGAAAGACAGGAAGAAAGAAAGAAAGAAAAAAGGAAAGAAAGCAAAAAGAAAGAAGAAAGAAAGAAAGAAAGAGAGAGAGAGAAAGAAAGAAAGAAAGAAAGAAAGAAAGAAAGAAAGAAAGAAAGAAAGAAAGAAAGAAAGAAAGAAAGAAAGAAAGAAAGAAAGAAAGAAAGAAAGAAAGAAAGAAAGAAAGAAAGGTCAATAGATAGATAGATAGATAGATAGATAGATAGATAGATAGATAGATAGATAGATAGATAGATAGATAGATAGATAGATAGATAGATAGATAGATAGACAGATAGACAGATAGACAGATAGACAGACAGACAGATAGAAAAATGATAGATCAATCTGGTCTTGGACTTCAGGAGGAAAGAAGGGAATAATTCACAGTAATGAGGCCTTCTGCAGTGTGCCAGGACAACAGCATCACCTTCACACAACCACAGAACTGGAAGAATGTCTCTTTCCCACTTATCAGGCCCCAGAGCCAAGAGGGCAGTGCCATGTTCTAACTCAGCTGCTTGGAGACAAAAGAGAAATGACCCTTCCTCACCTTGGACTGGGGATTAGCATTAATAATGTGGAGAATGAAGGAAGGAGAAAAGACTGGCAGAGGTAGAAGAAGGGCCTTCTTATTTGATAGATGGAGAGTAAAAATCCCACTCTCTAAGACCAGAGAGCAAGGCTTTTCTACTCTGTTCCTCCCATCAAGCTAACTAAAATGGCTCTCTATTGATAACCTAAAGATAGCCTGAGGCTCCCTTCACCTGAGGGAGGAAAGTTAGTCATTGTTTGAGGAAGCTGAGAAAAGCCTGACCCTGGTGTAACTCTAACAAATGTTTCAGGTTTTCCCTTATTGCTATCTGTGTCTGGAATGAATGAAGTGGTTTTGCAGCTCAAATCACTGTTGAGTTTGTATATTCTGCCTCCTTGTTCTCTTCACCTAGCCTGGCTATTGAAACTGTTTTCTGTCCTTCAAATAGAGTGTTACGCTGGAGTTCTTCCTGATAACTGTGCCAGGACTTGGATCCTGAGAACTTCATTTGAACCCAGGATGGGTCAATGGGTCAAGAACACTAAGAACATTTAGAGTAACTTCTCATCACCAAGGGAAAAACAAGAAGCTCTTGAACATCTGACCTTTCAGTCATGGAAGTCAGAGTGTCATAGACTTTCCTGCCCTGGCTGGCTTCAGTGTGATCCTGAGTCCTCAGTCTCCTGAGATAGGGTGATGGTCAGAGCTTCTGGTGTTCTAATAGGTTTAGACATGTAATGACAATGACAATACAAGTCAACTGATTATCGCAAAGGGCTTGGGGAGCATATTAAGCCTTTCAACATTGGACCTTTCAGAACCCTGTGGACACAAGGTTACAATGCTAGAGGCTAGGAGGCTGGGCATGTGGACCTCCTACACTTAGGCCTGGAGGTCTGACTCCAATTCTGGTGTATATCAGCGTTGATTTTCCAGAGAATGTTCTCGTAATTAGCAAATAGGAAAAGTACTTTGATTAACCCTCTATTTTTTTCCAGTTGTGTGTCTCGTATCAACCCTGGGCACTGTCCATTAGCAATTCAGTAAAGGATAACTCTCTACCACTTGAGCCACAGCTCCACATGGGATTTTTTAGTGGTTCATGGGAGATAAGAGTCCTAACAGACTTTTTTTGCCTCGTCTGTCTTTGAACTGTGGTCTTCAAATTTCAGCCTCATGAGAAGGTAGTTCTCCAGGTGTGAGCCACCGGCATGTGGCCTATTGTTTTTGACAATCCTGGGGATTTTTTTTTTTCCTAAGGCTAGCACTCGACCATTTGAGTCACTCACTGTGTCTGGCTTTTTCTGAGTATGTGGCACTGAGGATTCAAACCCTGGTATTCACGCATGTTGGGTGAGCTCTTTACTACTAAGCCACATTTCTAGCCACCCCCTTACAATTTTATCCCACAACTTGCCTGTCCTCAAGAAAAGCCTTCTCATCAGGGAGCAGAGCAGAAAAGGCCAACCCTCTACCCCACTCCCTCAGTACCGGAGATCTCCTTCTTGGATACTGACAAAGCTCGGCAGAGATGCTTGCTCCAACTCAGGTCTTGGAAGAAAACTAGTGTCATTTACCAGGTCACAAGAACCTCAACTGACCTGCCAGACACAGGGATAAGTCACCCAGATTGGGCGGAGGCCCAGGAATGGCTTTCTTCACTGGGTTATCAGAGCCAGAGGCTGCCCCTCCCTTTAACAGCCTTGACAATCAATTGAAATTCACTAAACATATGCCCTGAGAGTAGCTCCAGGCTGGGCTCTGTGCGTTTCTCACAAACTAGCCCCCAGGAAAAACTACTGTTTGCTGAAAGGCCTCAACCATATCCAAAACCTAGCCTCATCACCACATCTCCAAACTTGAGGAAAACGCCATCTCCCTCTCTTGTGATACTCAAAGCAGATCTCCCTCCCATTGAACTAACCTGGGAGGAAGATCACAAAACCCTTGGTAAAACAGAGCATTTTTCTGCCTGTTCAAACAAACTGACTTAAGAAACCAATCAAGCCACAGGAAAATCAAACACCACAAGCAGACCAGAGACTCCAACAAGAGGCTGATACAGGGAAGATGCAGGAAAAAAATCAAAGAAGTTTGTTCTTTTTTTTTGTACCTTTTATAAAAAAATTTTTTCTAAAACTTTTTTTTAATTTTTAATTTTTACCTTTTTTGGAAAAAAATTGTTTTCTAGTAACTTTTTTCCTCATAATTTTTATTTTAGGGGTATATGTGTGTGTGCGTTTTTCTTTCTTTTTTTTTCTTTTTTAATTTGTTTTTGTTTTTTGTTTAGATCTACTGAACTTCTGATCTTTTTTTCTTTCTTTCTTGTCCTTTTCACCTTTTCTTCTCTTTCTTTCTTCTTTATGTGACTTAGTTGTTGTACTGCACATCCTCAGATAAACCCATAGTTGATTATTAGACCTTATCCCCCACTGTGTACACACTTAATCCACAAATTCATTATTCAATTCAAAACCTCTTAGACTTAAATTCCTTAAGAGCAGTACTACCTTTTTCTACCTCTATAATATTTTAAGTATTTTTATTTTAAGTTTTTCACATCTCCTTTATATCCCTCCCCATCTATCATTATATCCACGTTCTTCTATGAATATATTTTTCCTGTTTCTGCATAATATGTCAATTTTTACTTTGGTATTTTTTCTGGTCTCTTTCTTTTCCCTTTCTCTTCTTTTTTTGTCTCTCTCTACTTTCATCCTATCCAACCTATTTACTACTTTGAGATTAAAACTTACTTAAGTTAACTCTCCCTGTGCCTTCCCACATCACTTTATTCCTATTTTTTACCCACATCTCTCCCTAAACCTAATAATTTCTGGTTTACCAAATACTTCTTTGCGGTTTGTAGCCCATTAATATATCCTTGTTTGATGTTGAATAGATGTATCTGTTGAACTAGATTGTATCTGTAGACTATTGACTGTGCAAATACAGACTTTGGTTGATGCTTGCCTTAAGTAATTTTCTAGCACAAAACTGCTGTTATTTTCATCCCAAATGGGCAGAGTAAGACGGAAAAATACAAAAAAAAAATGGTAAGTTCGGTATCTCAACTCCCAATCATGATAATCAGGGGACAGAACAGATCATAAATAATCCAGAGGAGAGTTCACAAATAGCTCTACAAACACTGCTGGCAAACATGATAAATAAAAATATTGAAAACATACAAAGGACTCTGTAGGAGCATGATAAGGAGAGAGAGGAGGCAAGCAACAGTTCAATGGAGGCAAACAAAATGCTAATGAAGGAAAAGATTGAAAACATACAAAGGACTCTGTATGAGAGAGAGGAGGCAATCCAAAGGTTTATACAGGAATATCATGAGTGTGAGGAAGCTACTCAAATAATGATAAAGGATTTGCATAAGCAGCTTGAGAATACTCAAAGAGAAAGGCAGGAATGGCATGAGCAATCTGAGAACACTCAAAGGTAAAAACAGGAATGGTATGAACCGAATATTTCATCCAGCAGCATCAGAATTTACATTTTTCTGAGCAGCACATGGAACATTTTCTAAAATAGACCACATTTTAGGCCACAAAGCAAACTTGTCCAAATTCAGAAACATTGAATTTATACCTTGCATTCTCTCTCACCACAAGGGAATAAAATTAGAACTCAACACCAAAAGCCACCAAAGAAAGTCAAGTAACACATGAACAACACACTTCTGATTCACGAGTGGGTCTTGGAAGAGATTAGAAAGGAAATTCAAATGTTCATGCTATTCCACAAAAATGAGCACACAAATTACCAGCTCCTCTGGGATTCAGCAAAGGCAGTACTCAGAGTCAAGATTATAGCTCTGAGCTCCTACATCAACAAATTGGAGAGATCTGAATCCAAAAATTTAATGAGACATCTGAACCTCCTTGAAAAGAGCAGCAAGATAAACCTCAATGCAGTAGATGGAAAGTAATAATTAAAATTAAATCAGAATTAAATGAATTAGAATCTAAAATAACTATAGAAACAATCAACAAAATGAAGAGTTGGTTCTTCGAAAAACTTAACAAAATTGACAGGCCCTTAGCAAGTCTTATCAGAAAAAGAAGAGAACACACCCAAATAAATAAACTCAGAGATAAGAATGGAAACATCACCTCAGAAACAACCTCAAAACTTTATGCTTATAAGTTTGAGAACTTGACACAAATGGACCTTTTCCTAGAAAATATTGACATGCCAAAACAAAACCAAGATGAGTTAAACGATCTTAACAAGCCCATATTAAGCACTGAAATTGAAACAGCAATAAGAGACCTCCCATCTAAGAAAATTCCAGGACCAGATGGTTTTATAGCAGAATTCTACAAGGCCTTCAAAGCAGAGCCCACACCAACACTCCTCCAACTCTTCAATGAAATTGAAAGAGAAAGCTCATTACCAAACACATTCTATGAAGCCATCATAACCCTCATCCCAAAACCAGGCAGGGACTCATCAAAGAAAGAGAACTATAGACCCATTTCTTTAATGAACTTTGATGCAAAACTTCTCAACAAAATTTTGGCCAATCGACGTCAACAATTCATCCAAAAAATCATACAGCACGGTCAAACAGGGATCATTCCAGGGATGCAAAGCTGGTTCAATATACGCAAATCAATTAATATTATTCATCACATCACCAGGAGCAAGAATAAGAACCACATGGTTATCTCAATAGATGCAGAGAAAGCATTCGACAAGATCCAACACCCCTTTATGATGAAGATTTTGGAAAAATTAGGAATCCATTGAACATTCCTCAGTACAATAACGGCTGTATATAACAAACCTATAGCCAACATTATAATTAATGGTGAAAAAATAAAGCCATTTCCCCTTAACTCAGGAATAAGACAAAGATGTCCATTCTCTCCACTTCTCTTCAATCTAGTATTAGAATGCCAAGCTATAGCAATAAGACAAGATGCAAAAATAAAGGTGATCCAAATAGGGAAAGAAGAAATAAAACTCTCCCTCTTTGCAGATGACATGATCTTGTATTTAAAGAATGCCATAGACTCCACTCCAAAATTACTCAATCTGATTCAAAACTTTGGCAAAGTAGCAGGGTATAAAATTAACCCCCCAAAATCAATGGCTTTTCTGTATGCCAAAAATGAGAAAAGTGTGGCTGAAATTAGGAAAGCAAATCCACTTGTAATAGCCCCACAAAAAATAAAATACCTAGGAATTAACTTAACCAAAGAAGTGAAGGACCTCTATGATGAAAACTTTAAAAACTTGAAAAATGAAATCAAAACAGAACTTTGAAAATGGGAAAAACTCCCATGCTCCTGGATTGGAAAGATTAACATTGGGAAAATGTTAATACTTCTCCAGGCTATCTACAAATTCAATGTGACACCTATCAAAATTCCAACCTCATTCTTCAAGAAAATAGAAGAGGCAATCCAAAAATTCATATGGAACAATAAAAGCCTCCGAATAGCAACAAGGATCCTCAAGGGAAAGAACATTGCTGGAAGAATATCAATCCCAAATTTCAAACACTACTATAAAGCCATAGTAATCAAAACAGCTTGGTACTGGCACAAGAACAGACCTCAGGAACAGTGGGATATAATTGAAAACCCAGAAATGAAGCTTCAGACCTATAGCCATCTAGTCTTCGATAAGGGAGGTAATAAAAAAGAATGAAACAAAGACAGCCTCTTTAGTAAATGGTGCTGATCCTTATATATCACCCTGAACCAGAATCAACTCCAAATGGATCAAAGGCCTCGGAGTCAAAGCAGACACTCTGAAAACTTTAAGGATGGAATAGGAGAAACGCTAGGTTTACTTGGCTCAGGCTGAAATTTTCTGAATAGAGACCCAGAAACACAACAAATCAAAGAAAGGTTGGACAAATGGATTTTCATGAAGTTGCAGAGCTTCTGCATGGCATAGGACATAGCTAGCAAGATCCATAGAAAGCCCACGAATTGGGAGAAGATCTTCACTAGCCATACAACGGACAAGTGTCTCATATCTAAAATATACTTGGAACTCAAAAAATTAAATTCCCCAACAACAAGTCCTCCAAGAAACAACTGCTCAATAAATAAGTAGGCTAATCACTTAAAGTGAAACTTCTCTGAAGAAGAAAGATGGATGGCCAATAGACACATGAAGAAATGCTCAACATCACTAGCCATAAAAGAAATGCAAATCAAAACAATCTTAAGATACCACCTCACCACAGTTAGCATGGCAAAAATCTAGAACTCTAATAACAACAGATGCTGGAGGGGATGTGGACAGAATGGAACCTTACTTCATTGTTAGTGTGAGTGTAAACTTGTTCAACAACTTTGGAAAGTAGTATGGAGGTACCTCAAAAGACACCACATAGAGCTCCCTTATGACCCTGCAATCTCACTTTGGGGCATTTACTCAAATGTTTACAAACAAGACCACACTAAAGCTCCCAGAACAACTATGTTTATTGCAGCATTATTTACTATAGCTAAGATATGGAACCAACCCAGATGCCCCTCAGTAGATGAATAGATCAAGAAAATGTGGTTTATAAACACAATGGAATTCTATGCCTCCATCAGAAAGAATGGCATTGCCCCATTTGTTAGGAAATGGAAAGACTTTGAAAAAACTATATTAAGTGAAGTAAGCCAAGCCCAAAGAAACATAGGACCCATGGTTTCCCTTATTTGCAATATCTAGTATATACATGAGTCAAGCAGAAAAGGTCAGATAAGGTGATGTTAAGAAAATGATCTCTAAGATATGTATTTACTTTTTTTCTTTCATGCATTTGATTCTAGTGCATTTATAAGGTTATTTCTTTGTTGCTTTGTATGTCCCTCCCCGACAGTATAACCCCTGTTTTCACTGTATTTCATGTCGGTATAATTTGTGGAGGGGAAGGGTACAAAACAAGTCGTTTAAGTAAGGATGAAGGTGGACCCGTTGCAACAATGAGAAGTACAAGTTTTCATGTCAAAAACGAACTTTACAACTTTGGTTAGGGGGGGGAAATTAGGTGAGGGGTCAGGGGGAGGCTGGGAAGGGATGGGGAGGGGAAACAAAGAGGAGGCTACAATGCTTGATAAGAAACGTACTAATTATCTTGCCCATGTAATTGTAACCCCTCTGTACACTATTTTCACAATAAAATATAAATAAAAATTTTAAAAAGGCTTCTCTGTATAAATCATCTAAAGACATCCCTATAGGAACGTGTCGAAAGGTAAATAAGACAAAGCTCATTCTTGGGAGAGACTGTAAACGTGAGAAGACTGTGACAAATGTCTCCATTAAATTATGTATTGAAGTAGGCCCTGGGAGAAGACTCAAGCTAGTACAGCTTGTTTCCAGGCTTTCCTTTGTTTTAGGGATTTTAGGGAGAAAAAAACAAACAAATCTCTAAACAAGGTTAACTCGACCTTGGATCCAACCAGCCCAGTTCTTGGAATGGAAAGAATGTCTCTAGGTCCCCCTCTCCTTTACAACTTAACCCACCTTCATTGTTCTGTTAAGGACTGACTGATTAAACAGATGGGTGTAATCTGGCTCATACTGGTGACTCCACCTATTGGTTACTTGTGTGTGGTCTAGTATGACCATACAATCCTTTGTGTGTGTTACAGTTATGATCCCATTGGTCACCTGCGTATGACCAGGCTCAACCTTGTGAATTTTGCCTTTAAAAACCTAAGTATGTGGGCTGCTCGGGGTCGCAGTATCAGCTCCCAAGCCTGTGCTGCGGCCCTGGCTGGTCAGTGTAGGAACCTTCTCAATAAAGTTGCTTCTTTATTAGCAACTTTGTTGTGGTGGGCTCTGTCACTCCGCACGACTAGGTGGGCTTGCCTGCCTGAGTAGGATTCTTCCTACTACATTTAATGGGGGCTCGTCCGGGATAAAGCTCTTAGCCGCTCAAACCTGAGGGGGACTGGGATCACCAGCCGGTAGGACATTGTGCGAGCACTCGGCTGTTGGACAGAAGTTCAGAGGAAAGCCTCGAGGTAAGCGTGGTCGACCTAGGTAGAGAAGGTGCCAGAGTGAGGCCAAAAGTAGGGTGAGGCTCAATTCAGCAGAGTCCCCTATGGCCGAAGAGGTCCAGGGTTGCCTGGACCCCTCAATTCCACCAGCCCTAGCAGTCCTAGTTGGACAGGGGGCTTGCTTGTGGAGAAAATAGGTTGAGAAAAAAAGTAACTTTTGGTTTTGGGATCCCTCCTCGTTCTTTGTATAATTGTGTCTGTCTGTGTCTCATTGTTCTTTTACTTTTGCTTGCCATGTATGTAATTGGATTTACTTTACAGGAAAAATATGGGGCAAAGTGAGTCCACTCCCGGGACACCCCTAGACCTTGTCCTAGTTCGTTTAAAAACAAAAACTGCTGATTCTGCTTTTGTAACTTGCTTGTTTGTCAATTATGAAATTGCCACTGACCACCCGCAAGTGGCCCCAGTTAGATCTCAGCCTCAGTCCTTGGCTCAGGAGGTATGAGCATGGGGGAGAACATGTCAGTCTGAGGGGACGGCCGCTAGGGACTTTTCTCCCTTGCCCCAAGATGACTGGGAATTCTCCTCCGGCTTGGAAGGCCCTTGGGTCAACGTTTGCAGGAATCTAAAAGAAAAATTCTCGGGAGGTCAGTGGGGGGGGTTGAGTCCTCCGGTAAGTGAATGGTGGTGAGATGTCACCCCATTCACTGAGACCTGATTTTGTCTTTGTGGGCACTTGTCTGTCTTGTTTACTTCGGTGTGTTTTCTGTTCTGTTTCCAGAGGTAGGGAAGTTTTGGGTGAGCATGGCAGGTGCATTCAGCAGAATCTGGATCAGCTTGCTGAGTGGGAGCAATACAGAGTTCCGGTAGGGATAAACTGGGTCGCATTAGTCCCCAACTCAGCCTTTGGTTCTTGTCTAGCTGTTTTAGAATTGGTACCAGTTTTAAATGTGGATCCTTGGTTTTTGTGTTTATCTGTGTTTTTGTTATTTATTTATTTGAACATCTCTGGGGGAATAAAAGTTGCAGCTGGGCTCGGTCACAGACTTGCTATGCCCACCCTCCCTATGAGGCATGGAAGGTTACTGAGCTAGTTTGGTTCCTTTCAAGCCTCAGGCTGCATTTTCTTCTTGTGGAGGCTGCCGGCAGGGAGGGTATAGAATGCTGTGTGCCTGATTTGGACTTTTTCAGCTAGTCCTGACAATGTAACAATTTGGAAAGTGCTCTTGTCTAAAATTGGATAAACAAATCTAGCCAGTTTAGTTTTAGGTGACCCCCTCCCACAACCCTCCTCCCACAGAAGGGATTCAAAAGACTAATTAGTGAATTGTCTTGTTAAACAAGCAAACTCTGGGAAAATGAAGCCCAACAAAAGTACATAGTTTAAAAGAAATACTGTCTTAAATTTTTGTTTAAAAACTTTAGAAGGTGTACGTACAACTGATTTTGATTTTTGTGTGCTTTAAGATCTGTGTGAGTGTTTTGTGTGTGTCTGTGAATGTGTTCAAAGATAAGAATTGTCAGCATGCTGTAACAATTGGGTGAGTTTAAATTTAAAATTCAAAAGGTTATGAGGTTTGGACATTAACAAAATTTTTAAAGAATCTTCATAGTGTTTTAAATGACTTTTTAAGGATTCTTTAACTTGAAAAATAGAAAATCTGGTATTTTAAAAACTAATATTTTAAAGTGCATAAGACTGTTTATACTGTAATCAAGTTATCTGGCTTAACAAAAATGCATTGTCTGTTTGGGATTTAGTTCCCTTGGCTAAAATTTGGGGATAAATATTAGAAATTTAAATGTAAAGGTTAGTTTAACCCTGTCAAAGACCATACCTGTTCAGTCTGCCTAAAACTGTGTATTTCATTCATGAACCAACAGATGACCTGTCTTTAGAGGTAAGGGGTGAATAGGCAGAAGTGCAGTTCAGCTGGTCATGCATGGTGGGACAGGCCCTGGGAGGAGTCCGCGCATGGTGAAAGAGGGCAAGCTGGCACAAACGCAGTTCATCTAACCCTAAAGAGTCGGATTGGGTGTGTGCCCATTTCATAGAAGGGACTGAGTGGCCCATCTATGTTCTCTCTTTTCCCTGCAGATAGACACTGAAAACATGATGGTTAAAATGAGTGATTTGATGATCTGATTAGTATTGCTAAAACTTCCCCTTGGATGTGTTAACATTAAAATTAGGAAGGTCTTAAAAAGAGGGTAAAAAGGTATTTGTATAATGTGGCTTACTTTCAATTATGTTCCACAATTAGGATATGTTCTTAAAAGTCATAAAGGTGTCAAGTCTAGCTTTTTGGTACAGTTACAGTGATTGTAATTTTTTTATTTATATATATATTTTTAATTTAATTTTATTTTATTTGAGAACATACAGTACAGAGGGGTTACAATTACATGGGCAGGATAATGCATACATTTCTTACCAAGCATTGCAGCCTCTTCCTTTGTTTATCCTTCACCTCCCTTCCCAGCCTCCCCCCTCCCCCCCACCCAATCCTTCCCCCCCTCCCCCCCACACCAACATTGTAAAGCTCATTTTTGACATGACATTTTGTACTTCTCATTGTTGCAACAGATCCACCTGAATCCTTAAACGACTTGTTTGTCCCCATCTCCTCCACAAGTTATACTGACATCAAATATAGTGAAAGCGGGGGTTACACTGTGGGGGAGGGACATACAAAGCAATAAAGAAATAATCTTATAAATGCGTTAGAAACACATGCATGAAAGAAAAAAAAACATTAAAATACATATTTAAGGGTTCGTTTTCCTAACATCACATTATCTGACCTTTTCCGCTTGACTCATACATATACTAGATATTGCAAATCAGGGAAACCATGGGACCTATGTTTCTTTGGGTCTGGCTTACTTCACTTAATATAATTTTTTCCAAGCCTTTCCATTTCCTAACAAATGGGGAAATGTCATTCTTTCTGATGGAGGCATAGAATTCCATTGTGTATATATACCACATTTTCTTGATCCATTCATCTACTGAGGGGCATCTGTGTTGGTTCCATATCTTAGCTGTGGTAAATAATGCTGCTATAAACATAGTTGTGCTGGTAGCTTTAGTGTGGTCTTGTTTGTAAACATTTGGGTAAATGCCCAAAAGAGGGATTGCTGGGTCATAGGGGAGTTCTATGTGAAGTCTTTTGAGGAACCTCCATACTGCTTTCCAAAGTGGTTGAACAAGTTTACATTCCCACCAACAATGAAGTAAGGTTCCTTTCTGTCCACATCCCCTCCAGCATCTGTTGTTGTTAGAGTTCTTGATTTTTGCCGTTCTAACTGGAGTGAGGTGGTATCTCAATGTTGTTTTGATTTGCATTTCTTTTATGGCTAGTGATGTTGAACATTTCTTCATGTGTCTATTGGCCATCCTTCTTTCTTCTTCAGAGAAGTTTCTCTTTAGGTCTTTCGCCCACTTATTTATTGGACAGTTGTTTCTTTGAGGATTTGTTGTTGGGGGGTTTAATTTTTTGAGTACCAAGTATATTTTAGATATGCTTTCTATGCGAGAGCTTGTTCAGATTTCAGCTTCTCCTCCGCCATCTGCCCGGAATTCCCTGGTGATTGTAATTTTTGCATTAAGGAAAAAAATTGTCATTTGAGTTCAAGATTTTTAATGTGTATCTGTTTTAAAACAAGCAGCCAAGAGGCAATGAGTGACAATTGTCCTCAAGTTTTCAAGGGACCTTTTCAAAATGCAAATGAAAACTAAAATATAAAATAGTAAAGGAGATTAATAAGAAGCTTAAAAAATTAGGAATGGATTTTTGGATATAAAGTTTAACAGTAAAATTGTTTTTAACATTTGTCTCAAAGTGCACGAAGAAAAAATTAGGATTACCAAAACGAATTGCTATTCTACTTTGCTCTTATAGGTTTTTTATACGTTTCAAGCAAGCCCAGAGCAAAGCACAGAGGATTCTTACAAGTTTGTCAGATGTAACTTTGGCTCTTAAGTTCCAGGTAAGAACATGCTTAAAAGCTACTTCTATGTTGACCACCTTGTTGCTTTTAATTGGAGCAAAGTGACTTTATGAGACTCATTGATCTGCAAACTGGTTCAAAGCCAGCCCGGGCAGAAAAAGGTCCCTGTGAGACTGTCACCTCTACTCAGCCAGCAGGGTGCTGAAAGACCAAGCAAAGTTGCTTTAGGACTCAAAGTGGCAGAGTGCTAGCCTTGAGCTGGAGAGCTGAAGGACAGCACTCAGGCCCCGACTTCAAGTCCTGCGACCAGCTAAGGGAAATGTCAGAGAAGCATTTATCCCAGTGTGGAGAAGACACTCCTGCGACAAAGCAATGGAGGAGCATCCAGAGGCAGTAACCACTGCTTGGATGGCAGAAATGTCAGATCCTAGAGTCATTTGTGCGTGGCCCTTCAAAATTGGTCAGAGCCGGGAGGTCATGGCAAGAGTTTGTAAGCATGCCTAATGTCCATGACTATCTACCTTGTAAGGGACAGGAACTTGCCAGTCCTCTGTGGTACTACTAAAAAGCTAATGTTATAAAATGTGGGGCATAGTTTAAATCTCAACCACTTTATGTGCCAAAAGCTCTAATTGGCAGTAACTTTTGAGCTGACACCAGTTACATGAAATTCATCTGCTCAGAAAAATTTTGTAAACATGAGAGTGTGTTTCTATTGATATCTGTCTAAAGGCCTGCAAAGGTAACTTAGGCATTATTTGGGTCACTAGAGATCACATTCCTAAGTCATCCAGAAAGATGCTTTTGCAAACCTGAGTGCTAAACAAGCTACACTGGTGTCGCAGGAGAAAAGGTCTGTGCAGTTGTCAGAAGTCAAATATTGTTCTTAATGACATCTAACCCTGATAGCCTCTTTGTAAAATAGGCTAAGGTTATAGGTTCCTGGCAGGTTGGATCAACACCCCTGAAGTCAGCTTGAAAAAGTTACAGAAGATGGAGCTTCGCCCTTCTACCCCCTTTTTACGATCAAGAGTCCAGAGTCAGTTTTGGAAAAATGAGGAAAAATAATGTTTTTTAGAAAAAGGCATAAAGAATAGTGTTAACAATTGTAGGTTTGCAAGTGTGGAGACTGCATCTGTCAGAGATGGTTACAAGACTAAGCCTTCTGGGGCTGGGAAGGTGGCTCAGTGGTAGAGCGTTAGCCTTGCATGCATGAGGCCCTGGGTTCGATTCCTCAGCACCACATAAGCAAAAAAAAAAAAAAAGGCCAGAAGTGGCGCTGTGGCTCAAGTGGTAGAGTGCTAGCCTTGAGCTGAAGAGCTGAGGGACAGCGCCCAGGCCCAGAGTTCAGGCCCGACAACAGGAACCAAAAAAAAAAAAGGATAGGAGGAGACTAAGCCTTCTGTCTCTATTTACAAAAATATCTTGTTAGTAATAAGTTGTCATTTTGGTAAATTGTCCTGGGCTATTGTCTAAATGTTCTTAAAAACCAACGGGGCCACAGCCTGCCAAGCCTATTTATTACTTGCATCCTTAACCAGTCTGTGTAGGAATTTGCAGCCCAGCATGAGGCAACAGTCCCTTGGAGCCACTGAGAGACCCTGCTGCTGCTGCTGCTGTATACCCTAATGGGTAAAGTTCAACGACGGCCTGACAGTCACCTGGAGGAACTCCTGCCTGATTCCATCACCTGAGTCTGCTTCCTGGTTGACAGCTGCTAAATCTAAGATCTTGTGGGACATTCTTTTGGGTGATATCCAGAAACCCTCTCTAATCCCACAGTGGATATTGGGGACAAGGATATCACTGGCTTGCTTACCTTAGGCACTTCAGTGCATAGTTACTGGAAATCCACTCTATGGTCACAGCTTAGTTTGGCTCTGGTATGGTAATAACCTGAGTGTGTTATCAATGGAGGTAGTACTCTTAGCCTTAAAATCTAGCAAGCTTCTACATCACCATGGTGCCTTAAGGCTGTTCTAAGATAAAGGTTCCACAAGCCAAAGAAAATTGGGCAGTTTTAAACTCTAGCCACAAAGATGCTCAAGAAACTGAAAAGAAGAGGAGGGTGGTAAAGAAAGCCTTGGGAAAGGAATTGGGAAAAAAATTGGTATCCTCTGGATAAGAAAGGATTTGAAAAGTAATGATTGTCTTTAAATGTTTGAAAGGAAAGAAGACAAACCTCAGAAAGTATAAGTATCTAGCAAATGGTATGAGTATGTCTTGAAATTGGAGCTTACGATAGAGCTGGTATAAAATTGTTAGCTGTGCTATACATAAAGTCAGGATTGGTGTACTGATGTGGAATATTCTTTGTCTTACCTATATGCCTACTGCAATCTAGATGCTAGTTCAGTTAGAGCTCCCAAGTAGACTCACTGGCAGAGGTAGTTCTCTGAAATCGCCTGGAACTGGACTTCTCATGAAGCAAGGTAGCCTCTGTACAAGGGAAAGATTGGCCTCTGTTAGAAGAGTCTTAGGGACTGTGTCATGTTATCAGTCTCTCTTCTCATGGTCCCCATGGGCAACAAACCTAATAACTGCCCTGGCTGGTGTAGTTCTCTTCCTTCTGACATTAAATATAGGTCTCCATGGATGATGACTCTGATTTCAGCTATTGCTGCCCACCTTGATTCATACCCTCCTGATGCTATAAATTAGCCCTGGTGTAATTAATGCATTAATGTCATTCATACAAAAGAGGATTGGGGCCACAAAATTAATGGTAATGGGAACTCAATATGATTCCATCCCAATGGAAAAATTGAGTCAATGATTTGACTCAAGAACAATAGGAATACCAATTGAAAGAGTAGTTCATGCCTCAGTCTCGTTTAAAATTGGATGCAATAATCCTAGGAACCTGATTGATCCTAATTAATAGTTTATTAAGCATGAAAAGAATAATATTCCTTTAATGGCAGTATAATAAATGACTAAGAGTTGGTAGGAACATAGTAGGTGTCATTCAATCATAGCTAGACGGCTCTGGCACTCTTTACCAATATATATTTATTTGTATAGCACCGTCTGCCTATCCATGTATCACTGTTTTGGCCAAACCTGGGGCTGGATATCAGGATCTGGGAGCCACCTGACAGCTTCATTGGCTAGAGGCTGCAATGTTCCCAATCATCCATTCGTGAATTGGGCCTGCTAGGCCCTGAGTTCAGATCCCAGCCAAAAATTTAATCTTGGAGTAAGAAGCCGAGTGTGACACATGTTTTCCTTTTCTGGGAGAGTTCTTGGTGTCAGGCATGATGGAGAACATATCTACAAATCTGGATGCTATGTGATAGGATGTAAACAATGTTGTAAATGTAGAGGTGTCATCAGAGTCAATAAAATAATTGGAAAATAAATGAATAAAACAAGAAATAAAGTGAATAACCACACCAAACACAATATAGACTGAATATCTGTATGGAAGTATAAATCCTATCTTTAAAATGGATATAAGGAGTATGTTTTCCAGGCCTGAGGCTTGAATTCAGGCCTAGGGAACAGACCTGAGTTTCTTGTCTTCAAGCATGGTCAGATTCTCTTCCCTCACAGTGCTGCATATTTACCCAGACCTTGAGTTCACATCCCAGGCCTGGCAGAAAAAAAATGTCATGAATTGCAAACCAGGGAGCTAAATAATTTTTTTAATTGCGGGCTATTGGGGAAGTCATAGTCTTGCATGGCAACATAGGCCTACAGTTCGAATCCCAGTTATGCCACATCCAGATGGTGGGAGATCCTAAGAGACTCGTTCTCATCCACAGGAATAACGATGGAATGTTAGCAATGTCATGGTTGAATGAGATGCTCATGAGTGATACTCATATAAAATTAGACTTCATGATTTCAATCAGCTGAGTGATTTTATTTAATATCATATGAAGCATTAAAAGAATACTATTTTTCAGAAGGATGCAATAATTTCAGGACACTGATTTACTTAATAGTTTATTAAGGATGAAAATAATAACATTAATTACATGGAGCATAACAAATACCCAAGAATTGTAGAAAGGTAGTCTATATAACTGAATAATGGATAGACATCTCTGGCACTCTATAAACACATATATTTATTGGGGTACTACCATCTGTGTGTCAATCTGTTCTTATTTTCTCAACCCCTGGGGTTCGATCTAAGGTCCTGGGAACTGCCTATCAGGATGGCATGGTAACCCTCATCCTTTCTTGAATTTGGCCCTGTAGGCCGTGAGTTCAAATGCCAGCACTCCCAAACAATGAACGTGGAGCAAGAAGCTGATGGTGACACTTGTTTCTTTTTCTGTGAAAGTCCTGGGTGTCAGGAATAAGTGGAATACAGATGCAGACCTATATCCTATTTAATCATGTAATCAATGTTCTATGTGCCATAATAGTCAATAAAGTAAAGTCCTTACATGAATGAAACAAAAAAATAAAATGAATAACTACACTGAACACAATATGGAGTCAACATATGTAAATAAATATAAATCATATATTTAAAATGTACATGAATAGGTTGTTTTCCAGTGCTGGGGATCGATTTCAGATGTAAGGAGCACACATGAATTTCTTGACTTCAAGGAGACCAGCTTCCCCTTTCCACACGGTGCAACAGAGTTACCCAGACCAAGAGTTGCAATCCCAGTCAAAAATGGCAAGTTTATACTATGTTATGCCCAATTCTTAGGTATTTCATTCAGCCTACATTTAATGAATGTGATTGTTTAAATGCTACATAAAGTATTGATTAAAATTGATCAATATCCTTTACTATAATTGTGTATAATTTTATCGTAGAATCATTCAAGAACTGTCCATTCAGTCATAACATACATCACATTCCATTGGTATTCATATAGATAGTAATGAGTTTCTAAGGATCTCCTGCCATTTGGAGGTGGCAGGACCAGGATTTGACTGTGGGCTCCAGCTCCCACCATTTTAACCTGTGGATAGGGAACTCACTTGTCTGTCCAAGAACAGCAAGATTAATGATTAGGCAGGCACCAGTGGCTCTCAGCAGTCCTCCTTGATACTTACAAGTCTGTGATGGGAGGATCATGGTCAAATTCACCCTAGGCAGGAAAGTTCTTGAGACCCCTGTCCAACTTCAGTGCCAACAAAGACAGAAGTAGAGCAGTGTGGCTCTTGTGGTAGAGGGCTAGCCTTGAGCAAAAGCAGTTCACAGACTGTGCCCAGATCCTGAGTTCAAGGTCCGGGACTGGCAACAAACAAACATACACAACAATCTGTGCCGCTATCCAGCTAAAGCAGGTCATCCTCTTGTCCCCAACAGAATTGGAAAGAGTTCCCTGGGAAAGGGGCTGGGGAAGCCTCTGTCATCTTGACTCTGACCATGCTGCCTACATCACAGGATTCCGGCCACACCTCATTCTTTCATTGTTCTTTCTGACCAATGTGATATAAGAATGGTGGCCACCCCACATTCCATGTTGCCAAGCATCAAGATTCCCTCTGTTGGTTGACACCACCACCAGCAGTTGAGGAAGGTAGTGGTGGCTGAGTGGTGAGCTAGAGACTTGAGGCAACTTTGGAGTAGAGTAGGAAATTGACATCCTTGTCAGTGAGTGGGAGAATAGAGGATTTCCCAGAGCCTGGGAATGTGGCCAGCCCACCTTTCCCATTCCAGTGCTCAGATGTCTGAAACAACAAGACTCCATGAGAGAGCTGCGGGCAAGAAACTACTGCCAGAACACTGGCAGAGGAATCCTCCCATTAGACTTGCAACATTCAAAAAAACACCAAACATGAAAAAGGGAGGGATCCCCAAGACAAACACAACTGGGGAGGGTGATTTATCAGAGGGTCCAGCCAAAGGTGATGCTGACTGGGGGGTCTCCCCTGCCTTTGGACACAGTCACAGCCAACAGGGTCAAGAATATCAAGGGTTGCGATACCACCAAGGATCTGCAGAGGTGCTAGCGACACATGGTGCCCACCCTGGACTGCAGCAAAAGAGGAAAACCAGGCACTCTGTGCCAAGATCCAACCACTGAAGCAGGAAAACACAGACCTGCAGGATCGACTGGAGAAAGAGAGGGACAAGATAGCTGAGGTGCACGAAGAACCAAAAACAGAGCTAGAGATCCACAAGCCACCCATACAGAGATTGGTTTGTACAGAAAGTGATTTACAATCTGCAACGGCCTAAGTGAAGCAGGTGGGCCAATGACAGAGAAATGGAGCAAGAAGTTCTCACCTGCCACCTGCAGGCCGCAGAGTGGCGCATGGTGGAGTTGGAGATGGCCACTTCTGCGGTCACTGCTGCACAGAAGGAGATCGAAATGTTTTTCGAACAGCTGAATGGTGTGACACTTCAGCTCAAGGAAAAGACCAGAAGCTTCAATGACTTGGAGCAAGTGAACACAGTGTTGCAGGAGAAGCTGGAAGCCCTCTGGACACGGAAGAGTAACAGGGAGAACAGAATCTGCAAGTTCCAACAAGTGCTGGTGGGGTGGGAGGTACTGAAGAGACTACTGGACAACCTGAGCTGTGACCTCAGAATATCTGGAGAGAGACACCTTCACAGAGAACCTGTGCATTGAGAGTTCCTCATGGAAGGACGAGGCTCAGTGGCTGACTGACCAGGTGAACCAACTGACAGAGGAGAAGGAGAGAAGGGAGAAGCAGGTGCTGATCTAGAGAATGAGCTGGGGGAACTGAGAAGGAAGCTGATAGAGCCATCTCAGCCTGAGTGACAGTTGCAGGCCCAGGCCTACCACACGCAGATGGAGTTGAAAAACCTGGAGGAACAAGGTCATATCCAGGTCAAGGAAAACCAGAGGCTCTGTCTTTAGAAAGTGGAGCAGTGGGATCAACTAAGGAGACTGGACGATAAGGCCTACGGTCGGCAGGAGATCCCTGAGACCCCCATGATTCGCATGTGTGTGTGACCCATAGCCAGAGGAATAGCTAGCCCTGCTGTGGGATGCTCTCCACAGGGTGATTGGAGAGATGGAGGAGCTCACCAGCATCCTGAACTCAGAGCAGCAGATGAAGAAACATCTGTGGGAACAGCTAGATCACTTAGCGGAGAAGATACAGGAATGGAAAGAGGTGTCCAAGAGAGAGAGCCATGTGGCTTGGGAGCTGCACGAGCAGCAGGAGCAGTCCCTGGCCCAGCTGCAGGAGCTCAGAGCCACCTATCAGCAACACATTGCCTCCAATAAGTGGCTGAACTCTGAGAAAGAAGCCCTGCAGCAGCACCTGCAGAAGCAGACCAAGCTGCTGGATCAGCTGAAGCAAGTGCAAGGCCCAACCACCTGGGGGGACCAGGTGATGCCCCCAAAGTGGCAGGAAACGCTCAAGTGCCTGGAAGCCTCCAGAGCACAGGAGGAGTGCCTGTAGGCCCAGCTGAGGTACCTGGCTTTCCCTAGGGAAGGGAAAGCCATGAGCCCCGGAGAAGCAAAAGATGAGGAGGTAACTCCCCCAGATGTGACCAAGCAGAGGCTGGAGACATCCCCCAGACTGAGAGGGATTTGGCTCTGCGAGTGCTCTCTGAGGCTGAGATCTACAGGGGGAAACTCCTGCTACAGGAGCGGTGGCCCTGCTGCAGGTGCCCGGCCCACCCAGCAGCACAGTGCCAGACAGAGCTGGAGCCACAGGACCCCCGCTCCATGAGCTGCCACCACAGCAGGTGTAGGGATAGGAAGTGGGACACGTGGGAATCCAAGAAGAAAATCTGCTATGTCCATGACCTGCATGGTGAGGTGGACTTCCATAGTCCAGCAGATAAGCTCCACCATCGATGCAGCGAGCTGTTGGCACACATTCGCACTGTTGAGAAGTCCCTCATGGGGTGTAAAGAGCAGACATTCGTCTGGGATGAGCTGTATTGGGAGAAATCCAAGCACATGTGCTGGCTCTCCCAGGAGAAGATGGAGAAGAGAGAGCTGCAGGAACTGCTGTAGCTCCTTGCAGGGGAAAGCACAGACAGCAGGCTCCAGCCTCCTGCCATCACCACTGCTTCAAATGCCTCAGGCTCTGTGGTGGGCGAAAGGAGGGAGGAGCAGAAAGGTTTTGAAGATTTGCAACTTCAAGAAACCTTGGAAACTGCCAGAGAAGAGGTTGGAGTTCCCGACCCCGTAGATAACTCTCCCATGGAGCACGTCCTACAGCAGATGCCCCACATCCAGAGTGGCCTGCAACTTGTGGGATCAGGTAAGGAGTGCTCCCTCCCTTTCTTCTGTAGACTGATCTGGATGATGACTCTCTATATGACATACTGACTTTCAAAAGCCTAGGAAGCCACCAGAAGTAGATGGCAAGATGGCCTTCTCTCAGGCCTTCATCTGCCACGAGATGGGATGGATAAACTGTGGGTCAGGTAGGGCAAAACCTGCTGGGTTGCAACCCAAATTCAAGGGACATCTAATGGCCCATTTGTGGCCAGGGAAGAGACCCATGTTATGCTTATCTCAAACAATAAATTGATTTCAAAGGGAAGGAAAGCCTCCAACAAATATTCGTTCTTCCAGTCCTGGGCATTGAACTCAGGGCCTGGCCATTGTCCCTGAGCTGTTTTGGTCAAGGCTGGCACTCTACCAGTTGAGCACCACCTCCCCTTCAAGCTTTTTCTGTATGGAATTGAACCCAGGGTATCAGTCATTCTAGGCACCCATCTACCACTGAGCCACATTCTCAGCTAGGATGATTCCTCTCCCCCCCCCCCCAAACCCATATGGCCATTCCTCAGAATAATAGGAAGTAAGGCTAAGATGAATATGAAGCACAAGTCTGGTTCACACAGAAATACTCCTCTGCCCCCTCTTTGATCCACTTATTTGAACTTTCTATTCAAACATTTAGGGATGAGAGAGGGAGAGGTGAGTCCCGAGAGAGGAGTACCACGAGCAGTGGCCCTGTAAGCCCCACAGCCTACCTCACAAAAGTGATCCTCTAGATTCCGATCCTGATTCAATGTGGAGTCTACACTATCTCTCCACCACTTCAAGGCTCAGGATGAAATAAAGGCCAGCCCTGACTTCAGCCCACACACAGGGTAGAAGCTCCTAATCCCAGACTGACTTCCACCTCTGACTGCCCCGAGTTAGGCTGGACCCACCACTCACCACAATGTTGGCAGTGATGACATCATGGATGGATTCCAGGAAGAAGGTCTATGGCAAAGAGCAGAAGCAGCAGGGTGAGAAGGGTGGAAGGAGGCAGAGTGATTGCTCTGGGATCTTCCTCCTTGGAGCTCTCCAACAAAGCCAGAGCCATGCTGACCCAAAGCATGGCCAAGCCCAGGGTGTGAGATCAAACAGGATTCATTTCAGGGATGCAAAGCTGGTTCAATATACGCAAATCAATTAATATTATTCATCACATCACCAGGAGCAAGAATAAGAACCACATGGTTATCTCAATAGATGCAGAAAAAGCATTCAACAAGATCCAACACCCCTTTATGATGAAGGTTTTGAAAAAATTAGGAATCCATGGAACATTGCTCAATACAATAAAGGCTGTATATGACAAACATACAGCCAGCATTATACTTAATGGGAAAAAACTAAAGCCATTTCCCCTGAACTCAGGAACAAGACAAAGATGCCACTCTCTCCATATCTCTTCAATCTAGTATTAGAATGCCTAGCAACAGCAATAAGACAAGATGCAAACATAATGGGGATCCAAATAGGGAAAGAAGAAATAAAACTCTCCCTCTTTGCAGATGACATGATCTTGTATTTAAAGAATGCCATAGACTCCACTCCCAAATTACACAAGCTGATTCAAAACTTTGGCAAAGTAGCAGGGTATCAAATTAAACCCCAAAATCAATGTCTTTTCTGTATGCCAACAATGAGAAAAGTGTGTCTGAAATTAGGAAAGTAACTCCATTTGTAATACCCCACAAAAAATAAAATACCTAGGAATTAACTTAACCAAAGAAGTGAAGGACCTCTATGATGAAAACTTTAAAATCTTGAAAAATGAAATCAAAACAGAACATAGAAAATGGCAAAACCTCCCATGCTCCTGGATTCGAAAGATTAACATCGTGAAAATGGCAATACTTCCCAAGCCTATCTACAAATTCAACGTGATACCTATCAAAATTCCAACCTCATTCTTCAAGGAAATAGAAGAGACAATCCAAAAATTCATATGGAACAATAAAAGACCCCGAATAGCAAAAACGCTCATCAACAGAAAGAACAGTGATGGAGGAATATCAATACCAAATTTCACAGTCTACTATAAAGCCATAGTAATCAAAACAGCTTGGTATTGGCATAAGAACAGACCTCAGGACCAATGGAATAGAATTGAAAACCGAGACATGAACTTACAGACATATAGCCATATAATCTTCGATAAGGGAGCTAAAACAATAGAATAGAAGAAAGACAGCCTCTTCAGTAAATGGTGCTGTCAAAACTGGTTAACTACTTGTAATAAACTAAAGCTAGATCCTAATATATCACCCTGCACCAGAATCAACTCCAAATGGATCAAAGACCTTGGAGTCAAAGCAGACACTCGGAAAACATTACAGGATGGAATAGGAGAAACCCTAGGTCTCCTTGGCTCAGGCCGAAATTTTCTGAATAGAGACCAGGAAACACAACAATTCAAAGAAAGGTTGGACAAATGGAATTGCATGAAGTTGCAGAGCTTCTGCATGGCAAAGGACATAGCTAGCAAGATCAATAGAAAGCCCACGGATTGGGAGAAGATCTTTCCTAGCCATACAACGGACAAGGGTCTCATATCTAAAATATATTTGGAACTCAAAAAATTAAATCCCCCAACAACAAATCCTCAAAGAAACAACTGCCCAATAAATAAGTGGGCTAAAGTCTTGAAGAGAAACTTCTCTGAAGAAGAAAGAAGGATGGCCAATAGACACATGAAGAAATGCTCAACCTCCCTAGCCATAAAAGCCATAAAAGAAATGCAAATCAAAACAACATTGAGATACCACCTCACCCCAGTTAGAGTGGCTATAATCAAGAACTCTAACAACAACAGATGCTGGAGGTGATGTGGACAGAAAGGAACCTTACTTCATTGTTGGTGGGAGTGTAAACTTGTTCAACCACTTTGGAAATCAGTATGGAGGTTCCTGAAAAGACTTCACATAGAACTCCCCTATGACCCAGCAATCCCTCTTTTGGGCATTTACCCAAATGTTTACAAACAAGACCACACTAAAGCTACCAGCACAACTATGTTTATTGCAGCATTATTTACCATAGATAAGATATGGAACCAACCCAGATGCCCCTCAGTAGATGAATGGATCAAAAAAATGTGGTATATTTACACAATGGAATTCTATTCCTCTATCAGGAACAATGACATTGCCCCATTTGTTAGGAAATGGAAAGACTTGGAAAAAATTATATTAAGTGAAGTAAGCCAGACCCAAAGAAACATAGGTCCCATGGTTTCCCTTATTTGCAATATCTAGTATATGTATGAGTCAAGCAGAAAAGGTCAGATAATGTGATGTTAGGAAAATGAACCATTAGATATCTATTTTAATGCTTTTTTCTTTCATGCATTTGTTTCTAATGCATTTATAAGCTTATTTCTTTGTTGCTTTGTATGTCCCTCCCCACAGTATAACCCCTGCTTCCACTATATTCGATATCTTCCGTATAACTTGTGGAGGAGTTGGGGAAAAACAAGTCGTTTAAAGATACAGGTGGACCTGTTGCAACAATGAGAAGTACAAGTTGTCATGTCGAAAACGAGCTTTACAACGTTGGTTGCAGGGGGGGGAGGATTGGGTGGAGGGGTGGGGGGGGAGGCTGGGAAGGGATGTGAAGGGTAAACAAAGGAGGAGGCTGCAATGCTTGATAAGAAATTTACGAATTATCCTGCCCATGTAATTGTAACCCCTCTGTACAGTATGTTCACAAATAAAATAAAATAAAATAAAATGAAGAAAAAAAAAGATGGAGGAGCACAGGACTAAAGGAGGTACTCCTTTGTCTTGGAGCACTTGAAAATTCCAATTATATTTGGCCCATCCCTATCTCAATGTCAAGTGTAATGTCTCTCATTGTTGTTGTCCATGAGCACTGTCCCTGAGCTCTTTTTCTCAAGACTGGCACTCTACCACTTGATCCACAGGGACACTTCTTGTTTTATGATGATTCATTGAGGGTAAGAGTTTCACACACTTTCATGCCCCAGCTGGCTTTGCAGCATGATCCTCCAGATCTTAGCTTCCTGAGTATCTAGGATGGCAGGTATGAGCCACCAGTGCCCAGCATGTGAGGCCTTTTGAAGACATCTTGGAGAGTCTGTAAAGGGAGCCGCAAAAGGCCTGGATAGACCACGACCTAATCAAGGAGCTGGGATGGGGGAAAGCTGACCTTCTAGCCATTCTGTTCCCCAAAATTAAAGATTCCAGGTGATGGTGTATGCATCGAACACCTAGGTCAACAGCTATCAGGCTTAGTGGGGAATAGGTAGAGAATATCCAAAGAATGCAGTGTAGAAATCTCTGATTTTGTATGCATGTGGTGTGTGTGTATGTGTGTGTGTGTGTGTGTGTGTGTGTGTGTGTGTGTGTGTGTGTGTGTGTGTGTGTCTGTGTGTGTGTCTGTGTGAACTCAGGGCCTAAGCTCTATCCCTGAGTTTTCTTTTTTTTCAATATGTGTCATTTTACTTTTATTTATTTATTTTTTACTGTAAAGATGCTATACAGAGGGTTACAGTTACATGAGTGAGGTAATGAGTACACTTCCTCTTGAACATTGTTACCCCCTCCATTGTTTTCCCCCTACCATCCTTTTCCTCCCTACCTTCCCCGAGGTTCTTTTTTTTTTTTGATTGTGATTAAGTGATTACATAATTTCTGGAATTTCACAGTATTGTGGAATAATGATGTTCATTTAAAGTCACAAGGTCATTCTAACTTTCCTGGAGCAAATTGTCTATCACAGTCTGTAACATATAACGGTGTTCACATGTTATACACCATACATGTGATCAGCAGCCATGGGAATATTTAGTAGTGGTTCGACCAGATGAGTGGGAGTTCTTTGTTTCTTAAGTCCTGTTGGTTTTGTCGTATCACCTAACATTTTGGATTTAGCATCCACTTATCAGGGAGACCATGCACCGTTTGTCTCTTCGCTCTTGGCTTACCTCGCTCAACATGATTCCTTCTAGCTCCATCCATTTCCCTGCAAATGCCATTATTTTGTCATTTCTAATGGCTGCATAATACTCCATTGTGTATAGATACCACAATTTTTGGATCCATTCATCTGTGGTGGAGCATCTGGGTTGTTTCCATACCCTAGCTATTGTGAACAGTGCTGCCATAAACATGGAGGTGCACGTGTCCTTGTATATTGGTTCCTGTTGTTCAGGGTAGATGCCTAGAAGTGGTATGACTGGGTTGTAAGGGAGGTCAATCTTTAGCTTTCTAAGGACCCTCCAGACTGCTTTCCAAAGTGGTTGTATAAGTGTACATTCCCACCAGCAGTGTAATAGGTATCCTCTTTTTCCACATCCTCTCCAGCATTTGTCGTTGGCCTATTTGTGGATGTGGGACATTCTGACTGGGGTAAGGTGGTATCTCAGGGTTGTCTTTATTTGCATTTCCTTCACCACCAGGGATGATGAACATTTCCTCATGTGTTTCTTTGCCATTTTTATTTCTTCATTTGAGAAGTCCCTCTTTAGTTCCCTTGCCCATTTAGTAATTGGTTTGTTAGGTTTGGGAGGGATTAGTTTCTTGAGTTCCCTGTATATACAGGATGTTAACCCCTTGTCGGATATATTGCTGGTTAATACTTTTTCCCAATTAGTTGGTTGTCTTTCTAGCTTGGTTGCAATAGATTTAGCTGTGCAGAAGCTTTTTATTTTAAGGTAGTCCCATTTGTCGAGTCTCTCTCCAACTTACTGTGACCCTGGGACTCTGTTCAGGAAGTTCCTTCCTGTGCCTATTTGTTCAATTGTTTCTCCTACTCTGTCCTGCAGTAGTTTCAGAGATTCAGGTTTAATGTTAAGGTCTTTAATCCATTTTGAGTTGATGTTGGTTCACGGTGATAGGCTGGGGTCCACTTTTAGTTTTCTGCATGTGGCTGTCCAGTTTTCCCAGCACCAGCAGATGAAGGGGCTATGTTTCTTCCATTGTATGTCTTTGGCTCCTTTGTCGAATATCAGCTGGCTGTAGGCCTGTGGATTTATTTCTGGATTTCTATTCTGTTCCATTGGTCTTCGGGTCTGTTTTTGTGCCAGTACCATGCTGTCTTTGTTATTATAGCTCTGTAGTAGAGTTTGAAGTTCGGCATGGATAGCCCTCCCATATTGTCTTTATCCCCCACAATTGTTTTGGCTATTCTAGGTCTTTTGTTGTTCTATATGAATTTTTGGACTGTTTTCTGTATTTCAGTGATGTACGTCATTGGGATTTTAATAGGAATTGCATTGAATTTGTATATTAGTTTTGGAATATTACAATCTTTACCATATTAAGTCGGCCTATCCAAGAGCATGGGAGGTCTTTCTATTTCCTAGTGTCTTCTGCAATTTCTTTCTTTAACTTTTTATAGTTTTCATTAAATAGTTCTTTTACATCTTTGGTTAGGTTAATTCCTAAATATTTTATTTTTTGGGAGGTTATTGTGTCCCTGAGTTTTCTTGCTCAAGGCTAATGTTCTGCGACCTGTGCCACAGCCCCACTTGCCTTTTGATGGTTACTTGTAAGTAAGAGTCTCAAGGACTTTGGTGGGGGCCCCAGGGAAGGAAGAGTAAACACAACTCTGGTAGGCGACCCCTGCCCCCTGGTGGCCAGATGAGGGATATGCAGCCCCATGCCATTGTTCTCTAGACTTCAATTTTGGGAAGTGACCAGGACCAAGCTGACTTTTGTTCACCCTGAGTGCTGATGCATGCCAGAGCAGGTCTGTTCCCCCTAGGCCATGAGAGCTCCAGGAGGCCCAGCACCCAGGGGCACAAGGAAAGGAGAGGTCAGTTCCAGGCCGAGGTAAGAGCCTTTGCCCACAGACACCCCAACTTGGCCTTCCCTTCCTGATCACCATAAGACCTGTCAAAGAACAACCCAAAAAAAACAAAATTGAAGCTATGACTCCAAGTGGAAGAGCTCTAGCATTGAACCAAAGAGCTCAGGGAAAGGGACCCCAAGCTTTGCGTTCAAGACCCCCAGTTGACTCTCCCCCATAAAACACAGGTTGGCTAATGTAAACTAGTAGGATTTGTGAAGTGTTTCTGAAGAATGGTGATACTGAAGAAAGCACCCTAATTCTAATGACAGCTGAACTCTGACATACAGCTATGTGCTGAGTCCTTCACAGGGTGCTGTTTGCTGGGGCTTTTCCACATTGGGGTTTTGTGCTGAGTCCTCAAAAAGGTGCTGTTTGCTGAGTCATCCCAAAGGATGCTATGTGCTGAGTCCATTACATAACGTACTGTGTGCTGAGTCCTTCAAAAGGTTTGGTGTGCTAATTCATCCCAAAGGCTGCTGCAATGTACTGAACCCTTGAGAAGAGAGGGATGAGGAGAATTTTTCAAGTGTTGTGTGCCAAGTCCTTTACACAGGGTTCTCTGTACCGTCCTTCAAATGGTGCTGTGTGGTGAATCCTTTGTCAGTGTGGTATGTGCTGAGTCCTTCCACAGGGTGGTATGTGCTGAGTACTTCAAAATTGTGCTATGTGCTGAGTCTTTTGAAGGGTGGTTTGAACTGTTTTACACAGGGTGCTACATACTCAGCCCTTCAAAGGGGGCTGTGTGTGCTCTTAACACAGGGTGTTATGTACTGAGTCCCTGGGAAAGAGTGCTACACGCTGAGTTTTTCAAAGCATGCCATGTGCTGAGTCCTTTACACTGCGGGCTATGGACTCCCTCCTTCAAAGTGTGCTGTGCTGTGTGCTGAGTACTCTACACAAGGTACTGTATGCTGAGTCCTTCAAAGGGAGCTGTGTGCTGAATCCTTTACACAGGGTGCTTTATGCTGTTTTTTGAAGTGTGCTGTGTGCTGAGTCATCTCAAAGGGTGCTATGTTCTGAGTCCTTGAGAGGTTGTTATCCCCAACAGTCTCACACACACACATGCACACAATCACACACACACACACAATCACACACACACGCACACACACACACACACACACACACACACACACACACACGCACACGAGGGTCACTGTGTACCTGGTTGGTGTGAGATGGAGGAGAGTCTCCTCCACCAGCGGGGCTAGGAGAGAATCAATTCCCAGGGAAGGGACTGGCGTTGGGGGGGAGTGCTGTGCTGTGGTGAGGCTGCAATTGCCATGGCCTGGAAGGCTTAGGGCCTAATCAGGGCTGGGCTTGCAGCCAAGGGTGGAAGGAGGGGCTTAGTGGAAAAGTGGACATGGCCAAGGGAAAGAGGGGGCAGGGGCCAGGGCTCACTGAGATGGCAGCAGTGCCCAGGAGCATGGGGGAAAGCACTGGGGGAGGGGGCAGGCACAAGGTGGCCCAGGAGAGGAGTGGGGGCAGAGAGAGAGAGAGGAGAGAAAAGAGCAAGCACATGCATAAGGGCAAGCAGTTTCATCATCTGGCAGCCTCCCCAAACATTTGCACAGGTCCTGGTGGGGAGCACAGAGCGTATAGAGCTGGCACAGCAGGCACCCTGCTACGGGCAGCCATGAGGAGGCGCGGTGGTCATGGCAGCCCTGAGATTGAGGTCCCGGTGTAGTGAGCATGGAGGTGATGGTGGCAGGGTCGGCCTTGGAAGAGGAGGAGGAGCAGAGGCCTCGTGCAGCCCCTCTATGTTTCCACAGATACACCTGCCTCCTCCCAGCAGCATGGTGTGTCAAACACAGTGCTTTCAACTTGGACCCGCATTGTCTCTCACAGTCGCCCAAAAGAGATGGCACACCCCTGGCCGGTTTTCAGCCCTGACCCGGTCCCAGCCCTCAGTCCTTGGACTCCAGGCCCACATGCACACAAAGCCACTGCCTACAGCTTCTCCCAGCAGCACAGGTGAGTGGCTGCCAAGGGCCCACAACCTGTGAACCCTCCCGCCCCACTTCTTCCCCTGCTGACATGGACCCAAGCCTCTTGCCTCCCCTCTCCCATCCTTCTCTCGCCTGTGTTGCACCCCACAGTCTGCCATAGCCCTACCACAAATGTTCCCCAGGTGAGGGTGAGGGTGGGTGTCGACCCGGGGATCCCACCCCTATCCCTAGTGGTCAGTGTCCCAGGAAACGGGAAGATGCAGGAAAGAGTGAGAAGGAGGAGCCACAGAGCCCCTGGCCTGGAGCAGTGGGAGCTACACAGCTGTGCATCTGCACCCTTCTTCTCCCCGGTGGGAACCTGGTGGCTTTAGTCAGAGGTGGGGAGCAGCACCTCACCTGCCTTTCTGGGTCTTTTCCTTTTTGCCGGGGGTGGTGGGTGTTGGATGGAGAAGATAGGCCCTACTTGCTGTGTGAGCCCTTGTCTTTTGTGCTCAGTCACCCTTTCCCTTGAGGAGGGTCCCAGAAGAGCCCACTAGGGAGGTGAGGGCATTGGGAGTCAGATAGAAGGTGAATATCTGGGAGGAACACACCCCTTCTGACACACATACACTCGGCCTGTTCCCCCCCATCCCAGCTGTCAACAGTCCTCACAGGTTGATCACATTTCCTAGCTCTGCCAGAATCTGCTGGTGTTCCAGGTACATCTGGTCTCCTAGTCCTCCCCAAGAATCCACCAAGTCACCCAGACTCATCTAGGCTGGAAGTAGGGAGTCCATCCATGTACGTAGCCTTTAGGATCCCATCCATTTCCCCAACACTGCCCCCACCCCAGGTCAGACACACCTCTGGGACACTATGACCCCCTGCTTGTTTTCAGTCCTGGCTCTGAGGAGCCACCAATCTCAGGACAACACCCAGCATCCTGACCTGAGGTTTTGGTGAATGGTGAGTCAAGGCTGGTTGTTCCCAAGGGAAAGGGTCTGGCCCTGGAGAAAGGGAGAGGCAGGGTGGTTCAACATCATTAGAGCGGTGCTTCCTTGGATCAAGCCCCTGGTTCTGACAATGGAACCCCCGTGCTCCAGCTTGCACCTTGTCCCAGAGGAGGAACAAGCAATCTCAGGAGAGGCACTGCTCTGAGTCTGTTTGTGTGTGTGTGTGTGTGTGTGTGTGTGTGTGTGTGTGTGCAAGTGAGAGAGAGAGAGAGAGAGAGAGAGAGAGAGAAAGAGATCATCTTTCCCTTACACAAGTAGACTGTCCTCAGGTGAGTGATCAGTTGGCAAATTGCAGGTACTGCATGGATTAATCTTCTGTCACAGTCTGGATGTGTGTGTGTTGGGAGAGCAGGGAGATGAGAAAAAATGAAAATATATTTAAGTCATCATGTCTAAAAAGAGAAAAAGCATTTTATTTGTGTGTGTGTGTGTGTGTGTGTGTGTGTGTGTGTTGTTCTTTTTTCATCAATGCCATAATTTTTGTTTTCTCCTTCACCGTTTCATGGCTCCTTTGGGGGAAGATTTCAGTAGATGTTCTTTTCCACCAATCTCTTCCCTCTGTCCTGTATCCCACAGTAGCTGCTGGGCCTGCATAGGTCTCCCCTAAGATGCCTATGTGAACCCCAGACCAGAGTGGACACCTGTGTTTCTGTCTTCAGCCTGAAGGGTTGTGAGACGAGTGTGACCACAGCCGCACTCTTCCAGCCAGACCGTCTGCTCTCGTGTGTATTGGGAATGTGTCTACAAAACATAATTAGGGACTGAGATGTGGGGGAGTAGGGGAGGGGCTGTGAAGCTAGGAGGGACTGGGGAGTGGTGAACGTTGTTACATATTAGATGGTTCACCACGACCGAGGATGAGGGGGCAACCTTACCCAGGGCATTAACGGTGTCCATGGGCATCTGGGCAGGGTGCTCCAGGCCCCCAGTGGTGGCGTGTTCCCTCCTGGGGGAGTGCACCGGTGGGCAGCCCTCCCTGAAGTCCTTCAGACTCCAATCTGCATACCTCTTAAGCCTTTTCCAGCTGTGCAGTGGTAGGCAAGTGTGTTTCCCCTCCTGGAGCTTGCTCGGTATCAGGCCGTGGCAGTTAGCTAAGACTCTCTAAATGCCAGTTTCTATAACTTGCTGTAGGCTGTCTGGAAGGAAAAGGGGACCGCTGACTTTGGAACCCTTTACGTTTGATTGGGATAACTGAAATGCCACCTTTTCCAGGGTTTTTTCTTGAAGCTGGAAATTTCCACTAACACCTGGGATTATGGGTCAAATTAGATAGACCACTTCAGCCACCAAACAAGGACGTTCAAAGCAGCACAGGCAGAGTTCCTCAGCCAGATGGTCTCCTGCTATGAATGTCGTGCCTTGACGGCCTTTATGCAGCAGCTGTTGATTCTCCTCTGGCTCTCTCTAGGGTGACCACTACAGTTGAGGATGTCGTGGGGAGCAGAGATTGTGACCTCACCATCCCTAGCCTGCCAGTTGTAAACAGAGATGATTCCCAGCACCTGCACTGGACTCTGGGAGATTCAGAAACCCGGGGCACCTCGAGGATCCTTTCTCTGCAACATGAAACTTGTGGGCTGGATGTGGTAGAACATCCTGGCTGGCCCCGGGGGGAGAAGAGGAGGCCCCTTGAGCCAGGCCTTCACCTCATGGCAACCTTGTTCACACTTGAGTAGGGAATTGAGTGCCACAGAGCTGGTCAGCCGTTGGCCAGAGATCTTTGAGAAGATAGGCATCCCAGAGGCCCCAGAATCCAGCGAGTACATCGTGGCTCACATCCTTGGAGCCAAAACAGTTAAGTGCGGTGGCACCAGGAGGGCAGAAAGAGGGAAGAAGGAGAACTGGGAGAGGTACAGCAGGTCCCCCCCCCACTGCCCAGGATGCTTACCTGTATGGGATGGGACATTTCTGTAGTATTGTCATAGGCAGATGCTCATTTATTTATCCAACAACGAGTTACAGTGTGCCAGGGTCCAGTGTGTGGGGAGGTTATAGACGATGAAAGGTTCCAGTGCTGGTTCCACAGCACATGAAGCAACCTTGGTTTGAGCTGGATGCTGGAGCATCACTCTTGTCATCCTAGCTATTTAGGAGGCTGAGTTAGAAGGATAGAGGCTTAAGGCCAGGGCAGGAAAGACTTTAAGGCTCGTATCTCCAACTAACTACCAAAAAGAAAACGCCAAATAGTCTGGTTCAATAGTGGGGCTACTGTGTAGTCCAAGGACCACCTTTGAGTCACTGAGCAGGATTCACTCCCTTTTCTACCAGGTAAAACACACCTGTAAAATTTGCCGGCACTCATCCCAGATGTGCTTGTGTGTGAAAATTACTGTCTCTAATGAGGTAATGAGCCCCTGGTTTTATTTTTTCTGAAAAGGATGGGTTTTGATGTTTTCAGTTATACAGGTAACTAGTTGTAAAGGGAAAATATATTAGAAAGGCGGCCTGCCCACCATCTCCTTCATGTTCCTGTCTCAAAGGTAATAAGGGTAACATACCACATTGTACCACCTCAGGCTGGTACAAGTAACCACTTTTGTTATGGGAGGACTTTAGATTAGAGGTACTGATGGCAAAGAATAGGAGAGAGAGTACATCAGTGCATCTTCCTCTGAAGGATTCTGTAACCCTGGGGGAGAATAGTTTTTGGATATGACAACTTTAGGCCTGTTCTCCCATCCTGAGAAAAGGAGTAAACAGAGGTACATACAGGACACAGATGGAACTATCAGCATACACACACAGACCAAGAACCTCAGACACTTAGACCACATGTCCCACACCACTCAATTTTGACCTCTACAGAGATCCCAGTTGACAGAGAGACCATCCCAGATTGCTTCTTGAGGATGCTGCAGATGACCTCTGGAGGATGTCTCATATATCCTCTCTAGGAGGCCCTAGATGACCTCTCATGGAGGTTCCAAATGGCTTCCCAAGGAAGTGTCAGATGACCTCCAAAGGAGTTTCCAGATATCTTTTCAATGAGGATGAGATTACCTCTCGAGTAGCTCCCAGATGGCCACTCAAGGAGGCCACATATGAACTCCAGAGGAGGTTCCAGATAACCCTCTTGAAAGTGCGACAGATGACCTCCAGAGAAGGTCCCATATAGCTTCTCTTGGAAGTCCCAGATGATATATGAAGACAGTCAGATTTTTCATCAAGGTAACCCGAGATGACCTCCTAAAAAAGCTCTACATGACCTCAGGAGGTCATCCTAAATTGCCGCTTAAGGAATCCCCAATGAATACTTTTGATTAGGTCTCAGGTGGCCTCCTGAGGAAGCCCCAGATGACCTCTGGAGAAAGTCCAAGATGGCCACTGGAGAAGGCCCAAGATGACCTCCAGGGTAGGTCTCAGATAGCTTCTCAAGGAAGTTGCAGATGCACTCTTGATGAAGTTCCAGATGGCTTCCCAAGGAAGCCCTACATGACCTATCAAGGAGTTCCCAGATGGTTTTCCAAGAAAGCCACAAATGACCTCTAGAGGGGGTCCCAAAAACAGGCTGGCAAGCTTGCCCAGACGCACCCCTAGAGGTACCTATATGACTTTTGAACATGTTGGTCCTCTGGAGACAAACACTCAAGGCCCTGAAAGCTGACACTCTCACCTATGGGGATTTTCCCCTGGGGCCAAGGACTGATGCCATCCAAACGGATTAATTTCCATGGGGTCTCCAAAAATTCGGACCTCTATTGTTCAAGAGAATCCATCGGGACACATTTAATATAATAAATGTTCTCCAAACCACCAACCCCCAAAATTATGATATCCAAAGCTCCAAACATCAAAGGGCAAGCCTTTTTTCCCTTTCCCTTTGTCTCTCCTTCGCTACAGACCTATACTTCCTTTGAAGTCTTTCCCTTTTTCTCTTCTACCAGTTCCTTCTTCTCTTCAGGCCTCTCTACTCTCCACAGGCCTGAACTGCTTTGCCTGGGTCGTCAGTTGCCATCCTTCACCTCCTGCTCTCCCTCAACTTCCTCTCCTCCCAGGTCTTTCCCCTTCTGCTATCACACCACTTCCTTCCTTCCAGGACTTTTCAATTTTTATCTCCTCTTCCATTGCTCTGAACAATCAGCATATATAAAGAATGTACCCCTTCTCCACTCCAACTGCTAACAGTTTTCAACTGTCACATCCCAAACTCCCCACAGCCCAATCACTTCTTAACAGCTCAACACTTGGTGATTAATGTATCAGCCCTTCCCACAGAATATCCTGTCCTTTCAAGCTGTCCAGGAGATGGGACCACGCTGATTATCGGACCCTATAGATTACCGGGGCCCTGCTGATTATTACAGTATCCTCCTTGTGAACTAGTAGCAATTGAAATTGGAAATTTGATTGTGATATTACAAACTCATTGTGACATCACAAACACATTTTGACATCATCATTAGCACGACATCACAAACCCATTGTGACAATATTGTCATTGTGACATCATGATTTCATTATGAGAGCATTATGTGTGACATCACATTTTCATTATGAGAGCATCAGCTCATTGTGACATCACCAAACTCAATGACATAATCGCATTATAACAATTGTCATTGTGACATCATAAACACATTGTGAATGCCTATTCTGTGATTTCATTGTATTTCAAATGTGGCATGAGAGTTGATATCAGAAACACATTTTTGTGCCTACATAACCATTTTGAAATCATAATCACATTGTGACATCACAGTGCCATTGTGATATAACTAATACCATGTGACATCACAAACCTCTCCTATCCTCCTAACTTCTGTGAAATGCTGACATTGTGATATCTTAGAACTTTTTGCCCTCATAATTTGTTTCCAACCTATTTCATGTATGACATGAGATACCAGAAATCCACTGTGACATCATGACCATTGTGACATCAAACTGACAGATGTCATGAACATCGTGTCACATTGTGACATCACAAAAAGTTTTGATGTCACAATTAGTTGGTGATGCCATACAGGTAAGGGGTCACACTAGGTCTATGATGTCACAATTGGTTGGTGATATCCAAATGGCATAAAGTTTCTCAGTTGTCATGTAATCACAGAGAATCTGAGTTCACAAATGAACTGTGGTATCTCCAAAGGCATGTGTTGTCACAAATGTGATGAAGTCCTAGGAGGATTGTGATGTCATAGTGTGACACAATGGTAATGATATCTGTCCGTATGATGTCACAATGGTCATGATGTCACAGTGGATTTCTGATATCACATATCATAACTGAAATATTATGTCTGAAAACAGATTATGAGCTCATAAAGGGCCTAAGACATCACAGTTGTAGCACATCACAAGACTAATGAGGACAGGCACATGTTTGTGAGGTCACAGTGTGTTAGTGATATCACCATGGCACTGTGATGTCACAAAGTGATTGTGATGCCATATATCTATGAGATCACAATGATTTTCTGATATCAACCCACATGCCACATTTAAAATAGAATGAAATAAGAGAATAGGCATTTACAATGTGTCTATAACATCACAATGACAGTATAATGTCATAATGCTATGAGGTCATTGTAAATTGGTGATGTTGCAAGGAGGTGATGCTCTCATAATGAATATGTGCTGTCACACTGGTGATGGGGTCACAAAGGGTTTGTGATGTTACAGTGGCATATATGAATTCAATTGTCATGTGTTCAAATTGAGGATATGGGTACACAAAGGGACTGTGATGTCACAAATGCCTTATGTGTTTTCAAAGGTACTTAAGGGTCATGATACCTTTAGGATTCACAGTTGTGATGAGGTCACAATGGGTTTTTGATGCTATAATGATTTTGTAATATCTCAAACACATGTCCAATTTGAATTGCTACTATTTCACAAAGTGCATACAAGTTCACAGAAGGAGCGTGAAGTCCTAAGGCACATGAATCTTTTTAAATGTTATGAGGCCATATTAGGTTTCTGAAAACACAGTGGAACAGTGATATCACCATGGCAATGTCAACTCACTACATCATGTCAGAATATTGTTTTGGTGTCACAAATAGTTGATGATGCCACATTGGTGATGAAATCAAAAAAGATTGGTGATGTCACAATGTGCTGGCCATGTCACAATGACATGATGGTTCTCAATTGTCTTTAACTTACAATGAGTATATGAGTTCACAAAGGGACTGTGGTTTCTCCAAGTTTGTGGTGTCACATATTGAAATCCTAAAAGGTTTGTGATGTCAGAATTTGACACAATGGTTATGACATCTGGCAGTGTGGTGTCACGATGATCATGATGTCACTGTGAATTTGTGATATCAAATGTCATATGTGAAATCTAATGAGGTCACCAACAGATTATGAGGAAAGAAAGGCATGTCACAAAAGTTATGATGACAGGATAGGTTTGTGATGTCACGGTCTGTTAGTGATATCACAATGGCAATGTGATGTGCAAAGGGGTTTTGATGTCACAATGATTATGAGTTCATGATTTGTTTATGATATCCACCTATATGCCACATTTGAATTCGAATGAAATCACAGAAAAGGGATTCATAATGTGTCGATGATATCACAATGACATTGTGAAATTATAATTTTATCATATTTTAGTTTTGTGATTTCACAACGAGCAGATGGTATCACAACAACAATGTGATGTCACAGTTGTGATGACCTCACAAACTTTTTGATGTTAAAATGTCATGTCTGATTCTCAATTATCAATATTTCACAGTGGGGTTTGGGTACACAAAGGCACTGTTATGTCACAAAGATATGTATTTTTTCAAAGGTTGTAAGAGGTCATAATAGATTTGGGATGTCACAATGTGATCCTGGTGTCTAAACAGCAATGTGATGTCACAATGGATTCATGATGTCACAGTGGTTTTGAGGTCACAATGGGTTAGTTAGGTCATGAGTTTGTAATATCACAATTATTTGTCCAATTTCAATCGCTATTAGTTCACTATGAGGACACTGTTATAATCAGCAGTACCCCTATAATCCACGTGAACAGATAATCATCATGACCTCCTGGTCTGGACCACCAGAAAGGGGGGGTGCATGCCGCTGGAGTGGGCAGGACATGCTGCTGAAGAGATAGGATGTTAAGCCCCACATGGTTGGCTGCCAAAAAGTTATTGGGCATCGACATTTGGAAAGTGATGATTGAAAACTGTTATGCAGGAAACATATTTTCGTGGGGGCAGGGTACAGCCTATATGTAGGTTGCATGTTCAGAGCAACAGAAGGGGGAAGAAAAAGGGGAAAGGTCTGGAAGGAAAGAAGTGATGAGACTGCAGGAGGGTAAAGACCTGGGAGGAGAGGAAATTTAGGGAGAGCAGGAGGTGAAGGACGGCAACTGGCCACCTGGACAGGGCAGGGAAGGCCTGTCAAGAGTACAGCAACCTGAAGAGAAGAAGGGAATGGTGGAAGGAAAAAATGAAAATACCTGAAAGATAGGACAGGTCTGTAGAGAAGGAGAATGAAAAGAAAGGAAAAAGCCTTGTCCTTTGAAGTGTGGAGCTTTGGAGATGATTATTTTGGGGGTTGGTTGTTTGAAGACCAGTTAACAAACGGCTGGGCTGCTCTTTGGAGGTATGAGGGTTCATAGGTGAGGCTGCAATTAGCTCTGGGGCTCCAGCCCAGGTCAAGGTAGTCGCTTGTTACAAAATTTATGAAGACAAGACAGGTTTGTGATGTTACATTGCATCAATGATATCACAAAATCAATATGAGGTCACAAAGGGATTGCAATGTCACAATGGTGATGTGGTCACAATGGGTTTCTGAAATCAACCTATATGCCACATTTGAGATAGAATGAAATCACAGAATAGGCAATCACATTGTCTCTATGACCTCACAATGAAAATGTGATGTCATAATGCTACGATGTCATTGTCATTTTGGGATGTCACAATGGACTGATGGTGTCCTAACAGCAATGTGATCTCACTCTGTAGATTATGTCACAAAGCATTTGTAATGGTACAATGGCATGTCTGATGTCAGTTGTCCTTTATTCACAATGAGAATATCGTTACCCAAATGGACTGTGTTGTTACAAACACCATGTGCTTTTTCAAAGGTGCTAAGAGATCACAAGAGGTTTGGGATATCACAAGGTGATCGTGATATCACTGTGGCAATGTGATGTCACAATGGGTTTGTGTATTACAGTGGTGATAAGGTCACACTTGGATAGTGATGTCACAATGAAATTATAATATCACCACTACATGTCCAATTTTATTCTACTAGATCACAATGAAGATACAAATTAACATAAGGAGCTAGAAGTCAGAAAGGCCATAAATTTTGTAAAATATTATGAGGACATAATAGGTTGGTGAAAATGCAATGGGACAGAGATAGTCCATTGGCAATGTGATGTTACCATTAAATGAGATAGTATTGTTTTGAAGTCAGAAATGGTTATCCATACAGGTGATGCGGTCACATAGGTTTGTGATTTCACAATGGGATGGTGATCTCACAATCTCATGTCAGATCTCTAATTGACAATGAATATATAAGTTCATAAGGGATAATGATGCATCCAAAGGCATATGTTGGCACAAGTGTAATGGGTCTTAACAGGTTTGTGATGTCACAATGTGACTCAGTGGTCATGACATCTGGCAGTGTGATGTCATAGTGGATTTCTAATATCACATGTCATACCTGAAGTATGAGTTAAAAAATTTATGAACTCAGTGATGCCGAAGAGATCGCACTGGCAGCATGTCAAAAAATTTATGAGACTAGGACGGTTTTGTGATGTAACAGTGGGTTAGTGATATCATAATGGCAATGTGGTGTCATCAAGGTATTGTGATGTCATAATGATTATGTGGTCACAATATATTTCTGATATCAACCTACCTGCCACATTTGAAATAGAATGGAATCACAGAATAGGCATTCCAATGTATCTGTGACATCACAATGATCATGTGATGTCATAATGCTATGATGTCATTGTTTTATGATGTCACAATGACAATGTGATGTTACACTGGTAATAATGTCACAAAGTTTTTGCGATGTTAAAATGGCATGTATGACCTCAATTGTCATTAGCTCAAAATGAGGGTATGGGTACTCAAATGGCCTGTGATGTCACAAAGGCCATACTTTCTTTCAAAGCTTCTGAGGTTATAATAGGTTTGGGTTGTCACAATGTGATCATGGTGGCACAATGGCAATGTGATATCACAATGAGTTTGTGATGTCACCGCAGTGATGAGGTCACAATGGGTTAGTGATGTCTCATCAAGTTTGTAATATAACAACAACATATACAATTTCAATTTCTTCTAATTCATTATGAGGAGACTGTAATAACCAGTGGAGCCAGAAATATCTGTGGGAGCCATTAATCTTTGTAAATTCTTGGCCTGGCCCACCGGAGAGTGTGGGGAAATCCACCAAAGGTGGAGATGTCAAGCCTCACATGGTGAGCTGTCAAGAAGTGATTGAACATTGGGCAGTTTGGGAAGTGACGGTTGAAAACTGTTGGTCAGAAGACCCGTTGGATTGAGGAGGGGTACAACCTATATATAAGTTGCATTTTCAGAGCACTGGAAGGGGAGATAAAAATGAGAGCTACCCAATGGAAGAAAGTGGTAAGACAGCAGGAAGCGAAAAACCTGAGAAGAGAGGAAGCAGAAAAGTGGTCATTAGGGCAGAGTAGTGCAAGCCTATGGAGACTGAAGAGGCCTGAAGAGAAGAAGAAAGTGGTGGAAAGGAAAAAGAGAAAGACCAGAAAGGAATGACAGGTCTGTAGTGAAGGAGGGAGTAATGGAAAAGTTAAAAGCCTTGCCCATTGAGGTTTGGAGCTTTGGAGATCATAAATTTTTGGCTGACCAATTAAGATAGGGCGGGGCTGCCCATTGGATGTCTGAAGTTTGATGGTCAAGGCTGCTCTTGGACCTGGTTATCCAGTCCAGGATAAGGTAATCACAGTCTCCTTTCTAGTGTAAATTGGTTTATTATATTAAATGTGACTCAATGGTTTGTCTCCTTGCCTTAGAGGTAATAAGTACACGAGTTCACAGAAAGAGATTGAAGTCTCAAAGGCCGTGAATCCTTTAAGATGTGATGTGGCCATAATTGGTTTGTAAAAACACAATGGGACAGTGAAATAACAATGCCCATACCACAATATCATGTCAAAATAATGCTTTGATACCACAATTAGTTGTTAATACCATTCTCATGATGAGGTCACAATAAGTTTGTGATGTCACAATAGGTTCATCATGTCAGAGTGGCATGGGATATCTCAATTGTCATTAATTGACAATGAATATATGAGTTCAAAAAGGGACTGTAATGTCTCCAAAGTTATGTGTTGTCACAAATGTGATGCCATTCTAACAGCTTTGTGATGTCACAATATGACACAATGGTCATGACATCTAGCAGTATGATGTCATAAGGGATTTCTGATATCACATGTCATACCAGAAATATGAGATTGAAAACAGATTATGAGCTCACAAAGCCGTACTATATGACGATGGCAGCATGTCACAAAACTTACAAGGACAGGACTGGTTGTGACGGCACAACAGGTTAATGATATCACAATGGCAATGTGATGTCACAAAGGATTGTGATATCACAATGGTTATATGGTCAAAATGGGTTTCTGAAACAGAGTGAATTCACAAAATAGGCCTTCACCCTGTTAAGTCATAACAATGTCACTGTGATTTATAATGCTATGATGCCATTGTTGTTTGGTGATGTCACAATGAGCTGATGGTGTCATAATGAAAATTTGATGTCACTGCTGATTTATGATGTTACAATGGTTATGAGGTCACATTATGTTTCTGATATCAACACACATGTCAAATTTGAAATAGAATGAAAAAGCCGGGCGCCGGTGGCTCATGCCTGTAAACCTAGCTATTCACGAGTCTAAGATCTGAGGATCGCAGTTCAAAGCCAGCTCAGGCAGGAAAGTCTATGAGACTCTTATCTCCAATGAAAACCAGTAGAAAACCAGAAGTGGCTCTGTGGCTCAAGCGATAGTGTGCTCACCTTGAGCTGAAGAACAGGGACAGCACCCAAGCCCAGAGTTCAAGCCCCACGACCGAAAAAAAAGATTAAAAACAGGCATTCATAATCCTTTTATAACATCACAATGGCAGTGTGATCTCATAATGCTATTTTGTTATTGTAGATTTGTGATGTCAAAAGTAGTTGATGCTGCCATAATGACAATACTATGTCACACTGATGATGTCACAAAGGGTTCGTGATGTTACAATAGCATGTTTGATATCAATTGTCAGTTCATAATGAGGGGATAGTTACACAAAGGGACTGTGATGTCACAAAGGCCATGTGTTTTTTCAAAGGTGCTAAGAGGTCCTAATAGGTTTGGGATGTCACAATGTGATAGTGATGTCAAATGGCATTGAAATTCACAATGGGTTTTTGATGTCACATTGGTGATGAAATCAAATAATTTTGTGAAGTCACATCTCATAATCACATGTCCAATTTCAGTTGCTACTATTTCACAATGAGGATATGAGTTCATAGAAGAAGACTGAAGTATAAAAGGCTATGAATTTTCTAAAATGCTGTGAAGACACAGTAGGTTTTTGAAAACACAGTGGAACAGTGACATCACAATGGCAATATGATGTTGCAATATGATGACTTTATAATGTCTTGATATCACAATTGGTGATGCCACACGTGATGAGTTTACAATAGGTGTGTGATGTCACCATGGGTTGGTGATATCAAAATGACACATGTGATTTCAATTGTCATTAACCCACAATGAGTATATAAGCTCACAAAGGGACTCTGATGTCTCAAAAGGCATGCATTGTCACAAAAGTGATGAAGTCCTAACAGGTGTATGTTGTCAGAATGTGACAAAATGCTCATAACATCTATCAGTGTGATGTCACCATGATCAAGATGTCACACTGGATTCAGTTATCACATTTAATACCTGGGTTGGATATGAGAGGATTGGAATTTCACATTGGGTTAGTGATATCACTATGGAAATGTGCGGTCATGAAGGGATTGTGCCACCACAATGGCTATGAGATCACAATGTGTTTCTACTATAATAGGTTTCTGCTGTCACAATTGGTTGGAAATGTCACAATGGCATGCAGCATCTCAAATGTCATTAATTCGCAATGAAGATATGAGTTCACAAAGGGACTGTGTTGTCTCCAAAGTCATGTGTTGGCACAAATGTGATGAAGCCATAACAAATTTGTGAGTTCACAATGTGACACCATGGTCTTGATGTCTATCAATGTGATGTCACAATGTTCCTGTCAGAGTCAATTTCTGATATCATATTTCATACCTGGGTTATTATGAGTTTGAAAACAGATTATAAGCTTACTAAAGGCCTAAAATATCCTAATGGCAGCATATCGCACAAGTTATAACTAAAAACTCATGGTCTTGGGAGCTTAAGATTATTTCTTTGAAATTGTATCCTCATTGTGAACTAGTAGAAATTCAAATTGGACATGTCATTGTGATATTACAAACTCATAGTAACATCACACACTCATTGTGACCTTATCACCACTGTGACATCACAAAACCATTGTGATATCACATTGCTATTGTGCCTTCACAATCACATTGTGACATCACAAAGCTATTGTGAACTCTTGAGATGTACAAGTTGTTATGTCGAAAATGAATTTTACAACTTTCGTGTGAGGGGGGGAGTGGGAGTGGGGAGGATTGGGTGGGGGGGCAGGAGGACGATGGGAAGGGGAAACAAAGGAAGAGGCTACAATGCTTGATAAGAAATGTACTCATTATCTTGCCCATGTAATTTTAACCCCTCTGTACAGTATTTTCACAATGAAAAAAAACATAAAAAAAGAAAAAAACCCATGACCTCTGTGGCATCACAGACCCTTTGTGTACTCATATCTTCATAATGAAGTAATGAAAATTGTTATCACTCGTAGCATTGTATCATCACAAATGCTTTGTGCAATAATTATGACTGTGAAATCACATTGTCATCATGACACCACCATTCATTGTGACATCACCAAACCCCAATGACACCATACCATATTTTTATTTTTTTCTTCTGTAAGTTTTTTTATTGTAAATACAGTGTACAGAAGGATTACAGTTACATGAGCAAGGTAATGAGTACATATACTGTCAAACATTGCTGCCTTGAGATCACATTGTCATTTTCATGTCATAGACCCATTTTGAATGCCAATTCTTTGATTTCATTCTATCTCAAATGTGCCATCTGCCTTGATATCAGGAAACCATTGTGAACTCATAACCTTTGTGACATCTAAATCTCTTTGTCACAGCACATTGCCTTTGTTATGTCACTAACCCACTGTGACATCAAATACCTCTCCTGTTCTCACAATTTTGTGACATGCCATTGTGATATATTAGTGAGTTCGACCTCGTATTTCAGATATGACATGAGATATCTAAAATCCAGTGTAACATCATGATATCACACCGCTGGACATCATAACCATTGTGTCACTTTGTGACATCTCAGACCTGTTAGTTCTTCACCTTTTTGACTACATATGCTTTGCTGACATCAGAATCCTTTCCCAAACTCATATACTCATGGTGTGTTAAGGACAATTGAGATCCCACATGCCATTGTGCCATCACCAACCCCTTGGGACATCTCAAATCTATTGCAATCTCCTCATCAATATTGCGTCACCAATTGTGACATCAAAACATTCTTATAACATGATGGTGAGATATCATATTGTCATTGTGAAATCACTGTCCCATTGGGTTTTCACATAGTATGACCTCATACTATGGAGCTTCTTCTATCACCTGGTATCCTCATATTGAATTATGAGTCATTGAAATTTGATATATCATTCTGATATTACAAACTGTATCATCGCAAAACCATTGTGACCTCATCACCACTGTGACATCAAAAACCCAATGGCATATCTCATTTCCATTGTGACATTATGGATCACATTGTGCCATCCCAAACCTATTATGATCTCTTACCACCTTTGAAAACACACATGGCCTCTGAGACATCACAGAACCTTTTTGTATCCATATCCTCATGGGGAACTAATGAAAATTGACATCAGATATACCATTGAAACATAACAAATCCTGTCTGACATAATCATAATTGTGACATCATGTTGCCATTATGACACCATCAGCTTATTTTGACATGTAAAACTACAATGACATCATAGCATTGTAACATCACATTGTCATTCTGATGTCATAGACACGTTGTGTTTGCTTATTATGTTATTTGATTCTATTTCTAATGTGGCATGTCAGTTGATACCAGAAATCCATTGTGAGTTCATGACCATTGTGATATCACGATGCCTTACTAGCATCACATTGTCAGTGTGATGTCACATTGCCAAATTTATGTCAAAAAGGGATTTTGATGTGACAATGGTTATAACATCACCATGAGTTTCTGATATCAACCCACATACCACATTTCAAATACAATGAATCACAGATTTGGCATTCATAATGTGACAATGATGTCACAATGACAATGGCAAATGCTATACTGTCATTATTTTGTGATGCCACCATAAGCTAAAAATGTCATAAAAACAATATAATGTCACACTGGTTATTATGCCACACAGGGTTTATTATCTTACAATGGTTATGAGGTCACAATGTGTTTCTCATATCAACTGATATGCCACATTTGAAATAGAATGAAATCACAAGATATACGTTCACAATGTGTCTATGTCAGCAAAATGGCAATGCGATGTCATAATGCTATGATGTCACTATAGCTTGGTGATGTCACAATGAGCTGATGGTGTTATAATGACAGTCTGATGTCACACTGGTTATGATGTCACAATGGCATGTCAGATCTTAATTGCCATTAGTTTATAGTGAGGATATGAGGATGAAATCACAATGACATAAACAAATGAACTGTGATGAAACAAGGCCATGTGTTTTTGTCAAAAGTGCTAAGGTTCCTAACAGGTTCTGGTTGTCAAAGTGTTCATGATATAAAAATGGGTTAGTGATGTCAAAACTAGTTTGCAATATCACATCTTATTTCAATTTTCATGTCATTTTTTTTTGGGTCCTGTCGTGGGGTCTGAACTCTGGGCCTGGGCGCTGTCCCTCAGCTCTTCAGCTCAAGGCTAGCACTCTACCACTTGAGCCACAGCGCCACTTCAGGCTTTATTCTTTTTTTGTTTATGTGGTGCTCAGGAATCGAACTCAGGGCCTCGAGCATGCAAGGCAAGCGATCTACCACTGAGCCACCTTCCCAGCCCTTATTTCAATTTTCAATTGCTACAAGTTCACAATGCTACGAGTTCACGGAAGGAGCTTGATGTCTCAAAGGCCATAATTTTCTAAGATGTGATGAGATCATAATAGGTTTGTGAAAGCATGAGGGTTCAGTAATATCACAATTGCAATATGATGTCAAATTATAATGTCATAAGAGTGTTGTTATATCACAATTAGTTGGTGATGCCATAATAGTGATGAGTTCAAAATAGTTTTGTGATGTCGCAGTAGTTTGGTGATGAGAAAATGGCATTCCAGACCTCAATTGTCACTAACTCATAATGAGTACATGAGTTTAGAATGGGATTGTGAGGATTCCAAAGGCATTTGTTGGCACAAATGTGATGAAGTCAGAACAGATTTGTGATGTGACAATGTGACACAATGGTCATTACATCTAGCAGTGTGATGTCACAATATTCATAATTTCACAGTATTTTTATAATATTTAATGTCATACCTGAAATAATATGAAGTTGAATATAGATTGAGCTCTCAATGGGCCTAACACAGTGGCAACATGTCACAAAACTTAGGATAGGACATGTTTGAGTTGTCACAGTTGTTTAGAGATATCACAATGGCAATATTATATCACAAAAGAATTGTCAAGTCACAATGGTTATGAAGTCAAAATGTGTTTTTGATATGAACCCACATTTGAGGTTCACTCTTTTTTGCTAGGACTCTGGGCCTGGGCGCTGTCCCTCAGCTCTTCAGCTCAAGGCGAGTGCTCTACCACTTGAGATACAGCGCCACTTCTGGTTTTCTGGTGGTTTATTGGAGATAGGAGTCTCACGGTCTCTCCTGCCCGGGCTGGCTTAGAACCGCGATCCTCAGATCTCAGCCTCCTGAGTAGCTAGGATTACAGGTGTGAGCCACCAGCGCCTGGCTGAACCCGCATTTGAAATGCAATGAAATCACCTAATAGGCCTTCATAATGTATATATGTTGTCACAATGACAATGTGGTGTCAGTGGTATGATGTCATTACAGATTTTTGATGTCACAATGACCTGATGTTGTCATAATGACAATGTGATGTCACAACAATGATTATATTGTAAATGCTTTGTGATATCACAATGGCATATCTGATCTCAATTGATATTTCACAATGAGGATATGGATACACAAAGGGACTGTGATGTCACAAAGGCCATGTGTTTTTTCAAAGGTGCTAAAGATGTCATAATGGGTTTCAGAGGCATCAAGGTGATTGTAATATCACAATAGCAATGTGATATCACAATGGCTTTGTGCTGGCACATTGGTGATGAGGTCACAATGGACAGGACAGGTTTGTGATGTCAGAACAGGTTAATGATATCACAACAGCACTGTGATGTCACAAAGGGATTTTCATGTCACAAGGGCTTTGAGGTCACAATGGATTTCTGATATCCACCAATATTGCTAGCTTGTAATAGAATGAAATCACAGAATAGGAATTTGCAATATGTCTATATTGTCACTATGACAGACAATGTCATAATATTATGATATTTAAGTTTAGTGATGTCAAAATGGCCTGTCTAATCTTATTGGTAATTAAATTACCATGAGGATCCGAAAAGTTGCTATGTGCTGACTCCTTCAAAAGGCACATTGTGCTGAATCCATTACACAGGATCCCTTGTGCTTTTTTTTAAAAGTGTGCTGTGTGCTGTCATCCCAAAAGATTCAATATTCTGAGTCCTTGAGAGGACACACACACACACACACACACACACACACACAAGGAGTGTTACCTTGCACTTGCTTGGTGTGTGGGGTAGATGGAGAAGAGTCTCCCCCAGTGGTTTAGCTGAGGGGAATCTTCAGTTCCCCCAGGCAGCTGCTGGGGATTGGGGGAAACCCTGAGCTGAGGTGAGGCTGCTTCTGCCATAGCCTGGTAGCCTTAGGGCAGAGTCAGGGCAGCACAAAGCCAGGGGAGGGGGAATGGCTGAGGTGGGGAGGGGGAGTGACTGAGGGGAGTACAGGGCATGGCTGAAGGGGCACATAGTTGCTGCAGCCAGGGGCACACGGGAGCTGGCATACTTGCACAGCAGGGGCTGGGCAGCCTGGGTGAGAAGTGGGGGCAGAGAGAGAACAGAGAAGAGCAGGCACGTGCACCAGGGGTGGCAGCATCATGACTGGCCTCCACTGCTGTAGGAGCACAGGTCTGGGCCAGGAGCAGAGAGGACACCACGCCAGGACAGCAGGCACATACCTCTCACAGCCCCAGGGAGGCTTAGAGGCCAGGTAGACCCTGAGTCCAAGGCCCCTGCACCAGGAGCTCAGCTGTGGAGGGGGCAAGCTCAGCCCTGCCACCTGCCCGCCCCTGCCCCGGCCCCTTCTCTTGCCCTCCCCATGGCACCACGTTTGAAACAGGTTGCTGCCAGCTTGGACCCGTAGCGCCTGTTGGAGTCATCCAGAGATGGTGCACCCCTGGCCTCCTTGCTGCCCTGACCGGGTCTCAGTCCCCAGTGGAAGCCCCGCGGGTCTGCACCTCACAACCTCCACCTAGCCCCCACCCCCACGGACTCAGACCCCTGACTCCTGCCTCCCTTCTTGTGTCACAAACACCCCTCCCCAGCACCAGGCAGGCCAGACCTGACTGGAACAAATGTGCCCCAGGAGTGGGGGGTGGGGGAGTGGATGTTGATCCTGGGATCCTACCCTCATCCCTAGTGGCCAGTGTCCCAGGAAAAGGGCAGATGCTGGGATGGGTGAAGAGGAGGCGCCACTTAGCCCCTTGCCTAGAGCAGTGGGAGCCACAGAGCTTTGCATCTGCACCCTTCCTCTCCTTTGGGGGAACCTGGTGGCTTTAGTCAGAGGTGGGGAACAGCACCTCCACACCTGCCTTCGTGGGATTTTTCCTTTTATCTGGGGGTGGGGAGTGTTGGATGCAGAAGATAGCCCCCGCTTCTGTGTGACCCCTTGTCTTTTGTGCTCGGTCAAACTGTCCCCTGAGGAGAGTCCCAGAAGAGCCCACTAAGGAGGTGAGGGCACTAGGGGTCAGATAGAAGGTGAATGTCTGGGAAGAACACGCCCCTCAAACACACATACATCCTGCCTGTCCCCCTCCACTCCAGCTGTCAACATTTCTCACAGGGTGATCACATTTCCCAGCTCTGCCACCATCTGCTGGTGCTCCAGGTCCATCTGGTTTCCTCATCCTCCCCAAGAATCGACCAAGTCACCCAGAAGCATCTAGGCTGGAAGTAGAAAGTTCATCCATGTATGTAGCCTTTAGGACCCCATCCATTTCCCCAACACTGCCCCCACCCCGGGTCAGACACTTCTCTGGGGGCACCATGACCTCCTGCTTATTTTGAGTCCAGGGTCTGAAGAGCAACCTGTCTTAGGACTTCTTCACCCAGAGTCCTGGCCTAGGGTTCTGGTGAATGGGGAGTCAAGGCTGGTTATTCCCAAGGGAAAATGTCTGGCCCTGGAGATAGGGAGAGGCAGGGTGGTTCAGCATTATTAGAGCGGTGCTTCCTTGGGTTGAGCCCCTGGTTCTGACAAGGAAACTCCCGTGCTCCAGCTTATACATTGTCCCAGATGAGGAACCAACAAACTCAGGAGGGGCACTATTCTGAGTCTATGTATATGTGTGTGTGTGTGTGTGTGCATGAAAGAGAGAGAGAGAGAGAGAGAGAGAGAGAGAGAGAGAGAGAGAGAGAGAGAGAGAGAGAGAGAGAGAGCCTGACTGTGCTCAGGTGAGTGATCAGTTGGCAAATTGCAGGTGCTGCATGGATGTCTACAGTTACTGTTCTGGATTTGTGTGTGTGTTTGTGTGTGTGTGTGTGTGTGTGTGTGTGTGTGTGTGTGTGTGTATTTGTTGTTCTTTTTTCATCAATGCCAGGTATGATACGAGCCATAATTTTTGTTTTCACCTTCACTGTTTCATGGCTCCTTTGCGGAAGATTTCAGTAGATGTTCCTTTCCACCTCTCTCTTCCCCCTTTTCTATAGCCCACAGTAGCTGCTGGGCCTGCGTGGGTATCCCCTAGGAGGCCTGTGTGACCCACAGACCAAAGTGGACACCTTCCGTCTTAAGCCTGAAGGCTTGTGAGATGAGTGTGACCACAGCCGCACTCTTCCAGCCAGAGAGTCAGCTCTTGTTTGTATAGTTGGAGCTAATTCAAGGGTTGGGAATGTGTCTGCCAAATGTAATTAGGGAATGAGATGGAGGGGGGGAGTAGGGCAGGGGTTGTGAAGCTAGGAGGGTCTGGGAAATGGTGAACGGTGTGACATTGCAGATGGTTCACCACTACCGAGGATGAGAGGGCAACTTTACCCAGGGCATTGACGGTGACCATGGGCATCTGGGCAGGGGGCTCTGGCACCCCACTGGTGGCGTGGATTCCCTCCTGGGGGAGTGCACTGGTGGGAAGTCCTCCCTGGAGTCCTGAAGACTTTAATCTGTGTCCTGCCTGTGCTGTTTCCAGCTGGGCAGTGGTAGACAAATGCATTTCCCCCTGCTGGAGCCTGCTCTGTATCAGGCCATGGCAGTTAGCTAAGGCTTGCTGAATGCGTTTCTGTAAACTACTGTGGGCTGTCTGGAAAGAAAAGGGACCACTAATTTTGGAACCCTTTAAGTTTGATTGGGGCAACTGAAATGTCACCTTTTCCAGGGTTTTTTCTTGAAGCTGGCAATTTCCACTAACGCCTGGGATTATGGGTCAAATTAGACAGACTGTTTCAGCCAAAAATCAATGACATTCAAAGTATCACAAGCAGAGTTCCCAAGCCAGATGGTCTCCTGCTATGAACGTCATGCCTTGATTGCTTTTATGCGGCTCCTGTTGATTCTCCTCTGACTCTCTCTAGTGTGACCCCCAGAGTTGAGTGAAGGTTAAAGTACTTGAGGCAGTGACCATTTGTTGTTTCTTTCAGAGCAGAGCAACACGTGGTGCTAAAGCACCTAGTTGTGTGCCTTCGTAAGACCTGTAAATACTTAGCTCGGGGCTCTCCTCCTGGGCTCCACTGTGTCAGAGTGTAGGACAAGGCCTGAGCTGCAGCCCGTTTAAATAAAACAGCTGTAGAGTCTGACTCTCGGTGGTCTCCTTGGTGGGGGTCCTGTGACCTAGACATAACATTGAGGATGTCATGGGGAGCAGAGATTGTGACCTCAGCATCCCTAGCCTGCCAGCTGAGAGTAGAGAGGATTCTCAGCACCTGCACTGGACTCTGGGAGATTTAGAAACCCAAGATGCCTCAAGGATCCTTCCTCTGTAACATGAAACTTGGGGGTTCAGATGTGGTTGGCCATCCTGGCTGGCCCCAGCGGTAGGAGAGTAGGCCCCTTGAGCCTGGCCTTCAGCTCATGGGAATCTCATTCACACCTGAGAGGGGAATTGAGTGCCACAGAGCTGGTCAGCCGTTGGCCAGAGATCTTTGAGAAGATAGGCATCCCAGAGGCTCCGGAATCCAGCGAGTACACCCTGGATCATGTCTTCAGAGCCAAAACATTTAAGTTTGGTGGCACCAGGATAGTGGGAAGAGGGAGGAGGGAGAACTGTGGGAGAGCTACATCAGGCTTTGCCTCGCTCACCAGGATGCTTACACGAATGGGATGGGACTTTTCTGTAGTATTTTTGTTGACAGATGCTCATTTATTTATCCAACAAAGAATTACAGTGTGCGCCAGGCTCTGGAGGTCATAGACAATGAGAGTTCCCAGTGCTGGTTCCACAGCACATGAAGAAACATTGGTTTGAGCTGGATGCCTGTGCTTCATGCCTGTCATCCTAGCTACATAGGAGGCTGTGATGGGAGGATCGATGCTTGAGGCCAAGGCAGGAAAGCCTGTAAAACTCTTATCTCCAACTAACTAGCAAAAAGAAAAACCAGAAGTGGATGTGTGGCTCAAGCCATAGTCTGTTGGCCTTGAGTAAAAAGGCTCAGGGACACCACTTAGGCTCCAAATTCAAGGCCAGGAATGAGAGAAAGGAAGGAAAGAGAGAAAGAGGAGGGAAGGCTGGATGGAGAAAAAGAGGAAAGGAAGGAAGAAGGGAGAACATGTGAGCCTTGGTTTGGAGTCCCTGGATCAAGGGAGCAAACCATTCACAACCTATGTGGGGACAATTTCAGAGCCTAAAGCCAGTATGTAGGACCAAGCTACTGACACCTCAGCAACTTTCTGACATTCAGGAGCTGTGTGGTAGCCGACTGCAGAGGGAAGCAGCCTAGGGAGGACACTAGGACTCAGGATGGGTCACCAGGTTTCAATCATCCGTTGTGCCAATGAGTTTATTTTCTGGTCACATAAGAACAAGCTGTCCAAGGGCTAGGGAGGTATTGGTGTGAGGGAGTGTCGGCGGGGGGGGTGGTAGGATAAGCAGGAAGATGAAGAAGGACAATCACAGGTCAGGAATGTCAGGACATTGGAGCCATGATTTTGCCTGACAACCTAGACCAAAAGTGATAGAGCCTTTGACCCAGCCACACTGCTATTAAGAGTCCTGGCACATTGGGTTCTCCATTGATCACCTGGCTGTCGTCCACTGCAGGATGCCTGTGCAGTACATCCTTGGGGTCTGGGACTTTCCAGGGCTCAATCTGAAGTTGACACACCACCAGAGACAAAAGTAAGCTGGCCACTAGCACAAGACAGCCAGGGAATGAGGGTGGGAGTGAGGACCCTTGTTGCCCCAGACTTGCTCTATGGGGCGCTAGGACCTCGTGATTGCCTTTCTCAGAGGAAGAGATGGGTCTCTTTGGTGGCTCAGCCTTTAGTCTAGGTGGCAGATCTGAGATTCAGAGAAGGCAGACTGAAGGTGGGGCAGGTTTGGATAGAGGCTGGTGGGAAAACCAGAGGCACTGGTCTCTGAGCAGGGTTTTTTCTTTGAGGATACTCACAACCCAGGAACATTCCGGGGATAGATCAGCCCTTTTCTCCTTCCTGAGAGAGAGGGACCTGGAGCCCTGCGTCCCTTGGCCAAGAAATCCTTTCATTCCCACATCCTGTGGTTGGATAACTAGACCTCACCTCCCTACCCAGTGAAGAGGCAGGACAGTGAGAGATCTTGAATCTTTGATAAGGCCACGGGATCCTGAATATGAGATTGTATTTGAACATCCTAACTTGGTGCATGGTAAGTTCCATCTAAGGTTACCATGATGTAGGACATAGAATCTAGAGAATCAGAGCAGGATGGGGTCTGTTCTAGGAGTCTTGAGTATTATGTGTGAGCTTTCAGCTCCCATATGCCCACCTGCTTCCCTTTCTTGGGTGGGTCATTGCTAGAAAAAGCTTGAAACTAGAGACTGGGTCCTATCCCTTGTCATTTATACTCTAATCTAGCACTCTACCATTTGAGCCACAGCTCCACTTCCAACTTGTTTGGGTGTTTATAATTGGAGATAAAGAGTTCTCATGGACTTTGTTGCCAAGGGTGGCATCCAACTGTGGTCCTCAGATCTCAGTCTCCTGAGGGGATAGGATGACAGGCATGGAAAAGTATCTTTGGCCGGGTGGCACTAGCTCATGACTGTCATCCTAGGAACTCAGGAGGTGAGATCTGAGGATCAGAGTCAAAGCCAGCCTGGGCAGGAAAAACCCTGAAGCTCTTATCTCCAATGAACCACCAGAAAAGCAGAAGTGGTGTTGTGTTATGGCTTAAGTAGTAGAGTTCTCGCCTTGAGCTGAAATGCTCAGGGACAGCACCCAGGCCTAAGGTTCAAGCCCCACAACTGAAAAAAGAAACAAAGTAAAACATATTTGCATGCAAAGGATGGTCCAGGTGTGGGAAGGACGAAGAGGGGGGTGCTGTGGTTGGGAGACCAGGTGCTCGCCCCACTGTACAGACATTTCTAAGAACTCCCCAAGTTTACCCCAGCTTGAAGCCACAGCTTCAAGAGGACATGGCTTGTGGCAGGCAGGGAGTGGGCGAATTTGTGCAGGGGTGGGATTGCTGTGTCTGTATTCTCTCCAATAAAGATGGATTTGGATGCTTGGTGACAAAATCTGAAGTGAAGGGTTGCAAGAAGTTTGTAGCCTTATAAGATGGTTTTCCTCTGGGTATGTGAAGATGGCTGAAACCGGAAGTCGCCAGTGGCTCACAACTGTCATCCTAGCTACTCAGAAGGCTGAGATGTGAAGACCATGGTTCACAGCCAGGTTGGGCAGAAAAGTCTATGAGACTTGATGTCCAATGGACCACCAGAAAACAGGAAGTGGTGCTCTGGCTTAAGTGGGAGAATACTCACCTTCAGCTGAAAAGCTGAGGGACAGTGACCTGTCCCAGAGTTCAAAGCCATGACCAACAACAATAAAAGAGGTGGCTAAGTTTTCTGCATAGCAGTCTGTATGGTATGAAATGCCATGCTGGTCTATGAGGCATTCCAGATATGTGAGAGGCTCAATGTTTTGTCTTCAGTGGGTCTGAGGTCAGTAGTACCACCTTCTTGGGGGTGGGATGTCATCCTAAGGGAATGAGTTCATGGTTCTGTTTTCAGGGACTGCTGAACCCTTGGGCTATCTCTGTGTGTGTGTGTGTGTGTGTGTGTGTGTGTGTGTGTGTGTGTGTGTGTGTGTGTGTCTGTTTGTATCTGTGTCTGTGTTTGTTTGAAGGTACAAGAACTGGGCCTTGAACTCAAGGCCTAGGTGGTGTTCCTGACCTTTTGTGGTCAAAGCTAGTGCTCTGACACAGTAGTCACAGCTCCCTCTGTGGCTATTTGGTAGTTCACTGTAGATAAGAGCCTCTCAGGCTTTCCTACGAGGGCTGACTTTTAAAAGTGATCCTCAGACCTCAGCTTCCTGAGTAACTAGGATGACAGACAGGAGCCACCTTTGCTGGCCGTGTGTGTGTGTGTGTGTGTGTGTGTGTGTGTATGTTTGTATGTTTGTGTGTGAGTGAATGTGTGTGGAAGTGGGTTGTAACAAGGAGCACTGGACCCTTTTGTAACTTCTAACCACTATCTTTGGGTGGTGTATGGGCTTTGTGGCTGAAGTCTGGGGGCCTGGAAGGGTGAGACGCTTGTATGGGACTCAACACCATTAAATTATAAGACCAAGGGATCTTTGTGCCCTGGAACTGTCTACTCACGTGGGCCTGGTGGTGGCAGAGGGAGCTTGGGAGGACCTGGGGGTGGGGCCCACAGGGGCTGGCTCCTCAGGGGGACAGAGAGTGTGACCAGCATTTAGTAAGGATGTGAGTCCTGTTAGTATGAAGTGTATTGGCGTCGGTCAGACTCTGGGTCTTCTGATCATGACATCTGAGGGAGGAGCAAACCCTATTTTAAATCTTGACCTGTGATTTCCAGATCTCAGTCTCCTGAGTAGATAGGATTATAGGCATGAGCTTCTGGCACCAGGCCTCTGATTCTTTTTGGTATATTAGAGTTTGAACTCAAGGCCTAGGTTTTCCAGTCAGGTCTTCTACCATGGGAGCTAAATTTTTCTTTCCTGGTCATTTCGAAGATAGAGACTCAATATATGCTCAGGTTGGGCTGGATCACGGTTCTCCTGTGACAGGCATGGGCCCCCATGCATGGTCATCTGTAGTTGGGATGGTAGACATGTTGCGCCATGCTCAGGTCTTGACAATTCTGTGAGCATTTGACGAGAAGATAGCTATAAAGGGCTCAGAAGGGCCTGTTATTTATCTTGCAACAGGTATGGGATTATGAAACAAAACATGGCTGTCTTTCATCCTTATCCCCATGAGGAAAGGGATCCTTCACTGTGTTCAGTTTTGCAGCTGGGGAAAATGAGGCACGGAGAAGCTGGATGGCCTACTCATTTCCCCCAGCTCACAGGAAGCTCGGCCTGACTTCTCTGCCATGCTCCCTAAGACTATGGGTGCTAATCAGTCCACTTCTTGTGGTAGGAAGTACACTTCTTGTCAGTCAGGGGCTTGAAATCTGGGCCTGGGTGCTGTTCCCGAGCCCCTCAGATCAAAGCTAACGTTCTACCACTTGTACCACAGCACCACTCCTGGTTTTTTGGTGGTTCTTTGGAGATAAGAGTCTCAAAGATGTTCCTGCCTGTGCTGGCTATGAACCATAATCCTCATATCTCAGCCTCCTGTGTAGTTACCATTATAGGCCTGTGCCACCGGCACATGGCTTAAGTGTACTTTTGACTTTCTCTCTCTGTCTCTCTCTCTCTCTTTCTCTCCCTTTCTCTGTCTGTCTGTCTGTCTGTCTCTCTCTCTCTCACAGGAAATTGTTGAATGGGTGCTGCAGGAGGTGGCTTAGTGTCCCCATGTAGCTGGGACCCAAGATGGCCCTCTCATTCTGGAGGTGGGCTGTGGGTCAGGAGCTGTCTTGCTCAGGCTGTTGAACTAGCTCCCTGAAGTATGCCCCTCTGTGCCCAGGCTAGACCATGATGGTTATTCATCGTCAGTCCGTCTGCTGAGTCTTTCTCCACTATTCTCTGCTAACCAAAGTGGATGAGGAGGCATCGCGTTTTCCAACTGCACAGCACGATCCCGGGCCTCTGATCCTCACCACCACATATTGGGCCAGACCCTGATGATAAGAAAATGAATTCACTCTATGTCTACTTTCACTTTGCGTCATTTTGGGGAGAGGGGGCAGTGTGCAGAGGAAAGACCCCAGGCCTGACACCTGCTGGGGGACATTTGTTCTTGTGACAGAGCCAAGTCATTGCTGTGCATAAGAAAGAAGCCGCTATCAGACTGACCCAGAAAAATGCTCAAAGGTAGGTAGGCTGTTGAAGTATCAAACCCGCCTATGTCTGCTTTCTCAAAACATGGAGGGTGTAGTGTGGGTGGCCTGGGACTGGCCCTAGGGGATTATAAATGGATGGTGGTGAACAGGTGCTGGTGGCTGAGGTCTGATGGTCGTAACTCAGAGCCAGCTCAGGCAGGAGAGTCTGTGATATTCTTATCTCCCATAAACCACCTCCCCCCACTAGAAAAAAAGACAGATGTGGTGGTGTGGCTCAAGTGGTAGAGCTTCAACCTTGAGTAAAAGAAGCTCAGGGATGACACCGAGGCCCTGAACCCAAGCCCTAGGACTCACAAAAAATAAAATAAATGAATAATGGGCACCTCTTATGTTACTACCAAAAAGGATGGATTCAGTCTCCTCTCTGGTACTTGTATCCAAAGGTAAGGGTCTTCCCTTGATGTTCCTCTAAACCTCTCCTTCTGTCTATTATCTCTCCCGGCTTGAGCTGCAGGATAGTATTTAGATCATCCCTCTTGATATAATCTTAAGTACCATCCCCTACCTTCCCTCCTTGGGATGGGGATCCTGGATTTACTCACCACTGGGAGGATGAGGCACTGCGGACATGGGGGTAAGTATCCCCGCAACTCATACTCTCACACACACTCACCTAGTCCAACTCAGAGTAGCCTTTTCCAAAAACACTTTTTCTCCCTGGATTAACTGACCTAGGAGAGGAACTTGATCCCCTGTAAATGACTATTTTAACTAGGGCTTGCAGTTGACACGAGATAAACAGAAGCTCAAAAGAAAGGCTCTGGTGCCTGTCACCTCTGGCTCAGGCTCATGCCTGACATCCTGGCTACTTGGGAGGCAGAGATCTGAGGATCAAAGTTCAAAGCCAGCCATAAGCTGGAAAGCCAGTGAGACTCTACTCTCCATGGAACCATCAAAAAGTTAGAAGTGGAGCTGTGGCTCAAGTGATAGAGCAACAGCATTGAGCACAAAAATTCAGAGACAGGTCCCAGATCCTCAGTTCAAGCCCACATAAAGAAATGGTCCCATGTGTTGCCCCCAGACTGCTTGAGCCTTGAGTGCTCTCTTCCAGAGTGTGATACAGCACCGGTCTCTGGGTAGTGTATCAGAGCCTTCAGAAATTGGGTGGTAAAAGCCAGACCTTCCCCCTTTGTGCTTTCTGAACACACACCAGCTGGTAGGCAGAGCTTGACAAGGCCAGCAGCCTGCAGAGCAGAGAAGATCCCTCTCTGCCAGGGTGATTGGAGCAGGCTTCTTAGAGGCAGCACTTGACAGGGGGTCTTGCTTAACAAAGAGGATCTAACAGGAAGAACAGAGAGCAAAGATGCTGTAGATAAAGGACAACATAGCTGAGCATGTTCATTTCCAGCCAGGGCTAGTGGTGACAAACTCAGTAAAGATGTGCAAGTCTGTCCCAAGACAGGCCCAAGGTGTCACAGAAGAACAGCTATCCAGGGTTGAGATTGTCTCTTAGCAGCAGTGAGCTCGCCTAGCACACAGGAAACCTTGGGTTTGATTCCTAGGTCCCGCATACACAGAAAAAGCCGGAAGTGGCACCATGGCTTAGGTGGAAGAGCACTTGCCTAGAGCAAAAGTAGCTCTGGGACAGCGCCTGGGCCCCGAGGTCAAGCCCCAGCACTGTCAACATATAACAGCACTCCAATTGACCTGGGTGACAGGTGAATGACCATGCCCTGTAGCTCTTAGTAGATCCATCTATGCTTTGTATCCCCTTTGAAAGAGGGGATTTGGACACTCCTGCCTGGGCACCCCTGGACCTGGTTATCAGCAACCCCCCTATTGTCTTCCAACTGGATATGGAGTAGGTGGCCCCAGAAATCCTCAGGTACCAGTTGGTAGGGGCAGGAGGATACAGGGCAGCTCCAGATGTCCTAGTGGGTCTGATCTGCCCAGATGACTAGGCCATCCAGAGGAGGTGGATGGGAGCTTAGAGAGGGGTAGTGATGTGAAAGGAGCCCTTTAATGTCCATGGTCCTACCCAGATTTCAAGCCTCACTTTGCTGTCCCTGAGAGAGGTTAAAGAGTGTAGGTGGTACTGTCTAGAGGAGGACTAGGTGGAAATTCTAAAGAATGAGGGACCATAAGCCCTGTGCTGGTGGCTCATGCCTGTCATCCTGGCTACTTGGGAGGCTGCGATCCAGAGGATCTTATTTCCCAACCGAGGCAGGAAAGTCCCATGAGAGTCTTATCTCCAACCTCCAACTGAAAGTGGGCCATGGCTCAAGTAGTAGAGCACTGGCCTTGAGCAAAAATCATCATCAGGGAAAGTACTCTGTGTAAGAAGGTGGCTGAATCTGGGCAATGCCAGTGGCTCACAACTGTAATCTTAGCTACTCAGGAAGCTGAGACCTGAGGATCACAGTTCAAAGTTAGCTTGCGCAAGAAAGTCTGTGAGACTATATTCAGTGAACCACCAGAAAACCGGAAGTGGTGCTCTGGCTCCAGTGTTAGAGCGCACATCTTCAGCTGAAGAGCTGAGGGACTGTGTGCAGGCCCAAAGTTCAAACCCTATGACCCATAACCAAAAATAAGGTGGCTGAGTTTTCTTCATAGCGTTGTGTACAGTAGGAAATGCTATGCTGTGTTAGGAGCCATTCCAGATGTGTGAGAAGCTCTGAGTTTTGTCTACACTTGGTCTGAGGACAATAGTGCCATCTTCTCGGGGGTTGGGATATTCATGTGCTCAGGGCCTTGGGCTACCCGTTTGTTTGTTTGTTTGTCTGTTTTTATTGTGTGTGTGTGTGTGTGTGTGTGTGTATTTTTCCCTCATCTTTCTCTGTCCACTTCCTGAGTGCCTGTCTGCCTATTCCTGAATTCGTATGGTGCCTCTCCTCCATGGCATCCTTGTCTTCAGCCCCCTATCAGGATCTATAATGAGTTCTAAATTTCCAGAGACCTGAATATTCCAGCTTTTCTTTGGGGCCCAAGATCGACTGTCCATATCTTTGTCCGCTTCCAAAGGATTCTGGGTCAGCAGGGCCAGCTAGCATATGTTCTCCCCTGCCTCTGGGGGGCGGGACAGAGTCAGTTGTCATGCGATGTGTTGTCCTTTTCTTCAGCTGGGCCTCTGGCTGCACATCCTACTCCCAGCAGGCTTGCAGTGGAGTGGAGGAAGGGTGGTTAACAGTCACTGGCCAACTCGAGCTTGAGGGCTGACTGAAGGCTGACCCAGCAAGGATGATCAGGGGCTACATGGGAGGTGAGGCCAAGGTGGCTTGGAAATTTTGGTCGATATCTTGTCACAGGCAAGTCTATCTTCTGGCCCTAGCCGGATCTCTCAGGTCCTTCTAGACAATTCCTGATGTCCAGAATACAGAGTCACAGATTTTGATCTCTAGGGCCAGGGAACTGGGGGATGAGAGACTGGTTTGGCTAGTACCTCAATGTTCTGGGGCATTATCCTTGACCTGGCTATGTACCCCTTGTGTAAGTTCACTTCTTAACCCAGTGTTGGCCATGCACTGGCCACTTGTGCTGTGGAAGTGACAGGAGTGGAAGTGAGATCTAGAATGACCAAAATCTGGATTTATGGCCTGGTTGGAGGGCAGGGTGTCTTTAAAAAATCTTTGAGCTGGAACTCAGACCTTGGCACTGTCCCTGAGCTTCCTTTGTTCAATGCTAACACTCTAACACTTGAACCACAGCTCACCTTTCATCTTTTTTAGTAGTTTAATAGACAGAAGTGTCTCACATATTTTCCTGCTTGGATTGGCTTCAAGTTGCCACCCTAAGAGCTCAGCCATTTAAGTATCTAGGATTGCTGGTATGATCCACTGGTACCTGCTAAGGATGTGTGTGTGTGTGTGTGTGTGTGTGTGTGTGTGTGTGTGTGTTTACCAGGGCTTGAATTCAGAGTCTTGGTGGTATGCTTTAGCTTGTTTGCACACGGTTGGTGCTGTACTACTTGAACAGTAGTACAGCAGTACAACAGTAGCTCTCCTACCCATCTTTTTGGTGATTCATTGGAGATAAGAGTCTGCCCAGGCTAGCTTTGAATCTTGATTGATCCTCAGGCCTCAGCCTTGAGTAGCTAGGATTATAGGCATGAGCCAATGGCACCCAGCTGCAAGGCTGTGTTTTCATAATCTCTTCTGTTCTAACAGCTGTCTTCTTGCCCTGGCCTAGATCTCTGACTTCCACATCAACTCCCAGCAGCCCCTGACTGTGTGAAGAACGTAAAGCTCAAACCTGATCCCATTTTTTTTTCCTCAGGGGAGGAGTTTATGTTTCATCTGAAGTCAGGGTTAGGAGGGGTAGCTGTAGATGGGTGCTCAGCTGGAGAGAGGTAGTCTGTTTTAGCTAAGAAAGAAACTGTGGCCAGATGGTAATAACTCATGCTCTCATATTCCTAGCTCCTCAGGAGTCTGAGATATGAGTATTGCCATTCAGAGGCAGCCCAGCTAGAAAAATCTGTGAGACTCTCTTCTGCAAATAACCACCCGAAAGCTGGAAAAAAAGCTGTGGCTTAACTGGTAGAGTGCTAGCCCTGAATAAAAAAAGTGAGGGACAGAGCCCAGGCCCTGAGATCAAGCCCTAGTCCCAAAATGCTTATGCACACACTCACAGATACACACACACACACACACACACACACACACACACACACACATAAAAACACACAGAAAGGTGGTTATGATGAGCTGAACTAGAACTGGGGGCAGTCCTGAGGCATAGTCACAGTAAACTCTAGAGATACATCCATGTATGGGGCCACAGGACCATGGGAAGGACACTATGGATGCTTGTCTGTAGTCGGCCCATGATTGCAGACCTTCATCTGCCCCCGAGCACTGGTGTGGAAAGCAGGCCTCTGAGTCCCTGGGACTCCAGGGACAGTGACTGCTACAAACACCAACCAGCCGGCTGTGAATTCCTGAGACTACAATTCTTTCATGAGCCCAACTCAACACCTGCCCAAGGTGTGCCTGACAAATTCATACTCATATGCGTGGGCATTACCTGCTGTGATATCTTGCAGCTTCTGCCCCTCCTGGCCCAGAACCATGGTCTAAGATGTCAATTTACTGGTCAGATCCACATTACACCCATGACAGATGTGATTCTGATTATCTCCATGCCCCAAGGCTCAACCTTTCTCTGGTACTGTAGCTTGCTCTATAGGTAATGGCCTCCAAACAGGCTGCTCTCAAGACTTGTAGGACACCTAGACATTGGGAGACCCTCAGTGGCCCACTGGAAAGTACTCTACCTAGAGCAACAGAGGGAGGTCCAAGCAGGCCAGGTGTTAGTCATGGGGCTTGAACTCTGGGCCTGGGCACTGTCCCCAAGCTCTCCAGATTACCACTTGAGCTAAAGAGCCACTTCCGGTTTTCTGGAGGTTCCTTAGAGATCAGAGTCTCCCGATTCCTGCTTGGGCTGGCTTTGAACCGTGGTCCTTACATCTCAGCCTACTGAGGAGCTAGGATGACAGGTGTGAGCCACTGGTTCCTGGCTGATCTGGCCTTTAACCACAATAGACTAGGAACTCCTGAAAATTTTCTTTATTGTATCTGTGCCAGTACTGGGTTTTAACTCAGGGTCTGGGCCCTGGTCTCTTAACATTTTCCCTCAAGGTTAGCACTCTACCACTTGAGCCACAGCTCCATTTCAGGCTTTTGGTAGTTAATTAGCAAGAAGAGTCTCACTAACTTACTTCCCCTGAGCTGGCTTGACCCACGATCTCTATCTCAGTCTCCTGAGTATCTAGGATTACAGGGGTTGAGCCACTGGTGGTATTGGGCTAGAAACTTTTCTTAAGCAAGCTTTCTTCCCTGTGTTTGCCTTGACTCCTCCACACAAAGGAGGTCTGAGGGTCAAGAGCTGTGAAAAATAAGCTTCCAGTCATAGGAAATGGCTGGGGTACGTGGTAAAAAGCAAGCTAATCTTCCCCCTGGGCCCCATTCTGGGACCAGACCGTGTACCCTACCTGTGACTCAAGTACAAACCTTGACCCAACCTTGAATGTCCTCCCAGACTTGTCTGAAGCCACAGAATCTTCATCCTACCCACACCATCTGCTCTCCACCACACCTCAGGACCTTTGCCCATGTTGGACCCTCTGCCTGAGACCCTCTGTCCTGAATCCACATCTTAGAACTCCTGTGGAATTTTGGCACTGGTTTTATCACCTCGTGGAGCAAGTCTTTCCTTCCCTTCTCCCTCTTTTTTTCAAATATTGAGTTTCTAGAGATGGAACTTTTGCAGGCTGATTGGCAAATGCTCTATCTTGGTGTGTGTGTGTGTGTGTGTGTGTGTGTGTGTGTGTGCATGTGCGTGTGCGTGCCAGTCCTGGGGTTTGAATTCATGGCCTGGATGCTATCCTATCCCTGAGCTTTTGTGCTCAATGCTAACACTCTACTAGTTGGGACACAGCTCTACTTCTGGCTTTTTGGATGTTTAATTGCAGAAAAGTGTCTCATATAGACTTTCCTGCTTGCAATTGGGATCCTCAGATCTCAGCCTCCTGAGTAGGTTACAGGGGGAGCCACCAGCACCTGCCGTCTACCTTACCTCTTACCTATAACTTTGGTCTTCTTCTGAGTCCCAGAAGAATATGTCTCATCAGGGTCACTTTTTTTTCCAGTCTTTGGGCTTGAACTCAGGTTCCGGGCATGTTTCTGAGCTTCTTTTGCTCAAGGCTAGCACTCTATCACTTAAACCACCGTGCCACTTTTGGCTTTTTCTGTTTGTGTTCTACTGAGCAATCAAACTCAGGGCTTAGTGCGTGCTAGGCAAGCACGCTATCACTAAGCCACATTCACAGACCAAGTCTCACGTATAACAGGAATTATGAGGGTGAGATTGATTGGCATACCCCTTTCGGCATAGATATTGCTGACTATTTCATATCTTTGCCAAGATTTGGGACCAGCCTGTGACTCAGCAATGAGGAATGATAAATGAGTGATAGTCACCATGCCCTAGAGGTCTAGTCTCACATTCTACAGAGGGATAGAGAATATGGAGCCAGAAACTTTGACAACTCCTACAGTATAGGTACTGTGGTCTCCCTAGAGGCAGTGGCTGGCTGCTAGGTGTCCCATCAGGCTTCAGTTAGTAATGGCAGAAAAAGGATGCTATGTTCAAGCTGTTGGCTAAGACTTAGTACAATTCAAGGCTTGTCCCAGCTTGCCCAGGTTAGAGGGATGGGCATGGGCAACCTGCTGAATGCCCATCATCCATCCATCATCCATCCACACACAGAGACATGGAGTTATTGCCTCTTTTTTTTTGGGGGGGGGACAGTTCCAGGTTTGTACTATGAGCCTAGACCCTGTCCCTGAGCTCCTTTGCTCAAAGGTAGTGCTCGGCCTTTGAGCCACAGCCCAATTCATGTTTGGTTTTTCCTGTGATCTCTTAGAAATAAGAATGTCTTGGACTTTTCTGTCCCGGTTGAATTCAAATTGGCATTCTCTATATCTCAGCCTCCTGACGAGTTAGGATTACAGGCAGGAGACCCTGGCTCCTGGGTTTCTTTTCTTCTTGTTCTTTTTTGTAATCATAACATTCTGAAATCTTCATGCTGTCATTCCAATGGTTTGCATTATAAGTAAACTACCAAAGCCTGGAGTTCGAATGCCAAGACTGCCACCCACAAATTGAAGATGATCCTGACAAACTCATTCTTATTCATGTGAATGCTAATGGAATGTTATAAAAGTAATAATTACATTTGCAATTAATTCATGATTCTATTTTAGAATGCCACATAAAAATTATTGGATTTATGTCTTCCATTGTAGCACCATGGTATGATTTCGCTAATGGAAGGATATTGACTAATTTTTAATTAATGCTTTTATAAGTATTCAAAAGTGATACTTCATTAAATGGAGGCATAATTTGAAAACTAATAATTGGTTATTATATATATAATTTAATATCCTCACATTCCCTCTCTCTCTGCATTTATATATATCTACACGTCTATCTATTCTATCTGTCTATCTATCTATCTACCTATCTATCTATCTATATTGTGTACTCCTGTGGCTTGATCACAGGTCCTCAGAACTTTCTGGCAGCTCAGTTTGCTAGAGGCTGGTGTGCTAAGACTGTGACCCCATTTATGGATTGGCCATTGTATGCCATAAGTTGAAATCCCAGCATGTCCAAAAATTTATTTGTGGAGTAAGAAGCCAATTTTGACACATTTTTTTCCTTTTCTATGAAAGTCCTGGGTTTCGGTATGATGTATAATCCACATGCAAATATATCCTATGTGATATGATGTAATAAAAGAACTGTTATATGTGTAATAATACTAAATAAATAAGGGTAATAAACATCATATGCACTAAACCCATGTATGTAAATAGATCTCATATATTAATATTACTTTTTCCAGTGCTGGGGCTTCATTTTAGGCCCTGGGAACTGGTCTGAATTTCTTGTCTTCAAGGATGGTGAGCCTTTCCCCTTCATCCACAATGCCACAAAATTATCCAGACCCTGAGTTCAAATACAAGGCCTTCCAGAAAAATAGTGTAAATTCCAAACCAGGGCATTATTATTATTATTATAATTATCATTATTAGCCAAGCACAGGGCTTGCTCTCAAGTCTTGGCACCTCTGCCACAGCCAACCCTTGGATCCTAGGAGAGTTCAAATCTTGGGGCTGGCAAAAAAAAAAAAAAAAGGAGAAGCATAAAACTGAGAAGTTCAAGAAGATGGTTTTATTTTATTTCCTTTGTATTGTGACCATCCTGGATGTAAATGACAAGGCAAAGAAAGAGTACATGACCTTGCATTGCTGAGGTTTGGCGGACTATTAAGGAAACCATAGCCGAAACTGGCAACTTGGTGTGGAGGTTGAATCCTGGGATTGCCAATAATGAATGTCAGAGATTCTAAGAAACCCATTCTCAAGTACATCCATACAAATGGAATGTTATAAAAGTAACAACTATATAAGTAGTTAGTGTTTGATTATATTATAAAATTATACACAACATTTATACTACCATGACTAATTTTCAATTAATATTTTATTATGTATGCAATCATGATACTTAAAAAGGGAAGGCATAATTTAATTGCCAATAATTGGTAGTAATATCATATATGCATTTTCATAGTATACAGACATCTCTCTCTTGTTTCATGCATCTACATCTCTCTGTCTGTCTATCTATCTATCTATCTATCTATCTATCTATCTATCTATCTATCTATCTATCTATCTATCTATCTATCTCTCTATCTATCTCTCCATCTATCTATCTATCTATCTATCTATCTATCTATCTATCTATCTATCTATCTATCTACAAATCTACACATTTATCTGTTTATTCACTTGTCACTACTGGGGCTCAGTATTAGAGTGCTCACCTAATACGTATAAAGCCCTGGGTTCAATTCCTCAGTGCCACATGCACAGAAAAATCCAGAAGTCATGCTGTTGCTCAATCAGCTGAGCACAAGTTTGAGCATAAAAGCTTGGGGACTGTGTTACTCAAGACCCAGGAATGGCACCAAAAAAAGAATGTTCTGACTGCAACTATATAAGGATAGGACTGCAAATACTTCATCACAAAGCAAGCCAGGAGTCTGGTGCTGACAGCTTCCATCTAACCTGACTTAGCCAGAGGTAAACTGCTGCAACTCAGCACCACAAAACCAGATGCTGCTGGATCACTCACCCCATCATCCAAGATCCTTGGGAACTGAAATCTGACACAGGTGAGTTAAAAAACCCAGTGCTGGCAGGAAATCTGTGGAACTCTGGGCTGTGGCTCAAAGTGGTAAAGCTCTAGCCGTGAGCAAAAGATCTTATGACAGTATCCCTAATCTTTCAGTGCAATCCCCATGGCTGACTCTACCTACCCAATAAAACCCACCCCTCTAAATCATTAGATGTGAACTTTGTGTGGTTTGTGATGTGTTTCTGAAAGAATGGTGATACTGATGAAAGCACCCTAATTCTAATGACAGTATGTGGGATATAGCTATGTGATGAGTGCTTCATGAGGTGTTGTGTGCTAAGTCCTTCACGGGGTACATTTTTTCATCTGGTCCTTGTAAGAGCTTCACAAGTCAGATGATTGTGCAGATGAGAAACTTGAGGCTCAGATATCCCCATGACAGGGCCAAAAAGATGTATGTACCTAACTCTAGTGAGTTTTCTCCTGCAGACAATTGTTTTGGTTTATTTTTCTCAGTCATGGACCTTGAACTAAGGGCCTAGCCACTGACCCTTCCCTGTTGGACTCATGGCTAGCATCCTATAATGTGGAGCCAAGGACCCCCTTGCAGCAGAGCATTACAGTCTAGGTGTCTGTAGCTGAGGTGTGTCATCCTGCCTAGTCAGCAAGCTGAGATGTAACAATCTCGGTTCTAAATTATCCCAGACACAAAACTTCCCATGAGACTATTATCTCCTATTCACTACTTAGAAACTTGAAGTGGAAGCCGGGCTCCGGCGACTCACGCCTGTCTTCCTAGCTACTCAGGAGCCTGAGAGCTGAGGATCACAGCCCGAAGCCAGGCTGGGCAGCAAAATCCTTGAGAGGCTTCTTTCCAGTGACCTACCAAAAATCTGCAGGTATGCTGTAGCTCAGGTGGTAGAGTGCTTGGCTTTAGATGAAGAGTTCAAGGACAGCACCCAGGACTAGACTTCAACTCCTCCAATTTCCAAGAAAAGAAAGAAAGAAACCTGAAGTGGAGTGCTGGGAATGTGTCTGAGGGGTAGAGTGCTTTGCATGTATGAATCCCTGGGTTTGATTCCTTAGTACCACATCACTAGAAAAAAGCCTGAAGTGGCTGTGTGGCTCAAGTGGTAGAGTGCTATCTTTGTACAGGAGAAACTCAGATACAGTGCTCAGGTCCTGAGTTCAAGCTCCAGGACAAGTGTATGCACACACCCACACCCACACACATACACACACACACACACACACACACACACACACACACCACAGACACCAGAAGTGAAGCTGTGACACCAAATGGTAAAGCACTGAGCTTCTCTTCTGATCTCATGGTCAGCACCAAGGCCCTTTGTTCAACCCCAAACCTAGCCACCCAGGACCCAACTAGGAGAGGTCAAAGGTTTCTAAACCAGATGAGCTTCACCAGCCCTAAATGACAGGAAGTATTGTGATATTACACATGTGCTTAGATTTAGCAAACTTCCAGAAACCTAGGAAGGCACCATTGCCAATATTGAATCATTTTATTAGGTTCAGCTCCCTTGCTGTCTGCCAGAAGGACCATTGAATTAATTGTAGCAGTTTATTTCAACACTGGAACATTGTCTAAAATAGACAGGATGAGTGCAGAGAACTTGGCCTGCCACAGAATGTGGCACAAATGAAGGCTCTCTGTCCAAACAGAGCACTGGGGAGAGAGATAGCTTGGGGTACAAAGAGATCTTTTTTCTCTTGGTCTTCAGAGCTTGCCTAACTCATCCTCACTAATTGCCCCAGATGAATTGATTGTTACACAACTGTACAGGAGTAAAGCTTTTTGTGTGCCTGTTCCAACAATGAGGCAGAGTTCCTCCAGCAGCCTGGGGTGCGGAGAAAACCTCAGGCTATTCTGGAAACAGTGAGGGGAGCCCCGGAACATGCACTGTCTTGAAAACACTGTCTGTGATATGAAATCATTCTATTCAAAGCAAATTTCCTATCTGAGTGCCTTTCATCATAGGGACTCTAGACCTTCACTGATAGAAATGCATGCATACATACATGGGGAGACGTGGAGTTACTTGTTTTTTGTTTGTTTGTTTGGCATGTCTGGGGGTTGTATCATGAGCCCAGGCACTGTCCTTGAGCTTCTTTTGCTCAAGGGTAGCACTCCTTCCTTGAGCCACAGCCCCATTCATGGCGACTTTTTATTACTGTGATCCCTCAGAAATAAGAGTGCTGTGGACTTTCCTTTCCCAGCTGAATTCAAACAGGCATTCTCTACCTCTCAGACTCCTGAAGAGCTAGGATTACAGGCAGGAGCCTCTGACACCTGCCTTTCTTTTCTTCTTGTTCTTTTTTTTCATTGTGACAAACTGAAATCTTCACAGTGTCATTCTAATGGTTTGCATTTCAAAGTAAACTACCCAGGCCTAGAGTTGAATGCCAGGACTGCCACCTACAAATGGAAGGAGATCTGGAGAAAATCTTTCCTATTCATGTGAATGCTTATTGGAGTGTAATAAAAGTAACAATTAAATTTGCAGCTGGTTCATGATTTTCTTATAGAATGCCACAAAAAATGTGGTGGATTATGTCTTCCATTCTAGCATCATGGTATGATTCTCCCAATTAAAGAATACTGACTACTTTTACATTAATGCTTTAATAAGTATTCAACCATGATACTTCATTAAATGGAGGCATAATTTAATAATAATTCATAATATATATAATTTAATATCCTCACATTCTCTCTCATATATATTGCAAACTATACATCTATCTATCTAACTATGTCTATATCTATCAATCATTACTATGGCTTGTTCCCAGGTCCTCAGAACTGGCTGGCAGCTCAGTTTGCCAAAGCCTTTTGTTCTACAACTGACCCTTTCATGAATTGGGCATTGTGGCCTGTGAATTCAAATCCCAGCATGGCCAAAATTTTATATGTGAAGCCGGGCACTGGTGGCTCACGCCTGTAATCCTAGCTACTCATGAGGCTGAGATCTGAGTATCACGGTTCAAAGCCAGCCTGGGCAGGAGAGACCGTGAGACTCCTATCTCCAATAAACCACCAGAAAACTGGAAGTGGTGCTGTAGCTCAAGTGGTAGAGCACTTGCCTTGAGCTGAAGAGCTGAGGGACAGCGCCCAGGCCCAGAGTTCAAGCCCCACGACCGACAAAAAAAAAAATTATATGTGGAGTTAGAAGCCAATTTTGAGACATTTTTTTCCTTCTCTGTGAAAGTCCTGGGTCTCAGTAAGATGTATAATCTATATGCAAATAGATCCATGTGATAAGATGTAATAAATGAAATAGATGCTATATATGAAATAGTACTAAATAAAATTAAAGAATATAAGGGTAATAAATGTCATAAGGATTAAACCCATGTATGTAAATAAATCTCATATACAGTGCTGGAGCTTGAATTTGGGCCCTAGGAACTTGGCTGAAAATCTTTTCTTCAATGATGGTGAGCTTCTTCTCCCTCACAGTGCCACAGAGTTACCCAGACCCTGAGTTCAAATCCCAGGCCTGTCAGAAAAACGGTGCAATTTCCAAGCCAGGGCCTTAATTTTATTTTGGCAATGCCTGGGGATTGACCTCAGCTCATGGCAACTCTGTCTCAGCTTCGATCTTCCTAGGCTGGAGTGTAGCCTCAGGACCAACAGCCCATCCTGAGAACCTAGGACCCAAGTTCAAACCTTGGGACTGGCAAAAAAAAAAAAAGGAGAAGTGCTGGGAAGGTGGCTCAGTGATAGACGGCTTGTCTTGCATACATAAGGCCCTGGATTTGATTCCTCAGCCCCACATAAGCAGAAAAAAAGGGAAGTAGTGCTATGGCTCAAATGGTAGAGCGATAACCTTGAGTTGAAGAGTTGAGGGACAGCATCCAGACCCATAGTTCTGGCTGCAAAACTGAAAAAAAAAAAAAGAAAAAAGAGAGGGAAAAAAAGGAGAAGGATAAAACTGGGAAGTCCGAGAAGGAAGTTTTACTTTGTTTTGTCCTTTGCATTGCAACCATCCTGGTTCTAAATGACAGGGCCAGGAAAGTGTACATTACCTTGCACTGCTAAAGTTTAGTGGGCTATCAGGGAAGGCACAGCCAAAATCAGCAACCTAGGCCCAGTGTGCGAATCCCAGGACTGCCACCTATGAATGGCAGTAGATTCTAAGAAACGCATTCTGATATATATCCATACGAATGGAATGTTGCAAAGTAACAATTACATTAGTAGTGTATGATTATATTATAAAATTATACACAATAGTTATAGTACATTGACTAATTTTCAATTAATAGTTTGTTATGCATTCAACCATAATACTTAAGAAAAGGAAGGAATAATTTATTGATAATTGGTAGTAATGTAGTATATATAATTAACTAATATACAAACATTTCTGTCTTGTTTTATACATACATACATATATATATACTTCTATATGTATATATGTGTGTGTGTGTTTGTGTGTGTGTGTGTGTGTGTGTGTGTGTAACAATCTACATATCTATTTCTACACTTGTCATGCCTGAGGCTCAGTGGTAGAGTGCTCGCCTAGTATGTATGAAGCCCTGGGTTCGATTCCACACTATCACATGCACAGAATATGCTGGAAGTATTGCTGTCACTCAAGCAGTGGTGCACTGGTGTTGAGCATGAAAGCTTAAGGACTGTGTCTAGGCCTTTATAAAAGCCCCAGGACTGACACCAAAAACAAATTAGAATGTTCTGACTGCAAGTGTAGAAGGGCAGGATTTCAAATATCTCATCACAGAGCAAGGTAGGGGTCTGAAGCTGATGGCTGCCATCTAACCTGACTTAGCCAGAGGTCAACCATGGAACCAGATGCTGCTGGCTCACCCCTTGCTGCTCGGAAGATGAGATCAGACACTGGTGGGTTGAAAACAGCCCTGGCAGGAAGTCTGGGAGACTCTGAGCTGTGCCTCAAGGTGGTAGAGCTCCAGCCTTGGGGAAAATAGCTTAGGACAGTACCTCCAACCTATGAGTGCAATCCCCGAGGCTGATGACCCTCCCCACAAAAACCTACCCCTCTAAACCGTTAGATATAAACTTGTGTGGTTTGTGACGTGTATCTGAAAGAGTGGTGATACTGATTAAAGCACCCTAAATCTAATGACAATTTATGCAATACAGCTATATGATGAGTCCTTCCTGGGGTGCTGGGTGCTGTGTCCTTCACGTGGTGCTGGGTCATTCATAGGGTACTGTGTCATGAGTCCTTCACAGGGTGCTATGTGCTGAGTCCTTCATGAGTTGTTTACTTTCATCTGGTCCTTATAAGAGCTACACAAGTAAGATGATTGTGCAGATGATAAAGTTGAGGCTCAGATATGTCCCCAAGACAGGGCCAAATTTATGTATATGCTGAGCTCTAGTGACTTGTCTCCTGCAGACAATTGTTTTGGTTTAGTTTTCTCCATTATGAACTTTGAACTCAGAGCCTAGGTACTGAATTTCTACTTGGGCTCATGACTAACGTTCTACAATGCAGAGCCAAGAACCCCCTTGAAGAAAATTGTCATGGCTTAGGTGTATTTAGCTGAGGTCTATCATCCTGCCTGCTCAGGAAGTAGAAGATCTCAGTTCAAAGATATCTCAGATCATGGTCCAAAGCCAGCCTGGGCAGGAAATTCCTTGAGATGGTTATCTCCAATAAACCACCAGAAAGCCTGAAGGGGCACTGTAGCTCAGGTGGAAGAGCACTAGACTTAAGCTGAAGAGATCAGGGATAGCACCCAGACCTAGATTTCAACTCCTCCAACTTACAAGAAAAGAAAGAAAGAAATCTGAAGTGGAGTGCTGGCAATTTTTCTTAGGGGTAGACTGCTTTGTATGTGTGAAACCCTGGATTTGAATCCTCAGTACCACATCCATAGAAAAGTTCCACGTCCCTGAAGTGGCACTGTGGCTCAAGTGGTAGAGTGCTGTCTTTGTACAGGAGAAACTGAGGTACAGTGATAAGGTCCTGAGTTCAAGCACCGTTGCCAAAAATGAATAATTTCATTAGGTTCAGCTCCTTAATTGTCTGCCAGAAGGACCCTTGAATTAATGGTAGTAGTTTGTTTCAAAACAGAAACATAGTCTTACAAAGACAGGATGAGTGTAGGGAACTTGGCCTGCCATGGGAGGTGGCACAAATGAAGGCTTCCTGTCAAAAGAGAGCACTGGGGAGAGAGATAGCTTGGCGTACAAAGAGGCCTTTTTCTCCTGATCTTCAGAGCCTGCCCACACTCACCCTCACTAAATGATCCAGATGAATTATTTGTTACACAGCTCTATAGGAATGAGGCTTCTTGTCTGCCTGTTCTACAAATGAGGCAGACTTCCTCCAGCAGCCTGGGGTATGAAAAACCCTCATGCTACCCTGGGAACAGTGAGGGTAACCCCAGAACATGCACTGTCTTGAAAGCACTCTCTGTGCTATGAAATCATTCTATTCAAAGCAAATTTCCTAGCTGGGTGCCTTTCTTCATAAAAACTCTGGATGTTCACTGATACAAATACATGCATACATACACAGACACAGGGAATTAATGGCTCTTTTTTTGTGGCAGGTTCTGAGGCTTGAACTGTGAGCTTAGACATTTTCCCTGAGCTCCATTTGCTCAACTAACCATTTTATTGTGTCTTAAACCATGATTACCATAGGCTGGGGTACAGCTTTTACACTCACAAAGGATCCAGGGATCCTAGGACCCAAGCTCAACTCCCAGCACTGGCAAAAGTACATCAAACCAACAAAAATGGAGGAGGAGAAAAACAGGAAGTTTTACACAACAGTTTTACCTTTGTTTCCTTAGTACTGTGATCCTCGTGGGTCTCAATGACTCAGCTTGAAAATTTACGTGAGCTTGCATGGATGAAGGCTGGGGGCTGTCAGTGAAGTATGAGTCCAACCCAGATACCTAGGCCCTGAGTTCGATCCTAATACTGCCACTTATACACGGCTGAAGATCCTAGGAAACTCGTTCCTATGTATAGGAACACTAATAGAATGTTTGAAATGTACTAACTGAATTACTAATTAGATAGTTATTCCAGTATAAGATTGCATGCAATAAATATAGGTCATTGATTAATTCTTTATTAAGTGTTCTACCGTGATTAATTAATGGAGGCACAATTTTAGACCAAATAAATGGTATTAATGGAATATATAAAAATAAGCTATAGACATCACTCTTTATACAGGGTTACACACTAGAATATACATAAAAGTCTCTCTGTCTCTCTCTGTATATATTTATAGATGTATATACATATGTAAATACACACAGATGTACACACACACACACACACACACACACACACACACACACTGCAATCTGAACATCTATCTGTTTATATATTGGCTATTCCTAGGGCTTGATCTCAGGTCCTCAAATTTGCCTGCCAACTTCACTTGCATCAGACTGGTGTGCTAACATTTAACCATTCATGAAATGGACCTGCTAGGCCCTGAGTTCAAGTCACAGAACTGCCAAAAACTTAATCCTCTTGGAAAAGCCAATTGTCACACTTGTTTCCTTATCCATGAAAGCCCTGGGTCTCAGGATGATGTAGAATTCATAGGCAAATCTATGTCTTACGTAAAAAGCTGCAAAAAATGGTATATGTGTAATCATACTCACAAAAATACATAAGAAATAAAACACAAATAAAATGAATAACTACACTAATCACATTATGCAGTAAACGTGTATGTAAATATAAATAATGTATTTAAAATGTATACGCATATTATTCTTTAGAGTGTTAGGACTTGAATTCAGGCCCTAGGGACAGGCCTGCCTTTTGTCTTCCAGCACGGTGAACTTCCCCATCCCCCACAGTGCTGCATATTTACCCAGAGCCTGAGTTCAAATCCTAGGCCTGGTAGATAAATGGGCATGAATTCCAAGACAAGGAGCCTCATAATATTTTAAATATTTTTAATGTATCAATATATGTACTTTATTTCTTTTTATTTTGTCAAGCACAGGGCTTGAACTCAGGTCGTGGCAATTCTGCCTCAGCTTTGATCACTCTAGGCTGGGGTGAAGCCCCTGGACCCACAGCTGAACCTGGGTTCCTGGGCCCCAAATGTTGACAGGAAAAAATAAATTACTGTGACACAGAAAAAAAAAAAACTGGCAACTTGCAGATGGCTGCCAGTTTTACATTTGTTTGGTTTGCAAGGTGACCATCCTGTGTCTGAATGACATGGCTGAAAAATGTTGATAACCTGGAATTGCTGAAGGCTGCCTGGCTACCCGGAAAGCCATAGGCTAACATGTCAACATAGGTCCTGTGTTAGAAGCCCCTTCTTGTCCCCTACAAATGGAGGGAAATCCTGAGTCTCGTTCCTATTCATAGGAATATTGATGGAAGATTATGAATGGCAAGGTGGATTTGGTTGTTTCTGAATACTACTGTACAATTAGACAGAGTGATTTTATGAGGCCAATGGATTTTAATGAGTATTTTTTGACACATTCAAAGAATACTATTAATTACATGGACGCAATAGTTTCCAAACCGTGGTTGAATTAATTAATATTTCATTAAGGATGAAAACAATAATATTAAATACATGGAGGCATAATAAATACCCAAGAATTGGTAGAAATGTAGTCTATATAACTGAAGAATGTATAGACATCTCTGGCACTCTATAAATATCTGTATTTATTTGTGTACTGCCATCTTCATGTCAATCTGTTCTTATTTTGTCAATGCCTAGGGCTCGATCTCAGGTGCTGGAAATGCTTGTCAGCTACATATGCCCCAGGCTGGTGTGTTGACACTCACCCATTCATGAATTTGGTCTTGTAGACTGTGAATTCAGTTGCCAGCACTCACAAAAATTGAATCGTGGATTAAGGAGCCCATGGTGACTCATTTTTTTCCTTTTCTGTGAAAGTCCTGGGTGGCAGGTGTGAAGTTTCATATATAGGCAAATCTATATCCTATGTAATAAATGTAATAAATATTTCATGTGTGGTAACAGTCAATAAAATAAATGGTAAATAAATGAATAAAACAAAAATAAAATGAATAACCATACTAAGCTCCACATGGGGTCAACATCTGGAGCTCGATCTCAGGGCTTAGGAAAGGCCTGGCAGATGAATTGGCTAGAGGCTGCTGTGCTGACTGTCACTCATTCATGAATTGAACCTTCTAGGCCCTGAGTTTAGATCCCAGCACTACCAAAAATGTAATTGTGGAGTGAGAAGCCAAGCGTGACACATTTTTTCTTTTTCTTTGAAAGTACTCGGTTATATGTAGGATGTATAATTCAGATGCAAATTTATAAGCTATGTAATAGGATGTCATAAATGAAAAAAATGTCATAAGTGGAAGAATTGTCACTACAATAAATGAAAAAAAGATTGAATTAGTAGTGAATCATTCTAGATTAAATTGACACAATAATTAGAGGATATGCATTAAGTTTAATATTTTATTAAGCATTAACAGAATAAAAATTGCACGGAAACATAAATATCTAAATATTAGTAATAACAGCTGATGCGCAATTTAATAATATATAGACATCTGTCTCATTCTATAAAATATGTGATTATATGTATGGATGTATGTACATATGTGATAAACAATAATAGGATATTGAGTAATATTAATTAATGTTTTATTAATTGTTTACTGGGACACATCATTAAATGGAGACATAATTTAATACCTAATAATTGGTAGTAATTAACTATATAAATTAATAATATACAGACATCTTTTTGTGTATATAATATTTATATACAGCAATATCTATCTATGCCTCATTCACTCCTGGGGCCTGGTGGTTGAGTGATCGCCTACTAAGCACGAAGCACTGGGTTCGATTCCTCAGTGTGCCATAAACAGAAAACTCAGAAGTTCTGCTGCCACGCCTACTCCAGTGGAGTCTGCTTAGCATGGAACACCTGCTATCAGATCTGAGAATTGGGCCTCACAGAAGCCTACCTCTGAGAATGGGACTTCATAGAAGTCTACCTCAGATAATGGAGCTTCAAAAGGCCTACCGCCTGGAAAGGCTGGCAAGCCCCTGGAAAGATATGTTCTGTTCCTGTTTTTCTTTTCTTCGCTGTAAAGGAGTGCCTATTAATCTTTTACTGTTCCTGCTGCTTGTTCTACTTTCTCATATTCAATGTTCCCTTATTCAGGGCTCTTTCTTGGAAGTGATGACGACCCCACCATCCGATGAGTGTCCTGAGAATATGACTAACTCACCAGAGTTAAGCGCTACACTGAAAGCCCCTCTTATGGAGGCTATTAGAAAGTCATAATTAAATATAAAAGTATTGGAGGTTTCATGACATCACTTCAGCAGAAGGAATTGTTTGTAAGAGATTTACAAGAAGCTGTAGGCACGGCTAGAGCAGAAACTGTATATGGCTATTGGAGACTTCCCTTTAATCCTGAAGCATATACAATAGACCCATATAGATATCTTGTAGATAAGAATGATGTAGAGGGATATTTAGACCAAAAGCTAAATAAGATTCCTAAAAGGTTGGTAGATGGAAGGTGGCAATGGCTTATCAGAGGAAAATGGTAGGGTCCTCCATTATCTAGAGGACCCTAAAGACTTCCCCCAGATCCATCGCCTTTTACAGGTGTGTATGATAAGGATGGCAACCGTTGGGTAACTACTTAAGAAAAAAAACTTCCTATTACTCTCTTCCATTTACTGAGAGACTTGCTAGATCTAGGCCTCCTTGGTGCTTACTATCAAAGAAGAAACAAAACAGATCTTATGAGACAGTTAAGGCCTCTATGGAGAAGAGTAAACGATTATGTGAAAGGGTTACTGAGAAGACACTATGAGCTGAATTTGATATATGGCCAGATTTAACTAAGTATACTGAATATCATGAGTTTTGGCCACAAATTGGGGACCCTCTAAAAGAATGGCAAAGAAGCACAATTGCTTAGAAAAGATTTGAAATGCATAAAGTACAAAACTCAACAAAAGTAACAATAAAGTACTAGAGTTCATGCCTTTCTGTCCAGCACCTTGCCCATATGCTCTGGTTAATGGTTAATAGGTGATAAACATCTCAAAACCAATTGCATTTCTTAAAAATAGAGGAAAAGTCTATCATCATAGCTTGTCATACAAAAAACAAGATCAGGTGACCACCCAAGAACAAAGCCTTGCAGCAAGATTGTGTAACCTTTTGCCCTTTCTCATGGAGACCTTTATCTATAAAAGCTTGTTATCCTCTGCAATAAATCGCACTCAGCATTCACTCCTCTTGTGTGTGAGTTGTCTGTTTGCCATCTCCCCACCTGTTCCAGTTATCTCCACTAGGTTTCCTCCGTCGTCCCGAAAGAGCCAGTCCAGGGCATTCTGCTATCTTTCAATCAATTGAGTGCTAGCCTGGAGCACAAATGCTTAGGGACAGTGTCAAAGCCCTTACTCAAGCCCCAGGACTGATGCCACAAAAAGGTAGAATGTTCAACTGCAACTAGAGAAAGACAGGACCTCATCACAGAGAAAGCTAGTAGTCTGATGCTGACAGCTGCCACCTAACCTGACTTGGCCAGATGTAAACTGCTGCAACCCAGCTCCATGGCTTACTCCTGTCATCCTGGTTTACCCTGGCTTACCACCAACATCCCGGCTGCTCCGTAGCTTTAAAACTTGGCAAGAAGTCTGCTAGACTCTTTGAAATATCGCTTGAAGTGGTAGAGTTCTAACCTTGAGCAAATGGTATTAGAACAGTACCTCATGCTTTGAGTTCAAGCCCCATGGCTAACCCCCCAACAACAAAAACAACACCCCACTAAACCATTAGAAGTGAACTTGTGTGGTTTGTGAAATGTTCCTCAAAGAATGGTGATACTGATGAGAGCACCCTAATTCTAATGGCAGCTTGTTGAATAGAGCTATGTGCTGATTCCTTCATAAGGTGCTCTGTGCTGAGTCCTGCACATGGTGCTATGTGCTGAGTCCTTCACAAAGTGCAGTGTGCTGAGTCCTGCATTGGTTGCTGGGTGCTGAGTCTTTCACAGGTTGCTGTGTGCTGAGTCATGCAAAGAGTGCCATGTGATGTATTCTTCACAGGGTGCATTCTTTCATCAGGTCCTTGTAAGAGCTCTACAATTGAGATGATTATGCAGACAATAATATTGAGGCTCATATATGTCCCCATGTCAGAGAAAAAATTATGTATTACTGAAAAGTAATGAGTTGTCTCTTCAATTTTTTGTTTTGTTTTTTTCTCAGTCATGAACCTTGAACTAGGGGCGTGAGTGCTGCCCCTTACCACTTGGGCTAGCACTCCACCACGTGGAGCCAAGGACCCCCTTTTAGCAGAGTGCCACTTAGGGGTCGATAGCTGAGGTTATCATCCTGCCTTCTCAGGAAGCTGAGATCTGAGGATCTGGGTTCCAAACTATCTCAGAAACAAAAGGTCCCATGAGACTATCATCTCCAATTCACCACTAAGTAACCTGAAGTTGAAGCTGGGTGTTTGTCGCTCATGCATGTCATACTAGCTACTCAGGAGGATGAGATCTGTGGATCATTGTTCAAAGCTAGCTTGAGCAGGAAAGTCCTTGAGACACTAAGCTCTGATGGACCACCAGAAAAACTGAAATGGCGCTTTGGCTCAAATGGTAGAGCACAAGACTTGAGCTGAAGAGTTCAGGGACAGCACCCAGGCCCAGACTTCAACTCCTACAACAACAACAAAAAGACAGAAACAAACAAACAAACCTGAAGTAGAGGGCTGGGAATATGCCTTTGGAGTAGAGTTCTTTGTATATATAAAACCCTGGGTTTGATTTCTCAGGACCACATCACTAAAAAAAAAGCCTGAAGTGGCTCTGGCTCACGTGGAAGAGGGATGGAAGAGGGCTATCCTTGTACAAGAGAAACTAGTTACAGTGCTCAGGTACAGAGCCCAGGTTCTGAATTCAACTTCCAGGAATGGAGTTTGAGCTAGAGCACATGTGCAAGCACACCCACACCCACACACACACACACACACACACACACACACACACACACACACACACAGACTAGAAGTGATGATGTTACACAAAATGGTAAAGCAGTGGGTTTCTTCACTGAGCTCATGGTCAGCACCCCAGCCCTGGGTTCAACCCCCAAACCTAGCCACACAGGGACCAACTAGGAGAGGTCAAAAGTTTCAAAACCTGATGAGATTCACCAGCCCTAGATGACAGGAAGCTTTGTGATATCAGATATGTGCTTAGATTTTCCAAGCTTCTGGAAACCTAAGAGAGGCATCATAGGCCCATCATCGCTCTCAATGAATCATTTCATGAGGTTCAGTGCCCTGGTTGTCTGCCAGAATGTATCCTGAATTATATTGAGCACTGTATCTGAATACTGGAATATAGTCTCCAAAGGCAGGATAAGTGCACAGGACTTGGCCTGCCACCAGAGGTGGCACAAATGAAGACTTCCTGTCAAACCAGAGCATTGGGGAGAGAGATAGTTTGGGGTACAAAGAGACCTTTTTCTCCTGACTTTGGAGCGTGCCCAAAATCATTCTCACTATCTGACCTGGATAAAGTTGTTTGTTACACAGCTGTACAGGAGTGAGTCTTTTGTCTGCCTGTCCAGACAATGAGAGAGACTTCTCTCAGCAGGCCTGGGATGAAGAGAAATCCTCAGGCTACACTGAGAACAGTGAAGTGAGCCTTGGAACATGCACTTTCATGAAAGCAGTCTCTGTTATGAAATCATTTTCTTGAATACAAATTTCTTAGCTTGGTGATGTTCATCATAGCTACTCTGGAACTTCACCTATAGGAATACATCCATACATACCCAAAGACATGGAAGACAGGCTCTTTTTGAGGTGGCATGTCCGAGGTATAACTATGAACCGAGGCATTGTCCCTGAGCTCCTTTGGCTCAAGGGTAGTGCATTAACCTTGAATTACAGCCCCACTTCTGGGTTTTTCTGTGATATCTTAGAAATAACAGTGTCATGGACTTTCCTGTGCTGGCTGGATTCAAACTCAGATTCTCTACATCTCAGCTGCTGAAGAGCTGGTGCTAAAGTGAGAAGCCGCTGGCACGTTCTTTCTTTTCTTCTTCATTTTTTAATCTGGACAATCTGACTTCTTAACAGGGTCATTAAAATGGCTTGAATTTATAAGTTAACTACCCAATATTCTTTATAGCTTCTTTCACTGAGAAGCATTTTCTCTCCTCATCTTCTCCTCTGGTCACAGGTTTGAAGCCAAAAGTGAGAAGTGAGTGTCACAGGATTTGGCAGCAAATGTCCACAGGACATGTCAGCCCTGTCACTTAGCATTGAGCTGCAGTGAATTTACTGTCTCAGGATGAGAGGACCGAAAGCTGGAGCAATCCTCATTGCTCCTTTTGCCTATAAAATGATCTAATAATTGTGAGTGTTGTGTGTCTCTAACCTTAAGAATCTAGAACACACTAGAAGCATCTTCATGTATCTCTTTTTCTCGAGTGCCTCTTAAAATTTAGATTAAGGGCTTGTGTGGAGGGGCTACTCAGTGAATCCCTAAGGAAAGCCCCTTGAGGCCTCTTGGGAGATCGCCGTTCAAAGTCAGCCTGAGCAGGAAGTCTGTGAGACTCTTAACTCCAATAAACCACCAGAAAACCAGAAGTGGAGCAGTGGCCCAGAGGGTAGAGCTCCAGCTTTGAGAGAAAAAGCCAAGCAGGAGACAGAGGCTAGACCAGGCAGGAAAACCTGGGAGGCGCTTATGTCCAATTAATGACCAGATGTGTGGAAGTGTATCTGTGGTGGTGGTAAAGCCTCAGCCTTGTGAAACACAGCTGAGGAATGCGTCGGGCCCTGAGTTCAAGCCCTGGGATGGCCACAAAAAATTTTCAAAAAGAGAAGGCCAAGTTTATGTATCAGTGCCCGATGCAGTTATGTGTGTATTTTACCTCTGTGAGTGCAAAAAGACCATATGCAATTCTTCTCCTTTTATTTACTGGATTATTTTTCAGATATGCTCCTTGCACATACCGCATCATTGTCTTCATTTCAGGCCCATAGCTTTTCTCTTCCAGGGTTCCAAGCCTGTGTCCTTATATGATGCACACTGAAGCGCTCAGCAGCCTTTATTTACATTTTATTATGGGACCAATGCAAGAATACTCACAAATCAGACAGGGGAAGAGAAGATCAGGTTTCATAGAAGTAACCAGTATTCAGAACATTAAACTTGGGGACATAAAATGGGAGCATACTTATGTAAAAACTACCATTAAGGAAAAGATGAGGACGCTGGGAATGTGGATTACTGAGAGAGTGCTTGCCTAGCATGCAAGAAGCCATGGGTATGATTCCTTGGGAGCACATACACAGAAAAACCCAGAATCGGTGCTGTGGCTCAAGTAGTAGAGTGCTATAGACAGTGTCCTGGCCTTTATTTCAACCCAAGAACTGGCAAAGAGATATCTAGATAGGTAGTAGTTAGCTAGATATAGGCACATACATACATACACAAATACATAGATCCATAGATAGATTCAATAGATAGATAGAAAAATGATAGATGAATCTGGTTTTGGATGTCAGGAGGAAAGAAGGGAACAATTCCCAGTCATGAGGCCTTCTGCAGTGTGCCAGGACACCAGCATTGCCTTCACACAACCACAGGGCAGGAAGACTGTCTCTTTTCCACTTCTCAGGCAGCCAAAGGCCCCAGAGTCAAACAGGCAGACCTAGGTTCTAACTCAGGGATTGGAGATTTGCATTAATGAAGTGGAGAATGAAGGAAGGAGAAAGGACTGGCAGAGATAGAAGAAGGGCCTTCAAATCTGACAGATGGAGAGTGAAAAACCCACTCCTTAAGGCCAGAGGGTAGCGTTTTTCTACTCTGTTCCTCCCCTTTCACCCACTAAACTCGCTCTCTATTGGTAACCTAAAGGTAGGCTGAGGCTCCCTTCACCTGAGGGAGGAAGGTTAATTAGTCATTGTTTGAAGAGGCAGAGAAAAGCCTTACCCTAGTTTAACTCTAACAATTGTTTCAGGTTTCCCCCCATTGGTGGCTGTTCCTGGAATGAATGAAGTGATTTTGCAACTCCCTTCCCTGATGAGTGTGTACATTCTGCCTCCTAATCCTGTAGGCCTACTCTCTGCATCTAGCTTGGCTTTGAAACTGTTTTCTGCCTTCAATTACAGTGTTACACTGCAGTTCTTCCTGCTAACATGGCTAGGGTTTGGGTCCTGAGAACTTCATTTAAACCCAGGATAGGTCAATAATGTTTCTTTCCTGCTTCTATAGCTCAAGAACTCTAAGAACATTTAGAGTACAAGTACTTCTCATCACCAAAGGAAACAAAGGAAGCTCTTGAACATCTGACCTTTCATAAGTGGAAATCTGAGTGTCATAGACATTTCTGCCCTCGCTGGCTTCACCCTGTGATCCTGACACCTCAGTCTCCTGAGCTAGGGTGACGGGTCTGAACTACTGGTGTTCGGCTTGGTTCAGAATTGCAATGACATTGACAATACAAGTCAACTGCTTATCACAAAGGGTTTGAGGAATATATTAAAACTTTCAACATTGGACCTTTCAGAAACCAGTAGGACACAAGGTTACAATGCTAGAGTCTGAGAGGCTGGGCATATGGATCTGCTACACTTGAGACTGCAGCTCTAGTTCTATTCTGGTGTCCATCAGTGTTCATTTTCCAAAGAATGTTCTCATAATTAGCAAATAGGAAAATTTCTTTGATTAAGCATCACTTTTTTCCAATTGTGTGTCTCGAACTCAAGCGTGGCACTGTCCCTGAACCCATCAGCTCAAGGCGAACACTATACCACTTGAGCCACAGCGCCACATGGGTTTTTTGGTGGTTCACTGTATATGAGTCTAATAGGCTTTCCTTGGCTAGGCTGTCTTTGAACAGTGGTCTTCAGCTCTCAGCCTCCTGAGAAGCTAGCGTTCCAGGTGTGAGCACTGGCATATGGCCTATTGTTTTTGACAGTCCTGGGACTTGATCTTAGGGCCTTGGAACTGTCTCTGAGCTTCTTATTCTCAAGGCTAGGCACTTGCCCCACACCACAGCTTCTGCTTTTTCTGAGTATGTTTCACTGAGTTTTAAAACCCTGGTATTCGTGCATGCTGAGCGAGCTCTTTACCACTTAGCCGCAATTCTAACACCACCCTTACAATTGTATCCCTCACTTTTGTATCCTCAAGAAAAGGCATCTGACTATAAATCATCTAAAGAAATCCCAAGGGGGGCGGCAGAAACTTCAGCCACCATACCTGAACCACAGAGAGTCCGGGACGAAGGAGCCAGACGCAGCAGGTGACCGGATTCTACTCAACACCAGCGAGAACCGACAAGAAGAAGACATCTTCATCCTGCAGTTCGCAGACCAGAGACCACCCAGGAACCAAGACTTGGCATGAGTAGAAGCCTAACGTCCTCACTCCTTCTCAGGGAGCAGAGGAGGGAAGGCCATCCCTCCACCCCCGCAGTAGCAGAGATCTCCATCTTGGATACCGACAAAGCTCAGCAGAGCTACTAGCTCCAACTCAGGCCTTGGAATAAATCTAGAGTCATCTAGCAGGTCACAAGATCTTAACATGGCCTGCCAGACTCAGCTCCACCCAGGGAATAGTCATCCAGCTCAGGCGTCAGCCCCAGGAGTGGCTTTCTTCCCGGGGTAATCAGAGCCAGAGGCTGCCCCCCCTTTAGCAGCCTCGGCAATCAATTGAAATTCAGTAAACAGAAGCCCTGCGAGTGGCTCCAGGCTGGGATCCATGAGTTTCTCACAAACCAGCCCCCAGGAAAAGCTACAGTTTGCTGAAAGGCCTCAACTCTACCCAGAACCTAGCCTCATTGCAGCATCTCCAAACTCCAGAAAAAAGCCATCTCCCTCTTTTGTGATACTCAAAGCAGATCTCCCTCCCATTAAACTAACCTGGGAGGAGGATCGCTGAGCATTTTTCTGCCTGTTCAAAGAAACTGACTTAAGTAACCAACCAAGCAACAGGAACACAAGCAGACCAGAGACTCCAACAAGAGGCTGGTTATGGACACAAGGGAGACACAGGATTTTTCCCACCCCTCCCAAAAAAAATCAAAGAACTTTTTTTTGTACCTTTTATAATTTTTTTTTCTAAATAATTTTTTTAATCTTTAATTTTTACCTTTTTATAAAAACATTGTTTTTTAGTAATTTTTTTTTCCTCTTAAAATTTTATTTAGGGGTATAAGTGTGTGTGCGTTTTCCTTTCTTTTTTTGTTTTTGTTTTTGTTTTGTTTTGTTTTTTGTTTAGGTCTACTCAACTTCTCATTTTTTTCTTACTTTCTTATCCTTTTCACCTTTTCTTCTCTTTCGTTCTTCTTTATGTGACTTAATTGCTGCTCTGTACATACTCCGATAAACCCATAGTTGATTATTAGACCTTATCCCCCTTTGTGTACACATTTAATCCACAAACTTATTACTCAATTCAAAACCTCTTCGACTTAAATTCCTTAATAGCAGTAATACCTCTTTATACCTTTAAAATATTTTAAGTACTTTTATTTTTAAATTTTTCACATCTCCTTTATATCCCTGCCCTTCTCTCATTATATTCATGTTCTTCTCTGAAGAGTTTGTTTTTGATTCTGTAAAATATATCTAATTTTTACCTTTCTATTTTTTCTGGTCTCTTTTTGTTCCCTTTCTCTTCTTTTCTTTCTCCCTCTCTACTTTCATCCTATCCAACCTATTTCTTGCTTTGAGATTAGGACTTAGTTAACTCTCCCTGTGCCTTCCCACATCACTCTACGCCTATTTTTTACGCACATTTCTTCCTAAACCTAATAATTTCTAGTTTACCAAATTCTTCTTTGCGGTTCGTAGCCCATTAATATAGAGTTGTTTGATGCTGAATAGATGTATCTGTTGAACTAGAATGTACCTGCAGACTATTGACTGTGCAAACACAGACTTTGGTTAATGCTTGTCTAAAGATAGTGTTCTAGCACTAAACTGGTGTTAATTTCATCCCAAATGGGCAGAGTAAGTCAGAGAAACACAAGAAAAATGGCAAGTCCGGGTACTTCAACTCCCAGTCATGATAATCAGAGGACACAAGAGATAATGAATAATCCAGAGGAGATTTCCCAAATAGCTCTACAAACACTGCTGGCAAACATGATAAATGAAAAGAGTGAAAACATACAAAGGACTCTGTCTGAGCATGATAGGGAGAGAGAGGAGGAAATCCAACAGTCTATACAGGAATATCATAAGCGTGAGGAAGCTACTCAAAAACTGATACAGGATTTGCATGAGCAGCTTGAGAATACTCAAGGAGAAAGGCAGGAATGGTGTGACCAGGCTGAGAACACTCAAAGAGAACTACAAGAATGGCATGAAGGGGAGGAGGCTAATCAAAGAGTAATACACGAATTGAGAGAGCAGGATCAGAATACACAAAGATCACTAAAGGTATTGATGGGATCCATTAACAAAGAGCTGAAGAAAGTCAGGGAGACCACAAAGGGAATGCTGAATGGAAGCCAACAGAAGGAATGGGAGTCCAAGGAAACCATAACCAATCTGAGAATAAACACTGAACACCAAATTAAGGAAGTAAAGAAGTTCATACAAGATGTAATACAAAGCTTCAACAAAGAATTTGAAGCCATCAAACCTGACCAACTAGAAGGAAAAGAAATAAAAAAACAAAGTAGAATGTCTCAACAGCAGGTTAAACCATGCAGAAGATCGAAACTCGGAGACTGAAGATAGCCTAGATATTACAGAGAAAGAACATACAACCATCCAAGAGAAATCCAAGAAATATGAGAGATCTATCCAACACTTGGAAGACACCATCAGAAGGCCTAATCTAGGGATAATGGGTGTAGAGGAGCACCCAGAAACAGAAGTTAATGGTCTAGAAAATTTGTTTAACAGGATCCTAGCAGAGAACTACTCAAACATGCAAAAAGATAGGCCTATTCAAATACAAGAAGCTTTTAGAACTCCAAATAGACCAGACCAGAATAGGACATCCCACCATCACATTATAAACCACACAGGATCAATTCACACCAAGGAAAAGATCCTTAAAACTGTCAAGGAGAAAAGATTAATCACCTATAAATGGAAACCAATTAGAATCACCTCAGAGAAAATCACTGCAGAGACAGTCACTGCAGAGACAATCAAAGCAAGAAGAGCCTGGAATGATGTATGCCATGCCCTAAAAACAAACAACTATCAACCAAGAATACTGTACCCAGATAAACTCTTCTTCATAACTGAAGGCCAAATAAAAACCTTCCATAGCAAAGAAAAAGTGAAACAATACATCTCCATTATACCAGCCCTACAAAAGATTCTTAAAGATGTCCTACACATAGAAAACCAACAAGACCACAATGAAGGAGAAGAAACTGCACCCAAGCTGAGAATCCAAGAACCATAGGAAGAACCCACTTTTCCCAGCCCCAAAGAAGGTGGATAACATGTAATGAACTACCAAATACCTCTCAGTCCTATCTCTTAACATTAACTGACTTAACTCTCCAATTAAGTGACATAGACTGTCTAGTTGGATTAAAAAACAAGATCCTTCTATCTGCTGCCTTCAGGAGTCACATCTTGCCAGTAAAAACACATTTTCAATGTTAGAAGCAAACGGCCCCCATAAACAGGCAGGAGTTGCAATCCTAATATCAGATAAAATAGACTTCAAATTAAAATTCGTGAGAAGAGATAAAGAAGGTCGCTACATACTAAATAAGGGATCTCTCCTTCAGGAGGATATTACAATTCGAAATATATATTCACCAAACAACTGAGCACCCAAATTTATCCAAGAAACAATACTTTCCTTCAAATCCCACATAGATCCAAAGACAATAATTGTTGGGGATTTTAACACACAACTCTACCCACTGGATAGATCAACTCGGCAAAAACTCAACAGAGAAATCGCAGTTCTAAACAACTGCATAGATCAACTAGATTTAACAGACATCTACCGAATATTTCACCCAGCAGCATGAGAATACAGGTTTTACTCAGCAGCACATGGAACATTTTCTAAAATAGACCACATTTTAGGCCACAAACCAAACTTTTCCAAATTCAGAAACATTGAATTAATACATTGCATTCTCTCAGACCACAAGGGAATAAAATTAGAACGCAACACCAAAAGCCACCAAAGAAAGTCAAGTAACACATGGAGGCTGAACAACACACTGCTGAATCATGAGTGGGTCAAGGAAGAGATTAGAAAGGAAATTCAAATGTTCATGCTATTCAACAAAAATGAGCACACAAATTACCAGCTCCTCTGGGACACAGGAAAGGCAGTACTCAGAAGCAAGTTTATAGCTCACAGTTCCTATATCAACAAATTGGAGAGATCTGAAACCAACAATTTAATGACACATCTACACCTCCTTGAAAAGAGAAGCAAGATAAACCCCAATCCAGTAGACGGAAAGAAATAATTAAAATTAAATCAGAATTAAATAAATTAGAATCCAAAAAAACTATAGAAAGAATCAACAAAACAAAGAGTTGGTTCTTGGAAAAAATTAACAAAATTGATAAACCCTTAACAAAACTTATCAGACAAAGAAGAGAACACACCCAAATAAATAAACTCAGAGATGAGAATGGAAACATTACCACGGAAACAACCAATATTCAGAACATTTTAAGCGAATACTTCTCAAAACTTTATGCTAATAAGTTTGAGAACTTGGCAGAAATGGACCTTTTCTTAGCAAATATTGACATGCCAAAACTAAACCAAGACTAGTTAAACCAGCTTAACAGGCCCATTTCAAGCATTGAAACAGCTATAAGAGACCTACCAGCTAAGAAAAGTCCAGGACCAGATGGCTTTACAGCGGAATTCTACAAGGCCTTCAAAGCAGAGCTCACAACAATACTCCTCCAACTCTTCAATGAAATTGAAAGAGAAAGTTCCCTACCGAATACATTCTATGAAGCCATCATAACCCTCATCCCAAAACCAGGCAGGGACTCATCAAAGAAAGAGAACTATAGACCCATTTCTTTGATGAACATTGATGCAAAACTTCTCAACAAAATTTTGGCAAATCGACTTCAACAATTCATCCAAAAAATCATACACCACGATCAAACAGGATTCATTTCAGTGATGCAAAGTTGGTTCAATATGCGCAAATCAATCAATATTATTCATCACATCAACAGGAGCAAGGATAAGAACCACATGGTTGGGGCTGGGAAGGTGGCTCAGTGGTAGAGAGCTTGCCTTGCATGCCTGAGGCCCTGGGTTCGATTCCCAGCAGCACATAAGCAAAAAGAAAAAAGCCGGAAGTGGTGCTGTGGTTCAAGTGGTGGAGGACTAGCCTTGAGCTGAAGAGCTGAGGGACAGCGCCCAGGCCCAGAGTTCAGGCCCCACGACCGGACCCCCCCCCAAAAAAAAAGAACCACATGGTTATCTCAATAGATGCAGAAAAAGCATTTAACAAGATCCAACACCCCTTTATGATGAAGATTTTGGAAAAATTAGGAATCCATGGAACATTCCTCAATACAATAAAGGCTGTATATGAGAACCCTACACCCAGCATTATACTTAATGGTGAAAACCTAAAGCCATTTCCTCTTAACTCAGGAACAAGACAAGGATGTCCACTCTCTCCACTTCTCTTCAACTTAGTATTAGAATGCCTAGCTACAGCAATAAGACAAGATGCAGACGTCAAGGGGATCCAAAAAGGGAAAGAAGCAATAAAACTCTCCCTCTTTGCAGATGACATGATCTTGTATTTAAAGAATCCCATAGACTCCACTCCCAAATTACTCAAGCTGATTCAAAACTTTGGCAAAGTAGCAGGGCATAAAATTAACCCCCAAAAATCAATGGCTTTTCTGATGCCAACAATGAGAAAAGTGTGGCTGAAATTAGGAGAGCAACTCCATTTGTAATATCCCCACAAAAAATAAAATACCTAGGAATTAACTTAACCAAAGAAGTGAAGGACCTCTATTATGAAAACTTTAAAAACTTCAAAAAGGAAATCAACATAGAACTTAAAAAATGGGAAAAACTCCCATGCTTCTGGATTGGAAAGATTAACATCGTGAAAATGGCAATACTTCCCAAGGCTATCCACAACTTCAATGCGATACCTATCAACATTCCAACCTCATTCTTCAAGGAAATAGAAGAGGCAATCCAAAAATTCATATGGAACAATAAAAGACCTCGAATAGCAAAAACGCTCCTCAACTGAAAGAACACTGCTGGAGGAATATCAATACCAAATTTCAAACTCTACTATAAAGCCATAGTAATCAAATCCGCTTGGTATTGTCACAAGAACAGACCTCAGGACCATTGGAATAGAATTGAAAACCCAGAAATGAACCTACAGACCTTTAGCCATCTAATTTTTGATAGGGGAGCTAAAAAATAGAATGGAAGCAAGACAGCCTCTTCCGTAAATTGTGCTGGCAAAATGGTTAACTACTTGTAGAAAACTAAAGCTAGATCCTTATATATCACCCTGCACCAGAATCAACTCCAAATGGATCAAAGACCTCGGACTCAAAGCAGACACTCTGAAAACATTACAGGATGGAATAGCAGAAACCCTAGGTCTCCTTGGCACAAGCCAAAATTTTCTTAATAGAGACCCGGAAACATAACAAATCAAAGAATGATTGGACAAATGGGATTGCATGAAGTTGCAGAGCTTCTGCATGCCAAAGGACATAGCTAGCAAGATCAATAGAAAGCCCACAGATTGGAAGAAGATCTTCACTAGCCATAAAATGGACAAGGGTCTCATATCTAAAATATACTTGGAAATCAAAAAATTAAATCCCCAACAACAAATTCTCAAAGAAACAAGTGCCCAATAAATAAGTGGGCTAAAGTCTTGAAGAGAAGCTTCTCTGAAGAAGAAAGAAGGATGGCCAATAGACACATGTAGAAATGCTCAACCTCCCTTGCCATAAAAGCCATAAAAGAAAACATTGAGATACCACCTCACCCCAGTTAGAATGGCAAAAATCAAGAACTCTAATAACAACTGATGCTGGATGGGATGTGGACAGAAGGGAACCTTACTTCATTGTTGGTGGTCGTGTAAAGTTGTTCAACCACTTTAGAAAGCAGTATGGAAGTTTCTCAAAAGACTCCACATAGAACTCCCCTATGACCCAGCAGTCCCACTTTTGGGCATTTACCCAAATGTTTACAAACAAGAGAACACTAAAGCTACCAGCACAACTATGTTTATTGCAGCATTATTTACCATAGCTAAGATCTGGAACCAACCCAGATGCCCCTCAGTAGATGAATGGATCAAGAAAATGTGGTATATATACACAATGGAATTCTATGCCTCCATCAGAAAGAATGACATTGCCCCACTTGTTAGGAAATGGAAAGACTTTGGAAAAATTATATTAAGTGAAGTAAGCCAAGCCCAAAGAAATATAGTTCCCATGATTTCCCTTACTTGCAATAACTAGTATATGTCTGAGTCAAGCAGAAAAGGTCAGATAAGTTGATGTTAGGAAAATGAACCCTAAGATATGTATTTTAAATGTTTTTTTTCTTTTATGTATTTGTTTCTATCGCAATTATAAGATTATTTCTTTGTTGCTTTGTATGTCCCTCCCCGACAGTATTACCCCTGCTTTCACTATATTTGATGTCGGTATAATTAGTGGAGGGGAAGGGGAAAAACAAGTCGTTTAAATAAGGATACAGGTGGACCGGTTGCAACAATGAGAAGTACAAGTTGTCATGTCGAAAATGAACTTTACAACTGGGGGTGGTGGGAGGGTGGGAAGGGATGGGAAGTGTAAACAAAGGAGGAGGCTACAATGCTTGATAAGAAATGTACTCATTATCTTGCCCATGTAATTGTAACCCCTCTCTACAGTATTTTCACAATAAAAAAATAAAAATTAATTAAAAAAAAGAAAAAAAAAGAAATCTCAATAAGAAGATATCCAAAGATAAGGCAACCTCATACTTGGGAGAGACTCTAAACATGTGAATACTGTGACAACTGTTTCCATTAATTATCTATTATGTTTCAACACTTAATAAAATATTAATGAAAAATGAGTCAATGTCCTACATTATTGTATATAATTTTATAATAGATGTGCAAAATGTAATATATATTCTGTATAATAAATACAATAATCAATAAATGAATGAATCAAATAAAAATGAAATTCAAAATCAATAATAAAATCATAGTATGAAATTAACATTTATATGTATACATATATAATATATTACACAGGTAATGAAACACTTTTTCTACTGCAGGGCATTCATTCAGGCCCTGGGAACTGTAGCCTGAATTTCTTTTCCTCAAGGACATTGAGCTTCACCTTCACCCATGTTGCAAAAGAGTTACCTGGACGGTGAGCTCAAATCCTAGCAATGATGGAAATACTGGCACCAGTTCCAAGACAGTAACTTATTTTTTTAATGGAAGCAGTTAGTTTACTCAGTTCCATACTGAACATTAAAAAAAGGCAGAGTAGAATTTTGTACAGCTATTCACACATCCTTCCCTTACCTCCAAAGTTATTTTGTGGAACTACATTCTTCCTGTTCTTTTGTAACTTTTTATTTTAAAAATATTGTACAGAGAGGTTACAGTTACAGTAGCAAGGTAATGAGTTCATTTACTATTGAGCATTGTTGATTCCTCCTTTGTTTTCCCCCTACCATTCCTCCCCTACCATCTCCACAACTACCTCCCCCTGCCAAGGTCAGTGACTTAGTTTCTTATTTTTGGTTGGCAAGCGGTTTGAACTCAAGTAGTGGCAACTCTTCCCTCACATTGCTACAGATTTACTGAGATGCTGAGTTCAAATCCCTGACTAGGAAAGAAAACTGGCAAAAATTCCAAAGCAGGGAGCTTTATTCATTCAAATCTAGTTAAACAATTTATTTATTTATTTTAATTTAAAAATTTTTATTTGTTTATTTATTTATTTATTTATTTTTGGCCAGCCATGGGGCTTTACGTCAGATCATGGAAATTCTGCTTCAGTTTGGATCTCCCTAGGCTGGGGTGCAGTCTCTGGACCCATAGCCAAACCTGAGATCCTAGGCCCAGAGGGCTTTCAGGAAAAAAATATAGCTGGAAAGCATAAAGAGTTGCGAGCTGCAGAGGGCTGGGGTTTTAGGAAATTTTCTTTGCACAATGACCATCCTGGATATGAATGACACGGTTGCAAAGTGGACCTGACCTGCCATTGCTGATGGGTGGTGGGGTATCAGTGAAGTCATAGGCCAACCTGTCACACTAGGCCCTGGGTTCAAATCCCAGTCCTGACACTAATGGCAGGAGATCACAAGAGATTCATTCCTATAAATAGGACTACTGATTTAAAGAGTAGTTCATGCAATGGTCTAGTCTAAAATTGGATGCAATAGTCCTAGAATGCTGATTGTTCTTAATTAATAGTTTATTAAGCATGAAAAGAATATATTCGTTCCATGGCAGTATAATAAATACCTAAGAGTTGGTAGGAATGTAGTAGATGTCATTCAATCATAGATAGATGGCTCTGGCACGCTTCACCAATATATATTGATTTGTATACCATCATATGCCTATCCATGTATTGCTGTTTTGGCCAAACCTGGGGGTCAATCTCAGCATGTGGGAACTCCCTCACATCTTCATGGGCAGGAGGCTGCCATGCTCAAACTCACCCATTCATGAATTGGGCCTGATAGGCCCTGAATTCAGATCCTTGCATCGCCAGGCATGATGGAGAACACATCTAAAATCTAGATGCTATATGATAGGATGTAAACAATGTAATAAATCGTATAGGTGTCATCAGAGTCAATAAAATAAATGGTAAATAAATGAATACAACAAGAAATACACCAAGCACAATATGGACTGAACATCTGTAGGGAAATGTAAATCCTACCTTTAAAATGTATATAAGGAGTATCTTTTCCAGGCCTGAGGCTTGAGTTCAGCCCCGCTATGAGGAGAGAATGGTGGAAGATCCTGAGATACTGGTTTCTGGACCTAGAAAGAGTCATGGAATGCTATCGATCTCATCCTTGAATGAGTAATTAGTGCATGATGCAAGTAAGAAATGATAGGCAAGACTCATGGGGTGTTGATTATTTGTAAAGAAGAGTTTATTAAACATGACAACAAGCATCACAGTCATGAAATGGAGGCATCAGGAAAGTTTCAAGAATTTGTAGTCATGCAGATTGGATTCCATTACAGTTCACCATCTCTCCTACTGTATACAAATATGTACTTATTTTCACACTACCTTCAGCTTAAGAATGGATGACTATTGTGCTCCCCAATCTCCCCCCGGGGGCCTCAATCTCATTATCTGGGAATGGCCTAGTTCCTTTGTGGCTCACAGGCTGGTGTGCTCATGTGGACACATTTACCAATTGGACCTGTTGGCCCCGAGTTCAGATCCCTGCCCTGCCAAAAGATTCATCTTCATGTCAGAAGCCAATTGTTTCACCTGTTTTCCTTTCCTGTGCAAGTCCTGGGTCTCAGCTATGATTTAAGAATGCGTGGGCCACCCTGTGGCCATGGGAATAAGTTGTTATCCATGTCAGCTCAGTTTTACTTGTTATCATATACTCAAAAAATACACAATACATCCATGAGTAACATACAAAAGAAAGAGAATAACTACACTCAATGCACGATGCAGTCCACTCATGGATGTGAATACATATCCCATGTTTCAATAATGCATTGAGGACCATTTTGACCTCCCTGGGGCTCAATTTCAGTTACTGGGAATGGCCAAGCTCCTTAGTGGCTCACAGTCTGGTGTGATCATGTGGATCCATTGAGCAGTGGGGCTTCCTAGGCTCCGAGTTCGAATCCCAGCACTGCCAAAAATTCACTCTGATGTGAGAAGCCAGTGGTTACACCTATTTTCCTATGCTGTGCAAGTTCTCGGTCTCCCTAGGGTAGGAAATGTATAGACAACTCTATACTCATGGGAATAGGTTGTCATGCAGGTCACCAGAGTTATATCTTTCATCCTATACTCAAGAAAATACACAATACATCAATGAATAAGACACAAAATAAAGAGAGTGACTACACTGAACCGAAGATGCTGCCCAGCCATATTTGGAAATATAGATCCTCTGTTTAATTATGAATTTATGACTATATTGGCCCCCACCAGGACTTCCAGGAATGGCTTAGCTCCTCAGTGGTTCACAGGCTGTTGTGTTCACCATGACCCATTCACCAATTCGGTCTGCTAGGCCTTGAGTTCAAATTCCAGCACTGCCAAAAGATTCATTCTGATGTGAGAAACCCAAGGTTGCACATGTTTCATGTTTTCCTGTCCTGTGAATGTCTTCGGTCTCATCGAGGATGGAGAATGCTATATAGGCAACTCTATAGACAAGGGAACAGGTTGCCATTCATGTCAGCACAGTTATATCTGTCAACACACTGAATAAAATACAAAATACATACATGAATAAGACACAAAATAAAAACAATAACTACCCTGAACGCAAGATGCATACCACACCTATAGGTAAAGAGAGATCCTATGTTTAAAAAAGATGGGCTTGCTATTTTGTCTAGTGCTGTGGCTTCAAATCAGGCCCTGGGCCAGTCCTGACATTCTAGTCTTCAAGGATATTGAACTTCCCCTTCTCCCCCAGTGCAACAGAGCTGCCCAGACCTGAGTTCAAATCCCAGCTCTGACAAAAGATTCATTCTGATGTCAGAAGCAAGTTGTTGCACATGTTTTCCTCTTCTGTGAAAGTCTTGGGTCTCAACTAGGATGGAGAATGCATAGGCAACTCTATAACCATGGGAACAGGTCATCATCCATGTTAGCACAGTTACACCTGTCACCATGCTTAGTAAAATACACAATACCTCCATGAATTATAGACAAAAAAAGGAGAACTATGCCGAATACAATATGCTGTCCACACATGTATGTCAATATAGATTCCATGTTTAAATTATGAATTTATGACTATAGTGGACCACCTTGGGGATCATTGTCAGATCTTGGGAATGGCCTAGCTCCTTAGAGGCTCACAGGTTTGTGTGTTCACCTTGACTTATTGGCCAATTGGTCCTGCTAGGCCCTGAGTCAGATCGCAGTACTACCAACAAGTGGATCGTGGAGTAAGAAGCCAAGTGTGAAATTTGTTTTCCATTTGTCTGAGAATCCTGGGTGTCAGGCTTGATGGAGAACATTTCTACAAATCTTTATGCTCTGTGATAGGATGTCATCAATGTAATAAACAGAATGGGTTTCATCATAGTAAAATCAATGGTAAATGAATGAAACAAAAAATACAAGGAACAACCACATAAGACATGTATGGACTGAACATCTACAGGTAAGTAAAATCCTATCTTTACAATGTATATAAATAGTATGTTTTCCAGGGCTGGGGCTTGAATTCAGGACTAGTGAACAGTCCTGACTTTCTTATCTTCAAGTACAGTGATCTTCCCCTTCATCCATATAGCTGCAGATTTACCCAGATCCTGAGTTCAAATCCAAAGCCAGAGAGCTAATTTATTTTTAAATTTTCCTCAGCATGGGGCTTGAACCCAGGTCGTAGCAACTCTGCCTCAGCTTTGATCACCCTATGCTGGGGTGCAGCAACTGGACAAACTGCTGCTTCTGGAATCCTAGGCCCTCAGGCCTTGCAGGAAAAACAATGCACAGAAAAAATTTTTGCCTTTTTAAGTTTTCTTCTTTGCATGGTAACCCCCTTGGGTCTGAATGACACTGTTGCAAAGGGTACTTCACCTTGCATTGATGAAGGCTGGCAGACTACCAGGGAATCCCTAGGCCCACGTGGCAACATAGATCCTGATTTTGAATCCTCATCCTGACACCAACAAATGACAGGAGATATTTAGAAACTGGTTCCAATCCATACCAATAACAATGGAATGTTATCAATGTCACAGTTTAATGAGTTGATCATGAATGATGCTGCTATAAAATTAAACTGCAATAAATCTCCAGCAGTATTCTTTATGTTGAGGATCATTTTTGCAATTCTGGGTCTTTTTTAATTTTAATTTTTAATTTTTGTGAACATACTGTACAGAGGGGTTACAATTACATGGGAAAGATAATGAGTACATTTCTTATCAAGCATTGCAACCTCCTCCTTTGTTTACCCTTCACATCCCTTCCCAGTCTTCCCCCGACGCCCCACCCCTGCCCACCCCCAACCCGCACGAAAGTTGTAAAGTTCGTTTTCAACATGACAACTTGTAATTAAAACAGTTGCAAAGGGTCCACCTGTATCCTAAAATGACTTGTTTTTCCGCATCTCCTCCACAAATTATACCGACATCAAATACAGTGTAAGCAGGAGTTATACTGTGGGGGAGGGACATACAAAGCAACAAAGAAATAATCTTATAAATGAGTTAGAAACAAATGCATGAAAGAAAAAAAACATTTAAATATATATGTAACGGTTCATTATCCTAACATCACATTATCTTACCTTTTCTGCTTGACTCATACATATGCTAGATATTGCAAATAAGGGAAACCATGGGACAAATGTTTCTTTGGGCTTGGCTTACTTCACTTAATATAATTTTTTCCAAGCCTTTCCATTTACTAACAAATGGGGCAATGTCATTCTTTCTGATGGAGGCATAGACTTCCATTGTGTATATACCACATTTTCTTGATCCATTCATTTTCTGATGGGCATCCGGGTTGGTTCCATATCTTAAGTATGGTAAATAATGCTGCAATAAACATAGTTGTGCTGGTAGCTTTAGTGTGGTCTTGTTTGTAAACATTTGGGTAAATGCCCAAAAGTGGGATTGCTGTGTCATAGGGGAGCTCTATGTGAAGTCTTTTCAGGAACCTCCATACTGCTTTCCAAAGTGGTTAAACAAGTTTAAACTCCCATCAACAATGAAGTACGGTTCCTTCCTGTCCACATCACTCCAGCATCTGTTGTTGTTAGAGTTCTTGATTATAGCCATTCTAACTGGGGTGAAGTGGTATCTCAATGTTGTTTTGATTTGCATTTCTTTTATGGCTAGGGAGGTTGAGCATTTCTTCATCTGTCTATTGGCCATCCTTCTTTCTTCTTCAGAGAGTTTCTCTTCAAATCTTTAGCACACTTATTTATTGGGCAGTTGTTTCTTTGAGGATTTGTTGTTGGGGGATTTTTGCCAAAGTTTTGAATCAGCTTGAGTAATTTGGGAGTGGTGTCTATGGCATTTTTTAAATACAAGATCATGTCATCTGCAAAGAGGGAGAGTTTTATTTCTTCTTTCTCTATTTGGATATCCTTTATGTTTGCACCTTGTCTTATTGCTGTAGCTAGGCATTCTAATCCTAGGTTGAAGAGAAGTTGTGAGAGTGGACATCCTTGTCTTGTTCCTGAGTTAAGGGGAAATGGCTTTAGGTTTTCACCATTAAGTATAATGCTGGCTGTAGGTTTGTCATATACAGCCTTTATGGTATTGAGGAATGTTTCATGGATTCCTAATTTTTCCAAAACATTCATCATAAAGGGGTCTTGGATCTTGTTGGATGCTTTTTCTGCGTCTATTGAGATAACCATGTGGTTCTTATCCTTGCTCTTGTTGATATGATGAATAATATTAATTGATTTGCATATATTGGACTAGCTTTGCAACCCTGAAATGAATCCTGTTTGATCGTGGTTTATGATTTTTTTGGAAGAATTGTTGAAGTCGATTCGCCAAAATTTTGTTGAGAAGTTTTGCATCAATGTTCATCAAAGAAATGGGTCTATAGTTTTCTTTCTTTGATGAGTCCCTGCTGGTTTTAGGATGAGGGTTATGATGGCTTCATAGAATGTGTTCGGTAGTGAACTTTCTCTTTCAATTTCATTGAAGAGTTGGAGGAGTATTGGTGTGAGCTCTGCTTTGAAGGCCTTGTAGAATTCTGCTGTAAAACCATCTGGTCCTGGACTTTTCTTAGCTGGTAGGTCTCTTATAGCTGTTTCGATTTCAATGCTTGATATTGGCCTGTTAAACTGGTTTAACTCATCTTGGTTTACTTTTGACATGTCAATATTTGCTAGGAAAATGTCCATTTCTGCCAAGTTCTCAAACTTATTAGCATAAAGTTTTGAGAATTATTCCCTTAAAATGTTGTGAATCTTGGTTGTTTCCATGGTAATATTTCCATTCTCGTCTCAGATTTTATTAATTTGGGTGTGTTCTCTTCTTTTCTGATAAGATTTGCTAAGGGTCTGTCAATTTTGTTAATTTTTTCAAAGAACCAACTCTTTGTTTTGTTGATTCTTTATATTGTTTTTTTTTTTTTTTGGATTCTAATTCATTTAATTCTGATTTAATTTTAATTATTTCTTTCTGTCTACTGGATTGGGGTTTTCTTGCTTCTCTTTTTCAAGGAGGTTCAGATGTCTTATTAAATTGTTTGTTTCAGATCTATCCAATTTGTTGATATTGGAACTCAGAGCTATAAACTTGCCTTTGAGTACTGCCTTTGCTCTTTCCCAGAGTAGCTGGTAACTTGTGTGCTCATTTTTGTTGAATAGCATGAACATTTGAATTTCCTTTCTAATCTCATCCATGACCCACTCGTGATTCAGCAGTGTGTTGTTCAGCCTCCATGCGTTACCAGACTTTCATTGGTGGCTTTTGGTATTGAGTTCTAATTTTATTCCCTTGTGGTCTGAGAGAATGCAATGTATTACTTCAATGTTTCCGAATTTGGAAAAGTTTGGTTTGTGGCCTAAAATGTGGTCTATTTTAGAAAATGTTCCATGTGCTGCTGAGAAAAACGTGTATTCTGATGCTGCTGGGTAGAATGTTCGGTAGATATCTGTTGAATCTAGTTGATCTATGCAGCTGTTTAGATATGCAGTTTCTCTGTTGAGTTTTTGCCGAGTTGATCTATCTAGTGGGGAGAGTGGTGTGTTAAAATCCCCAACAATTAATGTCTTTGAAGTTATATGGGATTTGAGGGAAAGTAGTGTGTCTTGGATAAATTTGAGTGCTCCATTGTTTGGTGAGTAGATATTTAGAATTATAATAAGGTCCTGAAAGAGAGATCCCTTAATTAGTAAGTAGCGACCTTCTTTATCTCTTCTCACGAATTTTAATTTGAAGTCTATTTTATCTGATATTAGGATTGCAACTCCCGCCTGTTTATCTGGGGTCATTTGCTTGGTAGATTTTGCTCCAGCATTTAGCATTGAAAATGTGTTTGTTTTTACGGGCAAGATGTGACTCCTGAAGGCAGCAGATAGAAGGATCTTGATTTTTAATCCAACTAGACAGTCTATATTGCTTAATTGGAGAGTTAAGTCAGTTAATGTTAAGATAAATGACTGAGAGGTATTTGGTAGTTCCATGTTATCGACCTTCTTGGGGGTTGCGAAAACTGGGTTCTTCCTATGGTTCTTAGATTCTCAGTTTGGGTGCAGTTTCTTCTCCTTTATTGTGGTCTTGTTGGTTTTCTATGTGTAGGACATCTTTAAGAATCTTTTGTAGGGCTGGTTTGGTGGAGATGTATTGTTTCACTTTTTCTTTGCTATGGAAGGTTTTTATTTGGCCTTCAGTTATGAAGGAGAGTTTAGCTGGGTACAGTATTCTTGGTTGATAGTTGTTTGTTTTTAGGGCTTGACATACATCATTCCAGGCTCTACTTGCGTTGATTGTCTCTGCAGAGTAATCTGAGGTGATTCTAATTGGTTTCCCTTTATAGGTGATTAATGTTTTGTCCTTCAGCTTTTTCGTGTGAGTTGATCCTGTGTGGATTATAATGTGCAGGTGGTATGTCCTATTCTGATCTGGTCTATTTGGACTTCTAAAAGCTTCTTGTAGCTGAATAAGCCTATCTTTTTGCATGTTTGGGAAGTTCTCTGCTAGGATCTTGTTAAACAAATTTCCTAGACTATTAACTTTTGTTTCTAGGTGGTCCTCTACACGCATTATCCTTTGATTAGGCCTTCTGAAGGTGTCTTCCAAGTGTTGGATAGATCTCTCATATTTCTTGGACTTGTCTTGGATGGTTGTATGTTCTTTCTCTATAATATCTAGGCTGTCCTCATTCCCCAAGATTCGATCTTCTGCACGGTCTAACCTGCTGTCAAGACTTTCTACTTTGTTGTTTATTTCTTTTCCTTCTAATTGGTCTGTTTGGATGATTTCAAATTCTTTCTTGAAGCTTTGTTTTAGATCTTGTATGAGCTTCTTTACTTCCTTACTTTGCTGTTCATTGTTTATTCTCAAATCACTTAGTTGATTGGTTATGGTTTCCTTGGACTCCCATTCCTTCTGTTGGCTTCCATTCAGCATTCCCTTTGTGGTCTCCCTGACTTCCTTCTGCTCTTTGTTAATGGATCCCATGAATGCCTTTAGTGCTCTTTGTGTATACTCATCCTGCTCTCTCAATTCCTGTATTACTCTTTGCTTAGCTTTCCTCCTTTCATGCTATTCTTGTAGTTCTCTTTGAGTGTTGTCAGGCTGTTCACGCCATTCCTGCCTTTCTCTTTGAGTATTCTGAAGCTTCTCACGCAAATCCTTTATCAGTTTTTAAGTAGCTTACTCACACTCAGGATATTCCTGTATAAACCTTTGGATTGTCTCCTCTCTCTCCCTCTCACGCTCAGAGTCCTTTGTAGGTGTTCACTCTTTTCCTTCATTGACCTATTGTTTGCCTCCTCTCACTCCCTATCACACATATACAGAGTCTTTTGTATGTTTTCAATCTTTTCCTGCATTGACCTTTTGTTTGCCTCCTCTCTCTCCCTATCATGCTTATACAGAGTTGTTTGTATATTTTCAATCTTTTCATTTATCATGTTTGCCAGCAGTTTTTGTAGAGCTATTTTGGAACTCTCTTCTGGATTATTCATTATCTGTTCTGTCCCCTCATTATCATGCGTGGGAGTGGAGATAGCCAGACTTGCTATTTTTCTTGTGGTTTTCCGGCTTACTCTGCCCGTTTGGAATGAAAGTAATACCAGTTTTGTGCTAGAACACTAACATAAGGCAAGCATCAACCAAAGTCTGAATTTGCACAGTCAATAGTCTGCAGATACAATCTAGTTCAACAGATACCTCTTTTCAACATCAAACAACTATATATTAGTGGGCTACGGACTGCAAAGAAGAATTTGGTAAACCAGAAATTATTAGGGTTAGGGAGAGATGTGGGTAAAAAATAGGAATAGAGTGATCACAAAATAGAAAATAGTTTGGATAGGATGAATGTAGAGAGAGAGAAAACAAGAAGAAAGAGAAAGGAAAAAAAGAGATCAGAAAAAATAGAAAAATAAAAATTAATAATATTCAGATCGAGAACAAACTATTCAAAGTACGTTAATGTAATGAGAGAAGGGGAGGGATATAAACGAGATGTGAAAACCTTAAAAATAAAAATACTTAAAATATTATATATGTATAAAGAGGTAGTACTGCTATTAAGGAATTTAAGTTTCAGAAGTTTTGAATTGAGTAATAAATTTGTGGATTAAGTGTGTACACAATGTGTGATAGGGTCTAATAATCAAATACGGGTTTATCTGAGGATGTGCAGAACAACAATTTAGTCCCATAAAGAAGAACAAAAGAGAGGAAAAGGTGAGAAGGATAAGGAAGAAAGAAATAAAAGATCAGAAGTTCAGTTTAGACAAGCAAAAAACAAAAAGAAATTATTTTTTAAAAAAGAAAAAAGAAAAAAAGTAAGAAATGCACACACTCATGTATCCCTAAAATAAAGATTATAAGGGGGAAAAATTACTAGAAAACAATTTTTTTCAAAAAAGGTGGAAATTAAAAATTTAAAAAAGTTTTAGAAAAGAAAAAAAATTTGTAAAAGGTATAAAAAGAAGAAGAAAAAAAGTTCTTTAATTTTTTGGGGAGGGTTGGGAAAAATCATGTATCTCCCTTGTGCATGTAATCAGCCTGTGGTTGGAGTCTCTGGTCTGTTTGTGGTCCTGTGGCTTGGTTGGTTTCTTAAGTCAGTTTGTTTGGATGGGCAGAAAAATGGTCTGCTTTACCCAGGATTTTGTTAGTTCAATGGGAGGGGGAGTCTGCTTTGAGTATCACAAATGAGGGAGATGGCTTTTTCCCCAAGTTTGGAGATGCTGTGATGAGGCCAGGTTCTGGGTAGCGTTGAGGTCTTTCAGCAAACAGTATCCTTTCCTGGGGGCTAGTTTGTGAGAAACTCACAGAGCCCAGCCAGGAGCCACTCTCAGGGTTTCTGTTTACTGATGTCGAAGCTGCTAAAGGGAGAGGCAGCCTCTGGTTCTGATTATCCAGTGAAGAAAGCCACTCCTAGGGCTGGCGCCTGAACTGGGTGACTTTTCCCTGGGTGGATCTGAGTCTGGCAGGTCACACCATTAAGTTCTTGTGACCTGCTAAATGACTCCTTTTATTCCAAGGCCTGAGTGGGAGCTAGCAGCTCCTCGGAGTTTGTTGGTATCCAAGATGGAGATCTCTGGTACTGGGGGTGGAGGGGTGGCCTTCCCTCCTCTGCTCCCTGCGAAGGAGTGAGGATGTCAGGCTTCTACTCACGCCGAGTCTTGGATCCTGGGTCGTCTCTGGTCTGCGAACTGCAGGATGAACATGTCTTCTCCTTGTCGGTTCTTGCTGGTGTTGAGTAGAATTTGCTCCCAAGCTGCATCTGGCTCTTTTGTCCCGGACTCTCTCTGTTTCAGGTATTGCAGTACAGCCTCAGCTGCTGCCACTGCCGCCGCAGTGACAGCTGCTGGCAAGAACTCAGGTCTGTCTCCTTGCCTGGATTTTCCCTCTCTGGCCTAACTCTCTGTCCTGTGCTGGCACACTTGGTGTGATTCTCTGGCTTAGGACTGTTCACTGGAACTCTAAAACTGCTTTCTATGCTTGTTTAGCCTCCAGTTTCTCCTCTACCATCTTCCCAGAAGTGTATTCTGGGTCTTTTATTGTGGAATCAACCTAGAAGCCCCTCAGTAAATGAATGGATCAAGAAAATGTGGTATATATACACAATGGAATTCTATGCCTCCATCAGAAAGAATGATATTGCCCCATTTGTGGGAAATAGAAAGGCTTGGAAAAAATTATATTAGGTGAAGTAAGCCAGGCCCAAAGAAGCATAGGTCCCATGGTTTCCCTTATTTGCAATATCTCGTATATGTCTGCGTCAAGCAGAAAAGGTCAGATAAGTTGATGTTAGTTAAATGTACCCTAAGATATGTATTCAAATGTTTTCTTTTTCTTTCATACAATTGTCTCTAACACATTTATAAGATTATTTCTTTGTAGATTTCTATGTCCCTCCCCAACGTTATAATCCCTGCTTTCACTGTATTTGATGTTGGTATAATTTGTGGAGGAGAAGGGGAAAAACAAATCATTTAAATAGGGATTCAGGTGGACCCCTTGCAGCAATGAGATGTTATGTCCAAAACGAACATTACAACTTTGGTGGGGGAAGAAGTGTGGGAGGATTTGTGGGGGGCAGGGAGGAGGATGCAAATGGATGGGAAGGGGAAACAAAGGAGGAGGCTACAATGCTTGGTAAGTAATGTACTCATAATCTCGCCCATGTAATTGCAACCCCTCTGTACAGTATTTTCACAGTAGTATATAAATATATATATGTATATATATTTAGTATATATATATATATTATATATATATACTATATATATAATATATATATATAGAATATATATTATGTATATACTATAAATATATATATATTTAGTATATATATTATATATATACTATATATATAATATATATACTGTATATATAATAAAATAAAATAAAATTAGACTGCATAATTTCAGGAGGATGATTGATTTTATTTATTATTTATGAAGTATAAAAAGAATATTATTAATTACAGGAACACAATAATTTCATGATACTGATTGATTTCATTAGTAGTTTAAGGTGAAAACAATAACATTAATTATATGGAAGCATAATAAATACCCAGGAATCGGTAGGAATGTAGCCTATATAACTGAATAATGTATAGATATCTCTGGTACTCTATAAAGATATATATTTATTAGCATACTGCCATCTGCAGCTCAATCTGTTCTTACTTTCTTAACACCTGGGGCACAATCTCAGGTTCTGGGAACTGCCTGTCAACTCAATTTGCCCCAGGATGGCGTGATGACACTCACCCTTCATGAGTTGTAGTCCATGAATTCTGATGCCAGCATTCCCAAACAATGAATCCTGGAATAAGAAGCTGAAGGTGAAACATGTTTTCCATTCCTGTGAATGTCCTTGGTGTCATTTATGAAGTGGAATACATATGTAGACCTATATCCTCTTTAATCAATGTAATCAATGTTCTATGTGCCATAATAGTTAATAACATAAACGGTCAAAACATGAATAAAACAAAAAATAAAATAACTATACTTAACACAATATGGAGTCTACATATGTATATAAATATAAATCATATGTGTAAATTGTACATGAATAGGATGTTTTCCAGTGGTGAGGATCTATTTCAGGACTAAGGAAAAGACCTGAATTTCTTGACTTCAAGGAGGCAAGCTTTCCCTTCCCACACAGTGCAACAGAGTTAACCAGACCATGAGTTCAAATCCCAGTCCTGGCATAAAAAATGGCACCTTTATATTATGTGAGGCCCAATTCTTAGGTATTTCATTATACCTCCATTTTATGAATGTGATTGTTTAAATGCTTCATAAAGTATTAACTAAAATCGATCAGTGTCCTATAATATAATTGTGTATAATTTTATCCTAGAATCATTCAAGAACTTTGCATTAAATTATGACTTATATCACATTCCATTGGTAATTATGTGGATAGGAACAAGTTTCTTAGGATCTCCTGCCATTTGGACCTGGCAGGATCAGGAAAGGAACTGTGGGCTCCAGCTCCCACCACTTCAACCCATGGATATAGAAATCACAGATCTGTCCAAGAACATCAGCAAGACTAATCAGTGGCTCTCAGCACTCCTCCTTGATACTTACAAGGCTGTGATGTGAAGATCATGGTCAAAGTCACCCTAAGCAGGAAAGTCCTTGAGACCCCTGACAAACTTCAATGCCAACAAAGCCAGAAGTCCTGTTGCTTCAGTGTGGAGGGTGAGCCTTGTGCAAAAACATCTCACAGACTGTGCCCAGATCCTGAGTTCTAGGTCCAGGACTGGCAACAAACAGACATACACAACTATCTGTGCAGCCATCCAACTAAAGCAGGTCACCCTCTTGTCCCCAATTGAATTGGACAGAGTTCCATCGGAAATGGCTGGAGGACCCGCTGTCATCTTGACTCTGCCCATGCTGCTGGCATCACAGGATTCCGGCCACACCCCCATTCTTTCATGTTTCTTTCTGATTAATGGGATACAAGAATGGTGGCCCCGCCCATATTCCAGGCTTCCCAGTAGCACCTAGATTCCCTCTGTTAGTTTACACCACTACCAGCAGTTGAGGAAGGTAGAGTGGCTGAGTGATGAGCAAAAGACTTGATGTGACTTTGGAGCATAGTAGGAAATTGATGTGCCACCCCACCTCCCAGCCCCGTCCCTACCTTCCCGAGGTGGTGCCAGGTTTCAATCCTCAGATAATAGTGACCTGCCAGCTGGCCTAAAGCCCCAAACAGGTCTTTGCCCCTTGTCCTCTGCTCTGGGCCCATGTATCCATAATGCTGCTGCCATTGCTGCTTGGCCCACCTGGAGCAGAAACCAACAGATTCTCCCAGCAGCACTGGTGAGTGGCTTCCCCAACACCACCCCCACCCAGGTCAGACACCCCTCTGCAGGCACCATGACCCCCTGCTCTCCCTGGCTCTGAGGAACCACCTTTCTGTCGGGCATTTCTGAAATAGAGACTCAATATATGCTCAGGCTGGGCTGGATCACAGTCCTCCTATCTTTAACAGGTAGGTCCTCTGTAGTTGGGATGTTAGACATGTAGCGCCATGCTCATTCTTCGGTTTAGATGGATTATCCCAAACTCTTATTCCACAGTAGCCAATTCTTGGCCAAAGGCGAAGCTCTGGGTAGGGCCTCAACCATCAGACCTCAGTCTCCTCACAGGAGAGTGTGAGGAAACAATAGATTTATACAGAGGGATCTCTAGAGCATGGCTAGGCACAGAGGGAGAAGCCTTCAGTTAAGGTTGTTGGCAATTCTGTGAGCATATGACAGGAAGATACTGGAAAGGGCTCAGGTGGGGCCAGTTATTAATCGTGCAACAGGTGGGTATTATGAAAGAAAGCATGGCTCTCTTTCATCATTAAACTATCCCCGTAAGACAGGGGATCCTTCACTCTGTTGAGTTTTGCAGGTGGGGAAATCAAGGAACAGAGAAGCCAGGTGACCTACTTATAACCTCAATTCACAGGAAGCTCAGCCTGACTTCTCTACCATGCTCCCTAGGACAATGGGTGCTACTCAGTCCATTTCTTGTGGTGGGAAGTCCACTTATTGTCAGACGTGGGGTTTGACCTCAAGGCCTGGGCTCAGTCCCCAAGCTCCTCAGCTCAAGACTATCACTTGAGCCCACAGCACCAGTTCCAGTTCTCAGGTGGTTCTTTGGAGATAAGAGTCTCACAGTTATTCCTGACCGGGATGGCTATGAACCATGATCCTCCTATCTCAGCCTCCTGTGTAGTTAGGATTAGAATTCTGAGCCACCAGCACCTGACTTAAGTGTAATTCTGACTTTCTTTCTCTCTCTCTCTCTCTCACAGGAACTGGTTGAATGGGTGCAGGAGGAGGTGGACCAGCGTCCCCATGTGGCTGGAACCCAAGGTGGCCCTCTCATTCTGGAAGTGGTCTGTGGGTCAGGGAAAAAAAAAATTTTGGTTAGTAAATGCAAAATAAAGAACACATACTTGGAATATATAATTGCATTCTGACACCTGAAAATAGTCCCTTATTCATGTACTTTATTTTATTAGGATACTGTGTTGAAAAAAGTTTTGTTCATTAGGTCACAGCAATTAATGCCAGGAATGGTCTTAGATGTCAGGTGAATATTAATTCTGGTAATTCAAAGATTCCAGGATTTTGTGTGGTCACTGCTAATCACAAAGAGAAGGGTAGTCTAAGTGAGATTTGGAAATCTTTTTGGTCAATCATGACACCAAAAGGCAGAGACTAATTAACAATTGTGACAGAAAAGAAGAAATAACTCCAGATGGAAGGAATAAATGATAGTAACTAAGGTGTAGCAGAAAGTGTTCTAGAGAACCATTTTTGGTTATTGAAAAACTAGTTATCAACTAGGCTTATTCCTCATTGCCTTTAGCATTCTAAATCTCTTAGGCTAGTTCTTAATCTCTGTGTGATAAACGTATCTCCTTCTATGCTGTTCTTTCATACCTGATCCCTTTGCTTTCTAAAAATCTCAGTCTTTCTATATTTCTTTATGAACATTTCCTGATACTAAATACACCTATACAGATGGCAGAGGATGCTAATGTAAGGGTCCCAAAGCTCATGAGTCATTAATGTAACAACATGGAAAAGGAGGACCTATTTATTGCTACCTCAATTTTTCTGAAAAGCTGCATTGGCATCATTTTGTTCAAATTTCCATTCTTTGGCTACATAGTGTCATTCAGTGCACATAAATGCAAATATGAGCCAGGTCCTGGTGGTTCATGACTGTAATCCTAGCTACTCAGGAGGTTGAGATCAGAGGATTGTGGTTCAAAGCCAGCCTGGTCTGGAAAGTCTCCCAGAAACCCAGAAGTGGTGCTTTAGCTAAAGTGGTAGATCGCTCAACTCGAGATTAAGAGCTTAGGGACAGCACCCAGGATCAGAGTTCAAGCCCCAAGACCAACAAAAAAAGCGAAATATGACTTTAAGTTTCCCCCAAAGGTACGTCAAGATCAATTAACTTCCCAAGCAGAAAAAATAATTCCAAAATTATTCAGTGCACCTACTTTTGCTGAGTTACTTAAGTTATGGCTTTTTTGCTGGACATAGTCTTTTATTTTAAAAATTGTCAAATATTAGGTTCATAGTAAACTTCATCTAATATTTCTTGTTTCAAACGCAATGTCTATACAGTTGATGCTACTTAGCTGTCTTACAATCTTAGTTCAAAGCTAACCCAGGCAGGAGAGTTGGTCAAATTCTTATCCGTAATTAAACAACAAAAAACAGATGTGGAGTTTTGGCTCAAGCAGTAGTGTACTAGCTTTGGGGACAGGTGGGCAGGAAAGACAACTGTTCAGGATCAGGATCAGGATCAGAACCAGCACAATCCAAACAAACAAGCAAACAAAAAAACCACAAATATTTCTTTGGGACCCTCCTTAAAGGAGCACTAGTCTGAGAAGAGGCACTTTTGCTTATCATAGTCACTGGATCCTGCTTTTTTGGAATCCTTATTGCTCAGGAGAACTCAGGACTAGACTAGAGGAATTGATAACTGTCTCCTGCAAAAAAGAGAATCATCTCAGGGGTGAAATATCCATACATAAGACATTTTAAAACCTCCATGCCTTTGTTTCTTTGCTGTAGAACACTTTTAAAACAACGTTATTTCCTTTTGTTCTATGCTGGCCTTCAAATGGCACATTATTTCTTTTTGTAATACTCTCACCTAGAAGTTTACAGAAAAGTTTTACATGAGTATAGAACACACTCGAAAAAGTCAGGGACAGAGTTTCCTTCAAGCCTTGGGATTCTTTTCTTGTACAGTAAAAAGGAAAGCACAAGTTAATATGAACTTTGTCATTCCTCTGTGTTCATTTCCTCTCCTGGGAGTTTCCACATCCAATAGCTGTTTTGTCCAGTAACAATCGATGGTGCTGCCTGAGGTATGATGAATGTTCTGGGTTCGCTGAAATAACACAAGGACAATTTTGGACCTGAGGTAACACATGTTTCAAAGACAACTTAGTATAGAGAAAATACGAAATTTATGTTGCTTATAAATACTTTATCAATGACTACATTGAGTACAAACTTTGTAAGTTCTCTGTAAATTAAGGCGAATTATAAATAGGAAGAAGGTTCTCAGTCATTCTTTTTGTGTGTGTATGTGCAGCGCATTATTTCCCAAGTGTACATGCATTAGCAGTAAGGGAAACCATAACAATAATAGGAGAAAGAGAAGTTCTGTGTTTAAGTATAAGGGTTCAATATACTATAAAAAGACTCTACAAATAAGACAACATTGAAACAATAAAGCCAATTCCAGTATGTAGATTTATGGGAGTGATATAGAGAAAGCATTACTCCTACATGGAACACGAATTATGAGGGCACTCCCTTTCTAAATCATGCTTGCTAATCAAGCAACTTTGTAGAAAGAAGAATGGAAGTATAATTCTGCTTCCAAAAAAAGTCAGACATAAGAGCATGGACGTAACAGGGAAAAAAGTCCATCTTGAGAGAGTAGAGAATATACTAGCAATGAACTGGTGGCTAAGATGACATTTCTTTTTCTTTCCTTTACTTATATATTTTTTTGTTGGTCGTGGTCTTGGCACTTGAACTCTGGGCCTGGGCACTTTCCCTCTGCTATTCCACTCAAGGCTAATGTTCTACCCCTTGAGCCACAGTGCCACTTCCACTTTTCTTGCAGTTAATTGGAGAGAAGTGTCTCTGGGATTTTCCTACCAGGGCTGGCTTTGAACCCCAATTCTCAGATCTCACCGCCACCCAGCTTAGGATCACATTTCTAACTGTACACTCAGTATATGTAATGTGTATGTTCATCTATCTTTATATGAATTCTGGAGTTAAAAATCTGGGCTACAGCTTAGACTTTACACTCAAAAAAATGTTTCTAGTTCAAAAGTTGATTCTACTGGATAAATAAAACCTACGAATATAAAGGAGCCTGGGAAGTTCAGTTTACATCCAGCCTGGGCAGAAGAGTTTTTGAGACACTATCTATAATTAACCGGCCAAAAGCTGGATTGGAAGAATGGCTCAGGTCATGGAATACCAGTCATGAGCAATATTGATAAATAAGAGCTTGAGGCTTTTGCATGCATACATACAAACATAATCATAAACACAGAGGCACTTAAATGCACACACACAAATGCACAAATGATACAACTCTCAGAATATGTAGAAAATTTAGAAAGCAATAGAAAATATATCCTGAGTAAGACTAGAATCAAGTGATAATTTTTAACTTAGAAAATCCTCAAGTGAACTTTCTTCAAAAAAGTTTGAGAATATTGCATAGGTAAACTTGAGATAGTAAGAGAGTCAAGTAATCAATAGTAAAGGGATTGGATCCATGGAGGAATGAATCAGAGACCCCGCAGGTGTATTTGAAAATGGTCAAATGTTAGAAAATCTTCGAAAATAGTACATGAAGAGTCTGAGAAGTCTAGTGGATAATATCACTGGAGAAGTTCAGAATTGCTAGTCTGTATCTAGATTAAATAAACCATGAAACTATGGCAGGGCAAAGTGATACAAGGCTAGAATTCTAACATTCAGACTGACAGGATATTAAAGAGTGGAATTACATAGTGATACCTTCCCTGGACTAGGTAGTATAATTTTGTCTTAATAAAACAAACCAAACAAGAAAGGAATACACAGTTGGAAGTTTGGGCTAATTTTGTCACTATGTTTTGAGAAGTTAAGTTTCTTATTACAATGCAACTCATATATAATCCTCAGGTGTGTTTCAAATGCTGTCTGCATTACAGAACATTTCTAGATGTAAAATGGCTCTTGATTCCCATCCACAATTCTCTTAACATAATTCTGTTGGATTCCAAAGAATTGATGAAGGATTACAAAAGCTTAAGCCCAGAGAAAAAGCAAAGTTCGTCTAATGTATGTCTTTGTACATATTGCTAAATTAGAATTTAGATTTAAAATAAATGTTTTGTTTTTGTTTTTAATTACATATTCTATAAGATACTACAAAATTCTTTTTAAGTAGAGGGTTTAATTGACAAATTCACAAATGATTCTTGCATTCTACTTGCCTAGAATATTCTTTTAAGAGAGTTATAATTAGAACTTAGTTAATAGATAATTCCAACAATTCATGTATAAAATGATAATGTGAATAATGTAGACAGAGTTGCGAACAAAAAGATATTAATTTATAAATTTAGAAAACAGCAATTTTTGAGGCTTTGGTATAACATAGTATGAAGAGAATAATTGTATGACATCTTCTTTTTTCTACCTGTATGTAACACAGGAAGCAGTTTCCTAAATTATGTGCCTCTGTATACAATGAGAAAATTGCTAGGTTTGGGTTTGTTTTTATTTTTGTTTTATTGATTTGTCATAGGGCTTGAACTCTGGGCCTGGACACTGTCTCGGAGCCTGTTTATGCTCAAGGCTTGTGCCCTACCACTTCAACATCAGTGCCACTTATGTCTGGCTTTTTTGAAAAGTTTCTTGGAGATAAGAATCTAGGGAACCTTCCTCCCTGGGTGGGCTCTGAACTGAAATCTTCCGATCTTAGCATCCTAAATATCTATGATAGTTAAAAAGCATAAATATAAATAATATTTGCAAGATGTTCTGATCTCAAGAATACCAGTGGGGAAAAATGATGTAACCCAGTTTATTGTGGTGTTCTTTCCAGAACACGAAGTGCATCACATTAGCAGAGGTATAGTATTTTTTCACAATAGAGATAAGCTATTCGTGATGTGAATTAAAGGAATTTTGAGGTGTACCCTACAAGTTGGAAACTGTTGGGCTAGGATGAATTTATGGCAGAAGTCTTTGGATTGATGGTCAAAGAAATAATAACTTACACTGATAAAAAAATTGCTTACTCTTGAAGAATTAATTATTACAGGTGAATCATAGTTTTATCTTCTACCAGAATGTGGCTACTTTTCTGTTGATTTCTCAATCTGTAACACCCCACTGGAAACTGCATCTATTGCAGAATTTCATAACATGCCAACAGGAATGGAATGTTCAGAATTTGAAAATGAGTAGTTATCAGTCATAGGAATTTTGAAGAATACATATATTCTCTCCTCTTAACAACTTATTTACTTTTAAAAGTTATGGGTTTCCATAGAATTAAACTGTTTTTGATTTGAGTATGCGAAAGTACTAAATTTGTTCTTTTTTCAAAATATTGTCAAGTATATTGTGAAATTATTGTCTAGTTGGATTCAAGTTGTTTGTCCTCTGATTAAAAATGGGTAATAAATTCAAATTAGATGCAAAATAGTATTAATTTTTAAAAAGTTACTACATAAAGAATAATATTTACTATACCAATACAGTGAAATTTTTTCATGCAACTTATTTTTTAAATTAATTTTATTGTCAAAGTGATGTACAGTGGGATTACAGTAATTGTAAGGAAATTAATACATAACTTTTCAAAGGTGTTACCCACTCCTTCATTTTTCTCACAGTTTTCCTTCACCTCAATACTCCTCACAAATTGTAATGTACATTTCCAACATATTGTCTTGTGAGTAATGCTATTGCATTGGCTTGCCCTTTGTCCTTTGTCTCGCCATTTCGTTGTTCCTCTTCCCTTCCCTAATAAGGTAAATGTATACACAATACAGAGGGTACCAAAATCAAATACAGCCCGGGACAAACCATAGGGGAAAAAAAAACAAAGAAAATAAAAATCACATAGTACATTAAAAACACAAACCGCAAATAAAAATCTGTTTCCATATCTTGGAGTTCATTTTGCTCAGCATCAGCTTATATAGTCATATATATGCATAACAAAGCCACTGGAAAATAATAGTTTCATGGACACGATATCATGAAGACAGCATGTTAACCGTTTTTTATGGTAAAGGTGCAGTAACGATTGGCAAATTTGCGATTCTGATAAAGGAATTTCAAAAGAATTTTAAAATTATGCCAGGTAAATTTTAATCGTTCAAACTTTTTTAACAACTTAGCCTATTAAGAAAATTTAAAATTGCCTGGGAAAATAGGCTTTCATGCAAATTAATCCATGGAGACTTAGTTGAGAGGGAGCAATGTTGGTGAAGATGGCTCATTTTCACAATAAACAAACAAACCTCAGAAACCTTGCTATAAATCCTGTAGGTTCCCTTGAGAATTATCCTTACCCAGGAAATATACTCTCACTGTGTGAAACAAGGTTGTAGTGGAATTTAAATTCAAATTTCTTTACAAAAGACATCAAAATTTGTGAATTGACCTTTAATTACCAAACAGAATTTCTCTGAAAAAATAATTTGGGTCAAAATATTTAGGGAGAAATTGCCCTCCACAATGAAAGAAGGTATTGGGTATTCACTTTTCTGTTTATAATACTTTACACAATGTCTTTGCATGTGAAGCACTGAAACAAAGAAAAAATCTGATCGGATACCTCAAACCAATGATTTCACATTTCTAAGTAGCTCACAAAATATAATATCCTTATTAACATGAGATAGTAAAGACTTCTCTTATTACATTAGCCAAAAAGTTTTGGAATCAGAAAAGAATTGAGCAAATTGAAAAGGTAAGATAAGGTGTTCTTAGAAGCCCTAGCTAAAGCGTATTGGCTTCAGCAGTAGAAGGATTCCAAAACTTTTTGATATAGATTTTGTTAATATTTTTGCTACCTAAAGTGATTTTACAGAGTCTATTTGGCTCACTACAATGCAGAACAGATTGAATGAAGACATTCCACATCCAAATAAAAGAGTTTAAAAAGAGAAACCATATACTTCTTCAGCTTCACTAGACTTGAAGCCAAGGAGGTGTGATTAATTGGAAATCAAGCAAGAACTATGAGGAGGACGTAGAAGTAGGACAAAGAAGTATTGTCCGTTGTAACAGACACTGTCATGCAAGGTATGGGTGATTTAACTCTATTTTTCTCAATATATCTTGTTGAGCAAATGCAAGACCAAGAGAAAATAATCTATTGAAATAATTTAGGATAGAATAACTTTGTTCCTAATATGTTATCTAAGGAGAGACTTACGAGAGAAGATTAAAGTGGAGTATACTTCCTCTAAGCATCTTTTTACAAAATATATCTTTGAGGTTAGAAGTGATTGAACCAAAAAGTGGGGGAGTAATTATCTTGTGGCCCTTTAGACACAAGAAGACTTTCAAGGTAAAAGAAAAAAAGTATAGCTAAATATTTGTGATCACAGCTTCTTGGACTGATTTTATGGAGACAAAGTTTACATTAGAGTTTTTCCTCATTAAGATAGATGTTGGGTTTTCTTAGCAACCAAATGCAAGGGTGAAGTTTAATGGACTCTCTTAGATAACTAAACAGCATGGTAGAAAAAAATGGCAAATAATATTTAGTAAATTAGTTTGGCTAATTACTTTGCCAGAACAAAGAATGAAAGACATAATTCAAAAACACTTGACTTAAAAGTATGAAGAAAGAGTACTGAAGAGAGATGAGAGAAAACATAGAGGACTCTTCTATCTCCAGTGGAGTAATGGGTTCTTGATCTTGTTTCTTCTATTCTATCTTCACAAGCTATCAAGTGTGGCTGAGGACTGAAGTATCCATTGCAGACAAAGAGAACTCACAGAAGAAAATATCTGCAGCAGATGTTGGTGTTTCTTAACCTTAGACAATCTATTTAAATCTGTTCAAAATTCTCTGCTACCCCAAACTGCCCACTTTGAACAACTTAGTTTGCTTTTCCCAAGACTACCCTTCATTAACTAATTAAAATTTTGAGAGGTCCATTCATCCACTCTAGAGATTGCTGTTTGTTTGTGATTTTTGTGTGTTTTTGTTTTTGTTTTTTTGTGTTTTTTAACTAAATCTCAAAAGGTTGTGCACATGTATTACAATAAATATGTCCATCAAATTTCCCAATGCTCCTGGATCTGAGTGACTCCTTCTATCATTCTCAACCAACCTCTTCTCCAAGATTTATTTCGGATTTACCACTTCCTTTATCACATATGTACATTGAGTATTCTAGCTGTACTTGTCCGTTGTTCCATTTTTCATTCATTCTATGGCTTTCCTCTCTGGTTTCAACTTCCTGATAGTCATTCTGTTAAACTCTCTGTTAATACTTTGAAAGGTTTATATACATTCCATGGAGTTTCAATCCTGCTTATACTTGAACTGATGTCAGTTTATATTTCCATAATTCATTCATCTGAAATAACAATTTGCAAGACTGGAGACGTGAAGCCCCTAGACATGATTTTATTCTCATCCATTTGGAAGATTAATCTTTAGTCAACAAGAAAGATTAAAAATGGCTTAGAATATATTCCTAACTAACAAATTGTATAAACGGCGTTGTAATAGGGCTTGTGATTATTTTATTTTACATGGGATAATATTTTCTACTACCTATAAGTTTTGGGAAAAGAAGAAAACTACGATTTACTACTATAGAGGAATATGATAGAAACAAGACAGATTTTATGTTTGTCACATCTCTGATGAGTACCCATATTCATGACTTTAAGTCATATTTCTTAGTATGTTAAACAGATAGGGGAAACATAAAACAACATATGATAAGGCAACTATTTGTGACTTTTTAAAATGTACCTTATTAAGTGATGAAATTTACTTTATTAGCTAGTGTTTGGGTTTGAATTATGGGAGGTTGATCTATTTAACACATTACTGGAAGGCACCTACTGAACAATACAAATGTTGGGTGGTACTATTTCTACACTTTTATGAATGGTTGAACCTGTTTCGCATTAGTGATGGGTAAATAAATCAACTCTTTTGTAACTTGCACCCTAATCTTGAAAAGTTTGTAATGTCACTAATTATCATTGACTTGTCAACTGTTATTTTGGTGAATGTGATTTTAAAAGATTATTTGAAAAGGAATCTGTTTTCAGGAGATAAAATATAGGTTATCATTTGTTAGTGAATGATAACATTTTATACTACAGAACCAAGTTTTGCTGAATTACCAGTATTTTGAAGCATTAACGATTTTCTCAATTAATGTTTTTGTGAATTATATTTGACCTGTAAGTCAAGTTTTCCTAGCCTTGGTAGACCAATTATGGATCTATCGTTCTAGGAACTATTTTTTTGGCCTACTTATGCTGGACTGAAATCTTTCAGTAATTATTAGGAGAGGGGTATTAAAAATAATTTGTGACATTTGTTATCTTGTTCACTCATATGTGCTGGTCATTTGTAAATTAAAAGTTTTATTACTGTACTTTTTTTCAAATTTTGTGATCTCATCTTTCATTTTAAGTTGCCTTGCATTTCACATTTGCTTACTGCTAATTCCAGTGTCGTAAGGATTGAGATGGATTTTCAATTACTTTCTGTTGGCATGTTGCATGGGCCTAGGTGAGAAGTCTTGCCCTTGTTACTTGATGATGGGGATAATTGAAACCTGGGATCCTAGGACCCATGTGTCCTGCAGAAGAATAATAAGTTTTAGACATCATATCAGCAAAATTTGGGTATAATCAGTAGGAATGCTTCAGAAATGTGTAGAAAAACATTTTGGAACCAGTGAGTTAAAATAATAAACAGAGCAGGAGTGTAAATTCTCTTATAGATTAGAGGAAAACAATTTTTTTTAACAATGTGAATTCTGAAGACCAAGAACACTTACAATGTTTATACCGAAGACATTGCATTGATACTTTTCATATACTAATATATATTATTTTTTTTTTTTTTGGTCGGCCGTGGGGCTTGAACTCTGGGCCTGGGCGCTGTCCCTCAGCTAGTCAGCTCAAGGCGAGCGCTGTACCACTTGAGCTACAGCGCCAGTTCTGGTTTTCTAGTGGTTTATTGGACATAGGAGTCTCACGGTCTCTCCTGCCCGGGCTGGCTTTGAACCGCGATCCTCAGATCTCAGCATCCTGAGTAGCTAGTATTATAGGCGTGAGCCACCAGCGCCCGGCCATATACTAATATATATGCTAAACACAATTATTTATATTCCAATCTATTTATTGTAATATATATCTATTTATTTGTCAAATTATCAATTAATTCTAGTAAGCTTCACTGTGTGAAATAAAATATCAGCACATATAAATATATAACTATATATAATATAAGAAAAAGGCACATGTTTTGCAATGTTCTGTTGTGGTTAGGGTATCAAAGGCAACTGTGTTTTAAAGTATTATTCCATTATTTCTACCTCAGTGTTTGGTAGAGTTGGACCTAAAGCTTTACCATTTGTAGATTTACAGTCTAGAGGCAAGATGAAACACTGTGATTAAACCATTACCAATTTAAGGCCTAATTTGATAATATTCAATAGTAAGAGATCCAGCATATTTTTGCTATTTCTATTCCAAAGAGCAAGATGCAAGGGGGTCAAGAGGACTTTAGTTTGGGCATTGCGATATGCATCATGATGAACTAAGAAAGAATCCAGTCTGGTATTATTCCACATATAAGCACTGTGTACGGATGTCCAGCAATTCACAGTTATTGCATGAATATCTGCCTTGAGCCACCAACTCATGGATAATATCTAAGTGTCCACTGTAGGATTCCCGATGAAGAGAGGTATATTCATCATCATTCCTAGTATTAACATGAGTGGCCTTTTTGGAAAGTAGTCTCTGTACTGTAGTAAGCTGATTATTTTCAGCAGCCCATAGAATAATTTGCTTGAATACTTCTCCATTTTTTCTGCGAATGATATCATTCCTCACTTTTTCATCTTGTGCCTTGTCTTCATCAGAATTGCCTAAGCAGAGACATTGAGTACCAGTGGGAATCAGGTGCACATATATTCCCCAATAGTTCACGTTGGTTGAACTGCTCAGAAAAATCCAGTGAATATTCTACATCTGTTATTTCACCATGATTTTTTTTCTCTTTTTCCATTTTTACTATTCGAAATTATTCTAACTGGAGAGTAGAGAATTGATAGAGAGCAGAGGAAAGGTTTTCCTCCATATAGAAAGGTACAGACTGAAAATGAGGACCAGTGGTGTCTTCATGTGCAGCTTATTCTAGGAACGAGAAAATATGAAATAATGCTTTCTATGTAAATGATTTGGGGAATGGCAGAGCAAAAAGTGAAATGATGCAACCAAAAATATAAAAGCAAAATAAATTAGGATAATTATGGAGCAGTCATATTATCTATGAGAACCATGAAAGGGAGAGAGGAAGAGGAAGAAAGAGAGAGATGTGCAATGACCTAGCTAGCCACAAAATCCATGCCTCGGATCAATTTATAGATCAAACAATTTTATTTTTTAAAAGAGATGGAAATATAATTTATGTATTTACTTGAAATTAGTAAATACATTTTTAATAGCCTACATAAAGAGACATAGCTTTGACCAAATTAAAGACAAGAATCTAAATCCCTGATAATTCTAGTAACAGAACTGACTGAAATCATTTGAATATCACTTTTCCTGTAGAGTGAAGGAATAGGTCCAGGCTAGGAAAGCAGCTAGAGAAGGCAGACTGATTGTATCTGGAACAAAACTTTGTGGAAAATGGTATCAAGGATTAATTACTGGTGATCCACTTGCACTGGTAGTGTGAATCTGAAATATTGCTTGCTGATTATGAACTATTGCTTTAATCATTGTATGTTCCAAGAAGAAAAGGTGATTTAATTGATAGCAAAGGATTAGTAATACACTTTGACTTCTCATTAAGCACCTTCAACCATCAAAATCACATGAAGACAATAGACAGGCCTACTTTTTTAGATGAAAACAGGTGTCTTTAAAAATAAGATAATTAAGTATTCCTACAAAAGACTTTTTTTTACTACTGTATTATACAGTTTTTTTCTAATGTTGGGTAAAATGTAATGGATCTATTAGAAAACTCTTAAAGCTCATATGTTCAATAGTGAGTTTTCTTATATTATATCATGGTATTTTTGCTCATGGTTTTAAGAAGAAATTTACTAGCTTAAATTTCTGACAGTACAATATCATCACTGTACAACTTGCTTCTATACTCTACGTTTTAAATTACTATCTAAGTATGTGCATTAGATAGCTATAGAGGAAAATCTAGAAGCCACACTGGTGGCTCATGTGTTTATCCTAGCTAATCAGAAAGATGAAATCTGAGGATTGTGGTTTGAAACCAGACCAAGCAAAAAAAATTCCATTAGATTCTGATTTGAAAGTAACCAGCAAAAGCTAGAAATGGAGCTGTGTGACAAGCAGTAAAATTCTAGGCTTGAGAAAACTAAAACAAAAAAACAACAAATTCTGGGACAGAACCATGCCCTGAATTCAAGGCTAGTATTAGCACAAAAAAAATGAATGAATGAATTAATTAAAATAAATTAAGTGGTCACATGTGGCGAGGCAAGTAAAATGTAACACCCATGGTGACTGGATTGTGTATTATTTTGTAATAAGGCAAATTAACGTTTGTCCAAATCACTAATATTTTATTTGTACTTTTTGTACTAAACCCTGAGTTTAGCATGCATATATATGTGTGTACATGTGCACACATGTGTGTATGTGTATATGTGTGAGTGTGCTGTTGCAATGTTGCTTGCCAATGTGGACAGGGTGAGGCTGAAAAGAGCTAACTGTGTTGCAATGTTTTTATTTATCAGTGTTCTGTCATGTCATTTCTATGGAGCCACTCTTCTGTACATTTTATTTGTCAAATAATAACATCATAATCAAAGCATATACAACATTAAGTTAGATTAAACAGACCAATTTCAGCTCTGATTATATGTTAGGTAAGAAGATGCTGATATAATTAGGTAGTAAGTTATTGCTGTAAGATGACTGTCAGTACAAAATATGTATTTGACCTCTTAAATTGGTTATACTTTTAAGATATAATCATGGAGTGAGTTTGACCTACTTGACCAAACAGGTATTACTCTCTGGTTATTCCTGTGAAACACAAGGTGGATAAATTCTATCTGGATTTCTGTTGAAAATAACTTTCTTTGTAACATCATATCTAATCTCACTAAGATAATCTACCCTGTATTTATTAAGTTTGAATATCCCACCATATGGACTGAAAATCAGTATTGTGGATATGCTTGTTAGATATACCTTTCAAAAACAAACAAAAAGCCTGTGTCACCTCCAGATTGTGGATGCATTTGAAGTTGTTTTGTACATGCAGTGGGATCTTCACTAATGGCCCTTTTTTGTGAGTAACTCTCATAACTTTAACAAATAAGGATTTTTGAATATTTTTTCCAATATAAATATCAACCCAGAGCTAGTCTTGCAATTTCTGAAAAGCCTTTGAATATTTTAGTATTATTTCACTTTATTGACTATAGGGCTAAATACATTTCTGAAATAAATATTATTAACATCTGAAGATGTAAGTGGGTATATAGGGTTTTTTATGCATCATTTTATGAAAACCCAGTTTTTATGAAAGTAAATGAAATAGAATAAAAGAGTATAAGTAAATTTGGTAAGCTAATTATTAGTATAACTTTGTTTTCTAGCAAGTTTTTTTAATGTAGATGATGCAGTTAAATTATTTTGTTTGTATATCTGTACTTCAGTTAGTTTTAGAATCTTTATAAGAATGAATTTGTGGAAAAAATAAATGTATTTGAAAATGATTAGGATTAATCTTGTGTTTTGTGTCCTACTCCCAAGAAAATGAGTTATTTTCAAGTGTTAATATTTTATGACTGAATCTTCAGTATCACAATAAATTTTGAAAAATATGCAGTAGTATTGATGTCTTTTGAAACCAATTGTATTCACAACTTGGAGAATCTTTAATTCATGCATAGGTCTTGGTGTCTATTATTTTTAACCTATCGTTCCTACCATTAATGATAGTTGAGACTGCATTTTGGAAAAATATTTATCTGAGGTCAAAGGTGATTTTTATATCAGTCTTGCTTGTTAATAGCATTTTAAAGTAGTACATTTCTCTCAAAATGTTGGGTATAAAAAGCATTCAAAATACCTCTAATAGTAAACAACTTAGGTGAGCTACAATGTGGAAATGATTGGTCCATAAGACCTGCAGTCTGTTTCCATCAGGAATTGGGGAGGTCATTCCTTCAGTATGACTGTGTTAAAGAGAGATTGGGTCCCAAGGTAGTGCAGTCTTTTCATGGGATAGAATATGATTTCTACAATTTTGAGCTAGAAATCAGGAATGTTATAGTTTAGCAGTTCCTTTCACCAGGGAGGTATAAATTGATTATGAATTTGGAATTTTCATATTACAGTTACCTATTTCCTTTCTTTTTGTTTTTTGTTTTGGTTAGTCGTGGGGCTTGAACTCTAGGCTTGGGTACTGTCCCTGTGCTCTTCCTCTCAAGGTGATCACTGTATCGCTTGAGCTACAGTGAAACTTCTGGTTTATTAGTAGTTTATTATAGGTAAGAATCTCTCGAACTTTCCTGCCTGGGCTGGCTTTGAACCGCGTTCCTCAGATCTCACCCTCCTGAGTAGCTAGGGTAACACGTAGACCCACCGGCATCAGGCTTATTTTCCTATTTTCTAACAAAGATAAAGTGAAATATCATTAGAATGTGGACAATAATTCTGGGAAATTTTCCTAGAATTAGTAGACTACGTGCTGGTATTTTAGTCATAATTTAGAATGAAGTTATTTGATACGGTGGGAATGGGGCGCAGGCTAAGATTTACCATTTGTGCAATGTTGTACTAGTAATTCCAACTCTGAAGACTTCAATATCATCATCTGAGAATTAGAAATGGAAGTAGTTCTACTTTATGGGATTATTGTGAGGATTAAATTAGGTACCATAGATAACATACTTGGAAAAACGATCAGCATTTGATCCTTTCTACCTGTTATTTTATCATTTGATGAATTCTAAATTTTTTACTGTAATTTTTATAATGTGTCTCTTTAGGATATGAACATAAACAATAATCTAATACTACAGAATTGAGGGAGATGAATTGCCCTCCTGAATAATTTACTTTTGGGTCAAATAAAAGGAGGCTTGCAAAAAGAGAATAGACTTTAGAGAAACATGATGAGTTGATGTAAATAGCTGCTTAGCTGATTTTGTTAATTTGTGAACTAATTCAGGGAAACAGAGTACAACAAGGTAAAAAAAAATAAAGAAGGTCATATTGAAATACTCATTGGTGTGTTTGTGTGTTCACGCACACGTGGGTACGCACATGCACATATGCAGATGCTCATGCCTGTATTCATCATTCCTGAAGTGTGATACTGCCTGGGCACTATCCCTAAGATTCTGTGCCCAAGGATAGTTGTCTACCACTATTCCATTCTGATTTTTTAGAGATAATCACATATATTTTCATGATTGGACTGGCTTTGAACAGTGGTCTTCAGATCTCAGCCTCCTGAGTAGCTAGCTAAGCTGATTCAGCCTCTGAGTTTCTAGTTAAAATTCTGACTGTCCTGTATGCTTCACTGCTCTTTTATTCTTTTCGTGCGGTAATCAGAAGCGTAACTCATATATGTCTAATTGCTTTAAAAATAATGTTACTGCTTGGCACCAGGGCCTCCCATCTCTACTCTTAACTATTTAGGAGGCTTGAGAACAGATCCCAGGCCAAATTTTAGTGGACTTTCTTCTCTATCTATAGCTGGGTGCATTGGATCATTTCCACCATCCTGCACTATCTAAGAACTAGGATTGGAAGGACTGCAGGATCCAGACCAGCTAAGGTCGGAAGCTAGACAAGTTGGTGTATAACTCTGATGCCATTGATGATTGGAAGTTTAAAAGGACAGATAAGGTGCATGTTCTTGTAGAAAGGGAATCACTATCCTAAAATTAACCACTGATATTATGCCAGCCTAACAAGAAAAATACCCAAAGTTGAAATCCCCACAATTTTCCACAATCAAAATAATTATATACATTAACATCCCAAAACTTAGTACAATGTGTCCTTTATTCTAATATCTTTATCAGATTATCATACGATGTGACAGAATAGTTCTACATTATATTATGATATATTTAAAAACACCTAGAAAATTCTTTCTCATTTATGAAGTGCAAAAGAATGGCAAATTACCTCATTTCTTACATATTTAGGTATCACTAAAAATTCTTCTAGAAAAAGTTCCGGGAAGATGGCAGAGGAGAAGCTGGAGGCTAAACAAGCTCTTGCATAGAAAGCAGTTTTATTGTTCCAGTGAACAGTCCTAAGCCAGAGAGTCACACCAAGTATGCCATCACAGGAAGACAGTTAGCCCAGAGAGGGAAAATCCAGGCAAGGAGACAGATCTGAGCGCTTGCAAGCGGCGGTGGTTGCTGTGGCCAGCCTTAGACGCCGAACCTACAACACAGAGAGTCCAGGACAAAGGCTCCAGACGCAGCAGGTGAGCGGATTCTACTCAACCCCAGCAAAAGCTGACTAGAAGCAGATATCTTCATCCTGCAGTTCACAGACAAGGGACAACCCAGGAACCAAGACTTGGTGTGAGTAGAAGCCTGACATCCTCATTCCTTCTCAGGGAACAGAGGAGGGAAGGCCACCCCTCCCCCCTCACTACCAGAGACCTTTGATACTGACAAAGGCCTGGCTGAGCAGCTAGCTCCAACTCAGGCCTTGGAAGAAAACAAGAGTCATGTAGCAAGTCACAGGAACCTAACCTGTCCTGCTAGCCTCAGCCCCACCCAGGGAAAAGTCACCCAGCCTGTGGAGAGCAAGTTCTGACAGCCTCAGGAGTAGATGTCTTCACTGGATAAACAGAGCCAGAGGCTGCCCCTCCCTACAGCAGACTTGACAATCAATTGAAATTCAGTAAACTTAAACCCTGAGAAAGGCTCCAGGCTGGGCTCTGTGAGTGTCTCACAAGCTAGCCCCTCAGGGAAAAGCTACTGTTTGCTGAAAGGCCTCAACTCTATCCAGAACCTAGCCTCATCACAGTATCTCCAAACTAAAGGAAACAGCCATCTCCCACTTTTTTGATACTCACAGCAGATCTCCCTCCCATTGAATAAGCCTGGGATGAGGATCACAAAATCCTGGGTAAAGCAGAGCATTTTTCTACCTGCTCAAACTAACCAACTTAAGAAACCAACCAAGCCACAGGAAAATCAAACACCACAAAACGACCAAAGACTCCAACTAGAGACTGGTTAATGACACAAGGGAGATACAGGATCTTCCCATCCCCCCCAAAAAAATCAAAGAACTCTTTTTTTAGTTTTTTATAAAAAAAATTTTCCTAAAACATTTTTTTAATTTTAATTTTTAACATTTAAAAAAATTTTGTTTTCTATTAACTTTTTTTTCTTCCTTTTATAATTTTTATTTTCAGGGTATAAGTGTGTGTGCTTTTTTCTTGTGTTTTTTCTTTTCTCTATAACTTTTTTTTGTTTAGCTCTACTAACCTTTGATCATTTTTTTTCTTTCCTTCTCATTCTTTTCACAATTTCTTTTCTTTTGTTCTTCTTTACGTGACTTAATTGCTATTCTGCTCATCTTCAGATATACACATAGTTTATTATTAGACCTTATCACCCATTGTGTACCCACTTAATCCAGAAATTTATTACTCAATTCAAAACCAGCACTACTTCTTTATATCTATATAATATTTTAAGCATTTCTAATTTTAAGTTTTTCATATCTACTTTCTAGCCCTACCCTTATCTTATCCTATACAATTTCTTCTCTGAATATTATGTCTGCATTTTGCATAATTTTTAAGTTTTTAAGTGTTTCACTTTTTAATTTTTAATATTTTTTCTTCTATTTTTTTCTTGTCTCATTTTTTCTCTTTCTTTTCTTTTTTCTCTCTTTCTCTACTATCATTCTATTCAACCTATTTCCCGCTTTGAGATTAAGACTTAGTTAAGTTTACTCATCCTCTGCCTTTCCACATCCCTGTATTCCTATTTTTACCCACATCTCTCCCTAAACCTGATAATTTATGGTTTGCAAAATTCTTCTTTGTGGTTCGTAGCCCATTAATACATAGTTGTTTGATGTTGAATAGATATATCTGTTGAACTAAAGTGTATCTTCAGACTTTTACGATGCAACTACAGACTTTGTTTGATGCATAACTTAAGATAGTGTTCTAGCACAAAACGTGTTAATTTCACCCCAAATGTGGAGGGCAAGCCAGAAAAACACAAGACAAATGGCAAGTTCGAGTACCTCTATGATGAAAACCTTAAAAACTTGAAAAAGGAATTCAAAACAGAACTTAGAAAGTGGCAAAAACGCAAGGACATGGGAAGATGGCGGAGGAGAAGCTGGAGTCAAAACAAGCTCTCACATCGAAAGCAGTTTTAGAGTTCCAGTGAACAGTCGCAAGCCAGAGAATCACACCAAGTGTGCCATTACAGGTCAGAGAGTTAAGCCAGAGAGGGAATATCCAGGCAAGGAGACAGATCTGAGCTCTTGCCAGCAGCTGCCGCTGTAGCATCTGCGACAGGGGTGGCTGTGGCGGCCACAGATGCCATACCTGAAACAGAGAGAGTCCAGGACAAAAGAACCATACGGAGCAGGTGAGCGAATTCTACTCATCACCAGCAAGAACCGACACGGAGCACACATCTTTATCCTCCAGTTTCCAGACCAGAGATGACCCAGGAACCAAGACGCGGCTTCAGTAGAAGCCTGACGTCCTCACTCCTTCTCAGGAAGCAGAGGAGGGAAGGCCACTCCTCCCCCGCCAGTACCAGAGATCTCCATCTTGGATACCAACAAAGCTCTGAGGAGCTGCTAGCTCCAACTCAAGCCTTGGAATAAAACTAGGGTCATTTAGCAGGTCACAAGAACTTAATGGTGTGACCTGCCAGACTCAGATCCACCCAGGGAAAAGTCACCCAGTTCAGGCGCCAGCCCTAGGAGTGGATTTCTTCATCGGGTAATCAGAGCCAGAGGCTTCCCCTCCCTTTAGCAGCCTCAACATCAGTAAACAGAAACCCTGAGAGTGGCTCCTGGCTGGGCTCTGTGAGTTTCTCACAAACTAGCCCCCAGGAAAAGCTACTGTTTGCTGAAAGACCTCAACTCTACCCAGAACCTGGCCTCATCACGGCATCTCCAAACTTGAGGAAAAAGCCATCACCGTCTTTTGTGATACTCAAAGCAAAACTAACTTGGGAGGAGGATCGAAAAATCCTGGGCAAAGCAGAGCATTTTTCTGCCTGTCCAAACAAACTGAATTAAGAAACCAACCAAGCCACAGGACCATAAGCAGACCAGAGACTCCAACCAGAGGCTGATTACAGACACAAGGGAGATATAGGATTTTTCCCAAACCTCCTCCAAAAAATCAAAGAACTGTTTTATTTTAATCTTCTTGTTTTTTTTTTAATACCTTTTACAATTTTTTTTTCTTTTCTAAAACGTTTTCTAATTTTTAATTTTCACCTTTTTTGAAAAAAATTGTTTTCTAGTAACTTTTTTTACTCCTTATAATCTTTATTTTAGGGGTACATATGTGTGTGCATTTTTCCTTCTTTTTTTTTTCTTCTTTAAAAAAATTTCTTTTTGTTTTTTGCTTAGCTCGACTGAACTTCTGATCTTTTTTTTTCTTTCTTCCTTATTCTTCTCACCTTTTCCTCTCTTTTGTTCTTCTTTATGAGACTAAATTGTTGTTCTGCACATCCTCAGATAAACCCTAGTTAAATATTAGACTCTATCACCCATTGTGTACACACTTAATCCACAAATTTATTACTCAATTCAAAACTTCTGAGACTTAAATTACTTAATGGCAGTACTACCTCTTTATACCTATATAATATTTTAGGTATTTTTATTTTTAAGTTTTTCACATCTCGTTTATATCCCTCCCCTTCTCTCATTATATTAACGTTCTTTGAATAGTTTGTTCTCGATCTGCATATTATTAATTTTTAATCTTCTATTTTTTTCTGGTCTCTTTTTGTTCCCTTTCTTTTTCTTCTTGATTTCTCTCTCACTACTTTAATCCTATCCAAACTGTTTCCTGCTTTGAGACTAGGACGTTAAGTTAACTCTCCCTGTGCCTTCCCACATCACTCTATTCCTATTTTTTACCTACATCTCTCCCTAACCCTAATAATTTCTGGTTTACCAAATTCTTCTTTGTGGTTTATAGCCCATTAATATATACTTATTTGATGTTGAATAGAGGTATCTGTTGAACTAGATTGTATCTGCACACTATTGACTGTGTATATACAGGCTTTGGTTGATGCTTGCCCTAAGTAAGTGTTCTAGCACAAAACTGGTGTTACTTTCATTCCAAATGGGCAGAGTAAACCGGAAAACCACAAGAAAAATGGCAAGTCTGGGTATCTCCACTCCCACTCATGATAATCAGAGGACAGAACAGATAATGAATAATCCAGAAGAGATTTCCCAAATAGCTCTACAAACACTGCTGGCAAACATGATAAATGAAAAGACTGAAAACATACAAAGAACTCTGTATGAGCGTGATAGGGAGAGAGAGGAGGCCAAAAAAGGTCAATGCAGGAAAAGATTGAAAACATACAAAGGATTCTGTATGAGCGTGAGAGGGAGAGAGAGGAAGCAATCCAAAGGTTTATGGAGGAATATCATGAGCGTGAGGAAGCTACTCAAAACCCGATACAGGATTTGCACGAGCAGGTTGAGAATACTCAAAAAGAAAGGCAGGAATGGCATGAACAGGCTGACAACACTCAAAGAGAACTACAAGAATGGCATGAACGGGAGGAAGCTAAGCAGAGAGTAATGTAGGAATTGAGAGAGGAGGATGAGAATACACAAAGATCACTAAAGGCATTCATGGGATCCATTAACAAAGAGCTGAAGGAAGTCAGGGAGACCACAAAGGGAATGCTGAATGGAACCCAACAGAAGGAATGGGAGTCCAAGGAAACCATCAACTATCAATTAAATGATTTGAGAATAAACACTAAATGCCAAATTAAGGAAGTAAAGAAGTCCGTACAAGATATAAAACAATGCTTCAACAAAGAATTTGAAGCCATTAAAGCTGAACAATTAGAAGGAAAAGAAATAAAAAACAAAGTAGAAAGTCTTGACAGCAGGTTACACCATGCAGAAGATCGAAACTCGGAGACTGAAGATAGCCTAGATATTATAGAGAAAGAGCATACAATCATCCAAGACAAGTCCAAGAAATATGAGAGATCTATCCAACACTTGGAAGACACCATCAGAAGGCCTAATCTAAGGATAATGCGTGTAGAGGAGCATCTAGAAACAGAAGTTAATGGTCTAGGAAATTTGTTTAACAGGATCCTAGCAGAGAACTTCCCAAACATGCAAAAAGATAGGCCTATTCAGATACAAGAAGCTTCTCGAACTCCAAATAGACCAGATCAGTATAGAATATCCCTCCGGCACATTATAATCCACACAGGACCAACTCAGACCAAAAAGCTGTGAAGGAGAATAGATTAATCACCTATAAAGGGAAACCAATTAGAATCACCTCAGATTTCTCAGCAGAGACAATCAAAACAAGAAGAGCCTGGATTGATATATGCCAAGCCCTAAAAACAAACAACTATCAACCAAGAATACTGTACCCAGCTAAACTCTCCTTGATAATTGAAGGCCAAGTAAAAACCTTCCATAACAAAGAAAAATTGAAACAACACATCTCCACCAAACCAGCCCTACAAAAGACTTTAAAGATGTCATACACATAGAAAACCAACAAGACCACAATAAAGGCCAAGAAACTGCACCCAAACTGAGAATCCAAGAACCATAGGAAGAATCCAGTTTTTGCAACACCTAAGAAAGTGGATAACATGGCAGGAACCCCCAAATACCTCTCAGTCATTTATCTTAACATTACTGGACTTAACTCTCCAATTAGGAGACATAGACTCTCTAGTTGGAATAAAAATCAAGGTTCTTTTATCTGCTGCCTTCAGGAGTCACGTCTTCCCATAAAAAAAAAACACATTTTCACTGTTAAAGGCTGGAGCAAAATCTACCAAGCAAACGGCCCCCATAAACAGGCAGGAGTTGCAATCCTAATATCAGATAAAATACACTTCAAATTAAAATTTGTGAGAAGAGATAAAGAAGGTTGCTACACGCTAATTAAAGGATCTCTCCTTAAGGAGGATATTACAATTCTAAATATCTATTCGCCAAACAATTGAGCACCCAAATTTATCCAAGAAACACTACTTTCCCTCAAATCCCACATGGATCCAAAGACATTAATTGTTGGGGATTTTAACACACCACTCTCCCCACTAGATAGATCAACTCGGCAAAAACTCAACAGAGAAACTTCAGATCTAAACAGCTGCATAGATCAACTAGATTTAACAGACATCTACTGAATATTTCCCCCAGCAGCATCAGAAAACACGTTTTTCTCAGCACCTCATGTAACATTTTCTAAAATAGAGCACATTTTAGGCCACAAAGCAATCTTGTCCAAATTCAGAAACATTGAATTTATACCCTGCATTCTCTCTGAACACAAGGAATAAAATTAGAACTCAAAACCAAAAGCCACCAAAGAAAGTCTGATAACACATGGAGGCTGAACAGCCCACTGATGAATCACGAGTGGGTCATGGAAGAGATTAGAAAGGAAATTCAAATGTTCATGCTATTCAACAAAAATGAGCAGACAAATTACCAGCTCCTCTGGGACCCAGCAAAGGGAGTACTCAGATGGATGTTTATACCTCTGAGCTCCTACATCAACAAATTGGAGAGATCAGAAATCAACAATTTAATGAGACATCTGAACCTACTTGAAAAAGAGCATCAAGAAAAACCGCAAACCAGTAGATGGAAAGAAATAATTAAAATTAAATCAGAATTAAATGAATTAGAATCCAAAGAAACTATAGAAAGAAAGAACAAAACGAAGAGTTGGTTCTTCGAAAAAATTAACAAAATTGACAAACCCTTAGCAAATCTTATCAGAAAAAGAAAAGAACACACCCAAATAAATAAACTTAGAGATGAGAATGGAAACATCACCATGAAAACAACCAAGATTCAGAACATTATAAGAGAATACTTCTCAAAACATTATGCTAATCAGTTTGAGAACTTGACAGAAATGGACCTTTTCATAGCAAACATAGACATGCCAAAACTAAATCAAGATGAGTTAAACCATCTTAACATTCCCATATCAAGCATTGAAATAGAAACAGCAATAAGAGACCTTCCAGCTAAGAAAAGTCCAGGACCAGATGGTTTTACAGCGGAATTCTACAAGGCCTTCAAAGCAGAGCTCACACCTATACTGCTCCAACTCTTCAATGAAATTGAAAGAGAAAGTTCACTACCGAACACATTCTATGAAGCCATCTTAACCCTCATCCCAAAACTAGGCAGGGACTCATCAAAGAAAGAGAACTATAGACCCATTTCTTTGATGAACATTGATGCAAAACTTTTCAACAAAATTTTGGCGAATCGACTTCAACAATTCATCCAAAAAATCATACACCACGATCAAACAGGATTCATTTCAGGGATGCAAAGCTGGTTCAATATCCGCAAATCAAATAATATTATTCATCACATCAACAGGAGCAAGGATAAGAGCCACATGGTTATCTCAATAGATGCAGGAAAAGCATTCGAGAACATCCAACACCCCTTTATGATGAAGTTTTTGGAAAAGTTAGGAATCCATGGAACATTCCTCAATACAATAAAGGCTTTATTTGACAAACCTACAGCCAGCATTATACTTAATGGTGAAAACCTAAAGCCATTTCCTCTTAACTCAGGAACAAGACAAGGATTTCCACTCTCTCCACTTCTCTTCATTCTGGTATTAGAATGTCTAGCTACAGCAATAAGACAAGATGTAAACGTAAATGGGATCTGAATAGGGGAAGAAGAAATAAAACTCTCGCTCTTTGCAGATAACATGATCTTGTATTTAAAGAATCCCATAGACTCCACTCCCAAATTACTCAGGGTGATTCAAAACTTTGGCAAAATCAATGGCTTTTCTGTATGCCAACAATGAGAAAAGTGTGTCTGAAATTAGGAAAGTAACTCCATTTGTACCAGCCCCTCAAAATATAAAATACCTAGGAATTAACTTAACCAAAGAAGTGAAGGATGTCTTTGATGAAAACTTTAAAATCTTGAAAAATGAAATTAAACAGAACTTAGAAAATGGCAAACGCTCCTCAATGGAAAGAACACTGTTGGAGGAATATCAATACCAAATTTCAAACTCTGCTATAAAGCCATAGTAATCAAATCCGCTTGGTATTGTCACAAGAACAGACCTCAGGACAATTGGAATAGAATTGAAAACCCAGAAATGAACCTACTGACCTATAGCCATCTAATTTTTGATAAGGGAGCTAAAAAATAGAATGGAAGAAAGACAACCTCTTCAGTAAATGGTGCTGGCAAAATGGTTAACTACTTGTAGAAAAGTAAAGCTAGATCCTTATATATCACCCTGCAGCAGAATCAACTCCAAATGGATCAAGGACATCAGAGTCAAAGCAGACACTCTGGAAACATTACAGGATGGCATTAGAGAAAACCTAGGTCTCCTTGGCTCAGGCCGAAATTTTCTTAATAGAGACCCAGAAACACAACACATCAAAGAAAGGTTGGACAAATGGGATTGCATGAAGTTGCACAGCTTCTGCATAAAGGACATAGCTAGCAAGATCAATAGAAAGCCCACAGATTGGGAGAAGATCTTCACTAGCCATACAACGGTCAAGGGTCTCATATCTAAAATATACTTGAAACTCAAAAAATTAAATCCCCCAACAACAAATCCTCAAAGAAACAAGTGCCCAATAAATAAGTGAGCTAAAGACTTGAAGAGAAACTTCTCTGAAGAAGAAAAAGGATGGCCAATACACACATGAAAAAATGCTCAACCTCCCTAGCCATAAAAGCCATAAAAGAAATGCAAATCAAAACAACATTGAGATACCACCTCAATTCAGTTAGAATGGCAAAAATCAAGAACTCTAACAACAACAGATGCTGGAGGGGATGTGGACAGAAGGGAACCTTACTTCATTGTTGGTGGGAATGTAAAATTGTTCATCCACTTTGGCAAGCAGTATGGAGGTTCCTCCATAGAACTCCCTTACGACCCAGCAATCCCACTATTGGGCATACATAGAACTCCCCTACGACCCAGCAATCCCACTATTGGGCATTTACCCAAATGTTTACAAACAAGAGCACACTAAAGCTACCAGCACAACTATGTTTATTGCAGTATTATTTACCATAGCTAAGATATGGAACCAACCTAGATGCCCCTCAGTAGATGAATTGATCAAGAAAATATGGTATATATACACAATGGAATTCTATGCCTCCATCAGAAAAAATGACATTTCCCCATTTGTTAGGAAATGGAAAGTCTTGGGAAAAAAAATATATTAAGTGAAGTAATCCAAGCCCAAAGAAACATAGGTCCCATGGTTTCCCTTATTTGCTATATCTAGTATATATATGAGTCAAGCAGGAAAGATCAGATAATATGATGTTAGGAAAATGAATCCTTAGATATGTATTTAAATGTTTTTTTTCTTTCGTGCATTTGTTTCTAACTCTTTTATAAGATTATTTCTTTGTAGCTTTGTATGTCCCTCCCCCACAGTATAACCTCTGTTTCACTATATTTCATGTCGGTATAATTTGGGGAGGAGATGGGGAAAAATAAGTCGTTTAAGGATACAGGTGGACCCGATGCATATATGCGAAGTACAAGTTGTCATGTCAAAAACGAACTTTACAACTTTGTTGCCCGGTGGGGGGGGGGGATTGTGTGGGAGCGCGGGGGGGGGGGGGGGGGGCTGGTAAGTCATGTGACGGCAAACAAAGGAGGAGGTTTCAATGCTTGATATGAAATGTACTCATTATCTTGCCCATGTAATTGTAACCCCTCTGTACAGTAAGTTTACAAAAAATAAAATTAAAATTAAAAACAAATACCTGAGCTTTTAAAGTAGCTAAAACACTTAATGAGTTTTATAAGAATTATTTAATCACACATAGAATTGTAATGTCATCATATAATTTTGAGATTAAACAATCAAAGAACTTTGCCTTATGAAAAAACAAGTGGCAAAAACTCTCATGCTCCTGGACTGGAAAGATCAACATCGTTAAAATGGCGATACTTCACAAGGCTATCTTCAAATCCAATGCGATACCTATCAATATTCCATCCTCATTCTTCAAGGAAATAAAAGGGGCAATCCAAAAATGTATATGGAAAAATAAAAGACCCAATAATATCTAAAATGATCCTTAACAGAAAGAATAGTGATGGAGGAATATCAGTACCAAATTTCAAACTCTACTACAAAGCCATAGTAATAAAAACAGCTTGGTACTGCCACAAGAACAGACCTCAGGACCAATGGAATAGAATTGAAAACCTTGAAATAAAACTACAGACGTATAGACATTTAATCTTGGATAAGGATAAGGGAGCTAAAAAATAGAATGGAATAAAGTCAGCCTCTTCAGTAAATGGTGCTGGCAAAATAGGTTCATCACTTCTAGAAAACTAAATCTAGATCCTTATATATCACCCTGCACCAGAATTAACTCCAAATGGATCAAAGACCTCAGCTTCAAAGTAGCCACGCTTAAAACATTACAGGATTTAATGGGAGAAACCCCAGGTCTCCATGGCACAGGCCGAAATTTTCTTATAGAGACCCAGAAACACAACACATCAAAGAAAGGTTCGACAAATGGGATTGCATGAAATTGCAGATTTTCTGCATGGCAGAGGACATAGCTAGCAAGATGAATAGAAAGCCCACGGATTGGGAGAAGATCTTCACTAGCCATATAACAGACAAGGGTCTCATATCTAAAATATACTTGGAACTCAAAAAATTAAATTCCCCAGCAACAAATTTTCAAAGAAACAACTGCCCAATAAATAAGTGGTCTAAAGACTTACAGAGAAATTTCTCAGAAGAGGAAAGAAGGATTTCCAATAGACACATGAAGAAATGCTCAACCTCTCTAGCCATAAAAGTAATGCAAATCAAAACAACATTGAGATACCGCCTTACCCCAGCTAGAATGGCTATAATCAAGAACTATAATAACAACAGATGCTGGAGGGGATGTGGACAGAAGGGAACCTTATTGCATTGTTGGTGGGAGTGTAAACTTGTTCAACCACTTTGGAAAGTAGTATGGAGGTTCCTCAAAAGACTCCACATAGAGCTCCCCTATGACCTAGCAATCCCACTTTTGGGCATTTACCCAAATGTTCACAAACAAGATCACACTTCAGCCACCAGCACGTCTATGTTTATTGCAGCCTTATTTTCCCTAGCTAAAATATGGAACCAACCCAGATGCCCCTCTGTAGATGCATGGATCAAGAAAATGTGGTATATATACATAATGGAATTCTATGCCTCCATCAGAAAGAATGATATTGCACCATTTCTTAGGAAATGGAAAGACTTGGAAAAAATTATATTAAGTGAAGTAATCCAGGCCCAAAAAACTTAGGATCCATGGTTTCCCTTATTTGCAATAACTATTATATGTCTGAGTCAAGCAGGAAAGGTTAGATAAGTTGATGTTAGGGAAATGAACACCATGATATGTATTTCAATGTTTTCTTTTTCTTTCAGGTGATTGTTTCTAACACATTTATAAGATTATATCTTTGTTTCTTTGTATGTCCCTCCCCAATACCATAACTCCTGCTTTCACTGTATTTGAGGTTCGTATAATTTGTGGTGGGCAAGGGAAAAAACAAATCATTTAAATAGGTATACAAGTGAATCCATTTCAACAATGAGATGTACAAGTCGTTATATGGAAAAACAAACTTACAACTTTGGTGGGTGATGAGGAAGATTGGGTGGGGGGACTGGGAGAGGATCGGAAGGGGAAACAAAGGAGGAGGCTACTATGCTTGATAGGAAATGTACTCATTATCTTTCCAATATAATTGTAATCCCTCTGTACACTATTTTCACAGTAAAAATTAAAATTAAAAATAATCATCTAGTATTATTATAGTATTATATTCTGACTTATTACTTTACTTTGTAACAGTTTTTAAACTTTTTGCTTCTCTGCTGAAATTTATGTGTTTAAATATTATCATCAAAGTATATCCTTCGGGTACTGGGGGCAGATTTTACAAAGTTTTTAACCAATGGCTTTTAAGAATTTTTAATTGGTATATTATTTGTTTCATTTTTAATTTCAATTTTATTTATTGTGAAGGTAATATACAGAGGGGTTACAGTTACATAAGATAATGAGTACATTTCTTATGGAAGGAACATTGATATCCCCTCCATGGGTTTTATTTCTACACTCAAACAACTACTGTACTTTTGCTTTCTTTGTTCATGTATTTTCATTATAAAATTGATATACAGATGGTTTGCAGTTATTTAGGTCAACTAAACAGTACAATTCATTTTATTTTCTAAATTTCAAATTTTGAACTTCTTTTGTTTCTTTACGGTAATTCTTTTTTCATAGTTGTAGGATTAGTTAATTTAATTTTGCATGATTTTAACACATGTAAATTATTCAGGCACATATATTTTGCTTTTAAAATATTTAACATGTGAATATCTAAAATTATTTCCTTAATTTATATATGGAAGGTGAATTTAAATAAATTTATTTTCTTATAGTTCTAAACATATTTTCCAGGTAACAAATACTTACTATATTTCCAAGAAACACATACTTTATTAAGAAAAACTTCATAACCCGTTTATTTTTTGTAAATATTTGTACTTGAATTAAAAATAAGTTTGAGCTGGGCAAGGTGATTTGTGGCTTCCATTTTCTAGTTATGGTAGTAACTGTGAATAGGGTTTGTAATTCAGGAGAGCCTGAGAAACTGAGACCTCATTATAAAAATATCCATATTGAAATGATTAGAGATATGGCCATCCCTAGTGAGATATAGAGCAGCTGGTTATCACCAGTAACATCAATATTTTGTCAAAATAAAAGGATAAATGCTTCAAAATGTTCATTATTTAAAACTTGTTTGCAAAGGTTCTCATGTCTTCAATTTCTTATTTTTCAATTAACTTAATCTATAAGAATCCAAGTATATTGTGACTATTTTATTTCTACTAAACTTTTAAATAGTACACGCAATATTATGATTTACTATATTAAATTACTTTTTACTATTTGTGGTAATTTCTTTTGTTTAATATGATAATAATAATCCCAATGTGTGTATGTGGTATGTGTGTGTGTTTATGTGGTTTTTGTGTGTGTATGATTTGTGTGTACTTTGTAATGCTTGGGATATCACTTGGGATAACATTGTTTCACATATGCTAAACCAAGTTTTTACCTCTGAACTATACTGTGCAGTTATAATGTAAATAGTGCTTTAAATTATGACTTTTAAATTTTCATTCCTAGTATGTTTTTTCAAAATTATATATGCTACAATGTGATCCATATTCTATCCATGTTAGCAAATTTTATTGTTATTTTATTGTTACTTAGAATATTTCCACTTCCAAACCCTTGCGTTTGTTGATAAAGGTTTTATTTGCTTCTTTTCTCTCTTCATTCTTTTTGCCTTTATATTTTACCTATTCTTTCTCTTATTTCTTTGGTAATTAATTATCACAATCTTATTACAATTTCTTTACATTGTAACAGGTCTATACAATGCTTTATTTTCAATTTTATTTTTTCCCATCTTCTCTGACTCTCAGTCCACACTATTAGGTGGATTAAAAAGAAACTTGATTCAGGACACTTTAATTATTTTCCTCCTCCTCCTCTCTCAAGACTTTCTGTTTTTTGAAACACAAAACCAATGACATACACAAAACCAATGACATACAGCTCGTATGTGGTCCATCATTCTATTCTATCCCCTCTCACTCTCCTCTGTAGTACAGCTCAAATCATTATCATTCAGGTTTATTGTGCTATAGTGTTATCTAAATTTTAACTCATTCCTAAATTAATTTTAGTTTTTTCAAGCATTCTCTTAAGACATTTTACTATATGTAATATCTGGGATCGTGTGTTTTCACAAAGTGCCAAATATGATTGATTATCAAACATCTAGATAACTCTTAAATACTGGTCCACCTGCTCAATAAACTTGTATGTAAATTCAAGGAATACAGGTCAGTCAGAATAATTTTGTAAACTGCTGTAGCTTGAGCCCTCATACTAGATTTGAATCATATTACCATGTTTAGTCTACTATAAGAACAGACACATAGAAGAATGTAACAGATTTGTCAAAAATAAATTCTTAGTTTTATGGTCAACAGATTTTGAAGAGGATGCCATGACTTTATTAAATAAAAATAGAATCTTAAATTGGTGTATTTGCACTATTGCCTCTTTAGATTTAAAGAATGAGCTTAGACTACTTCCTCAAACCTTATACAAAATTTTAAAATAAAATATGATTATCAAACTAAATGTGAGATGTAAAACCTATAAAACCTATAAAAATAAAAATTCATGACATTGGATCAGTAAAGGTTTCTAAAAATTTGACATGGAAAGCATTAGTGGCTAAAGAAAAGAAGAATGTACTGGTTAATATCAACTGATAACCTTTTATAATTCTATGAAAGAAGTGAAAACATATCCAACAGATAGAGGGCACATATTTGTTAATGGTACAATGTTAATGCTACAATGATACTGAGTCTTAAGTACTTTTATATCTTCTAATTTTATATAATGTTTTCCCAAACAGGATATTTCTTTAAAGAACATATGTAAATTAATAGTCAATAGGAGGAGCATATGAAATAAGCTCCTCTTTAATTTCTAAGAAAAAATAAAATGAAAACTCACAAGTATGACCATAATATAAAAAGATGACGCAAAATATAGTAATGCGTTTGTGGAGAAATTGATATACTCCACATAGTAGATTGATTTGCATAATACTGTAATCATTTTAGCAAGCAAGTTTTCAAGTCTTCAAAAGGTCAAAGAGAATTGTATATGATTCAGCCATTACACTTCTATGTGTGTATTAAGGAGAATTAAAAAACTTATTTGGACATAGAATGTAGTTCACTGACAGTGCACTTCAATAGTCTGTGTGAGACCTTGGAAATAATCCCCCAAAACGAATTTTGATAAGACACACAATTGAGGATGTATGCTGGACAAATTATTGTAAGTGAATTTTATATCTATTTTAATGTCTGTTCTAAAATTTACACCATTTCTATTTGAAGAAATGCAAGGGAAAATTAGGCTTGGAAAATCTATGATTGTACAATTCACTTCCAAAGCACTAAATTGTATAGAAGGAGAAAATATATGGCATGTGAATTACATGTTAGCAAAAAAAAAAAAAAAAAAAAACACTATTGTTAAAGATACTTCACATAAATTGAAGAATACCTAAAAAGATGTTTTCGGTGTTGGCTAAATCTATTTCTAAACTACAGCTTTTAGAACAAAGATTTGATTTCTGTTTATTTTGAGTTTTTTGGTCTGTTTGTTTTAGTTTTACAGAGATAACTCAATCAAAAAGTGTATGTGATACCTGGAATACCTAGGGATTATGCATCACTTATAAGTAATTGATAACCTTTGCTGGAAGAAACGTTTAGCAAATGACAGAAGACCCAAATCTGTACATCTGTGATTTATGAAAGCCATATGTTACTTGCTCAATCCAATTGCTTTTCTCTACTTTGCTAAGAAAAAAAGTATTCTCAGGATAAGAGCCAATAGCAATGAAAAGAAACAAAATACACAATAATCTTGATTTATTTGTGAAAATAACAAATGAAATAAAGCAATTCCATTTAAGGGGCTCTAATACTAGTATCTATGAAGATGTTCCTGAATGCCAACATCCACTGAATTTTTGAATTTTAATTTCTACCAACATATGAAAACTAGAATAAGAAAACAAATACAGTCTTAGAGTAACCAGACTTGGAATAAATTTCTTAATAGTTTTGAAATTACAAAAGAATTGATACCATTAAAAATGATTCTTTACTATGGAAATCATTTAAAAATGTTTAACATTTATTATAATTCAAATACCAAACAAGAGTGATTTTACATAATCATTACAAATATTATTTTATTACTATGGCAAAATAGAATAAAACACCAGTCTTGATATGTTATCATTATTTTTAATTCCTAATCATTACCTAAATATCTTAAACAATCTAAATAGTCATGTATTTAACATAGATGTAAATATTCTATACTTTTACTGAACATTTTCCAGGGGCATGTATTCATGTTTCTAAGAAATGTACACAGCAGTTAAAAGATGCTTTTGTGAAATTAATGTAATATATTTTGTTGCTGTTGTTGTTGTTGTTGTTTACAAGGCCGGTGCATTGTCCTTAAGCCTTTTTATGCTCAATGCCAGCACTCTACAACTTGAGGCACAGAGCTAATTCCTGTTTATAGTGGTTAATTGGAGATGAGAATCTAACAAGTACTTTTCTGTCTGGGCCAGTTTCAAAAACAAATCTAAGATCTCATTACCCAGAATAGCTCCATTTATAGGCATGAGTCAGTGGCACTTGGTTTGATGTATTTTTTTAATTTTAAATATGTTTTAAGATGTTTGTTTCATTGTAATGTACATATTCTACACATAAATGTAGACATATGTATATATTTCTGATGACAAATAATCTCTAAAAATGTATGTCTTTCTATTCACACACACACACACACACACACACACACACACACACATTTCTGAAGATAGACACCTTCTAAAATTTTATGCTCTTTTTTGACCTTTTTTCATTTCAAAGATATACAGTATATTTTTCCAAAAGTTTCCTAGAATAGAATGAACTAACCTTCAATAGAAAGTAGAGTTTATTACTTTCAAGGGTATTTTAGATATACACATGATATTGTAGTAACATTTACAGTATATTACTTGAAATGATTCTGTTCAAACTCTTAAATATTTGTGTGTAGTGGTGGGGAGAGAGGAAGTGAATTCACACTGGTTAGGAATTTGCAATACTTCAAATTTCTATTCCATAATTTGTTATAAGCACATAGTCAAGTTACCTGTTATGGCTTAATTTTTTTGTTTCTTTATTTGTTCAAAATTTTAATATGGATGTATGCACAGTGGTAACATTAAAATTATTAATCAACAGAGAAATAATTGCAAAATCATAGATACATATCAGACTTCAAGAGTTAGCAAATATGATGCTAATATTAATTTTATGATGATGATGAGGGCCACAGTGTACCCTGATAATGACCATGTTGTGATTCAAAAGGAAAAAAAAAAACTTTACACAATTTTGAAGCTAGATTTCCCACATTGAATACATAGTAATCAACAGCTTTGGATTACATACAATAAGAATAACAAGACGAGAGTTTCAATATCAAGAAATGTAATCACAGACAGTAAAACCATAATGTAATTCCTACAGTCTCTTTCATGTATGCTCACTATTCTTGGCGGTATTGTTTTCTTATAAATAAAATCATTAATTTCCACATTTTGATGGAATAAGTTGTACTTTTCAACTTAGTGTGATTAGTTCAAATAACATGAAAGCCATGGCTCTCATATACACACAATTCAATAACCAATGTTTTCCAGTAATATATTAAGAGTATGTTCTTCAATACAGCTGTAACACATGACAAAATTTACATAATACTACTTACATATCTGTAGTTACCTTAAAAGGACTTAGGCCTTAGAGCAAGGAGGTAAAATTTATTTTTATTTCTGCATGAAACAATTTGTGACTTTATACCAACAAACTGAATTTGACTCTTTCCTTATTTGTAAGTTAAGTTGGAAAATGTAAGGTCTCTTCACTCTTCTCTTTTCTTGCTCTAGAAGTCAACAAATATATTCTTCATTATTTCTGGTAGATTACATCCATTTACAGATGGGAAATGTAAGGCCAACAGTCAATGTAGTGAGCAAAGAATGATAGCAGAATTTTTGTCTGAGGTCTTCACTCTGTGTGCTTACAAAGAGTAATTTGGTGATGGAGAGTACCAATATGAAAAGAATATGGGGAAAAAGCATACTTTGGAAATGGTTGTTTTAGGACTAGGTGACAGTGATGAGTAAATGAAACAAGCTGGTGTCAGGGGCATGAAAAGGAGTACATAGAAATCATATTAGTGACAAAACCTGAAAAATCTTGATCATTCATCTTATCTAATGGGAGGGAGTAGAAGGGTAAGAAGAAATCTAAGGTCCTTCCACAGGTCTGGCTAGCAACTGTATTAGTGATATTCTTAGTAATAAGGACCACAGGTGGAAATGATGGATTTAGGGGATAAAACTCTCTGATAGTTCTAAAGTTCATATTAAACAGATGCAAAGATAGGTCTGTTTAGACATCATCAAAATATCCACGACCATGGATATGAAAAAGGATAATAAAATAGGGGGGGTATTATTGAAGGGAAGAGGAAAAGAAAAATTCTCACACAAATGTGAGCAATGTGAGCACCAGTGTGGACAAGATTGGAACAAAGAGAAAAACAAGGAACCAAAAAAGTAATAAACACACATTTTCCTAAGTAAAGGAAGGAAAGAATTTTCAGGAAGATATTGAAGGGAATATGCTATTTGGATTTGAAAAGTGAAAGGATATAGACAAGTTTAAAAAGAACAGTGTTTTGTTGAAAGTTATATTGATAAAATTTTGAGCCCATAAAATTCTGGATCCATGAATTCAACAGATCCTGTTGATTTTAAATGCTGGGAACAAATGCTTTTTATCCTGACCTTAGCAAAATTATACAGATATAACTCTCATGAACTTTACTTAGAGGTATTCTGTGAATATTTTTGAATACTTTGTTCAGCCAGCAGATTAGAGATTGACCTACAGCACAGACAAGCCTAATTTGTCCTACAGTTCCAATTAGTGACCCATGTATCCACAACAGTTTGAGATTTTATTGAAATATCTTTAGATATGTTTGGATATTTTATCAGCCTATTCATTATAAATGTAGGAAAAGTAAAACCAAGTATTAGGTTGAACATACAGCTTTGCTGATGTGATTGAAGACTTCTGGAATTGATTCCTCTTTAGAGTAGAAAATGCCTCAAAAGCCATTGACACATCATAACTGCCGTATACTCTATTTAACTCTAGTTCTTGTTAGGGATATCTCCACGCTGAAATAAATCAATGAATCGGCCACAAATTCTTATATGTAGGAAGTACTCTTATAAACTTCAAGCTTTTATTGAATGGAAGAGTTCAGACATTTCCCTCACCACTAGGATTAAATGCCTATAGAGATAAGACATTTTGCTTTAATGCCTTTCTTTCATTTTCTTATACCCATTTGCAAGTAGGGAAGGATTCTGATGTAACAACAATACAATGGTGACTTGTTTTAACACAACGTCTAAGATCTAGTGTTAATTCGGATACTAACTAATTAGCTCCAGATTTTGGGGATATTTATATTTTTCCTGGGTAAACTAATGAGCTCCAAGAAAATGTCCCTAAGAAGCCTTTCAATTCTAATATCACTGTTTGTCTCAAAATGCTTTAAATTCTACATCCTCTAATGTGGTCATACGGTTATATTGTGGAACTTTTCTCCTCAGAGAGTGAGTACTACCTTATTTCTTAACATGGACATAGTACCAAACAAAAAGTGGTAGTTGAACAATGTTCTTAGCAATTTTTACAGATGAAATGGAAATAGAGCAACTATGAACTCAAAAGGAATGTGCAAAAAGACAGGGTCACAAAGTAGAATGTGCCACAGAAATGCTGAAGTGTAATTTGAAATTATGTGTTCAAGTGTGAGGGAATGTTCAAAGTATAGCTTCAGACAATGTAATTGGATATCTTCAGGCGAAACTTCTTTAAACTATTCTGGGATAATTGTACAAGTAGAAGCCCCTTAGTCTGACTCTAATCAGCTACAACATAATCAACTTAGGGATTATATTCCATGTGCAAAGTGAGAAAAAGAGGGCTCATCAGAGTTAGTGTTCAGGTTGAAGTACGTCTTCATTTATTTTGGAGCATTAAACTAGGAAAAAGCCAAGTAAACATTTTGCAAGTACCTTAATTAAGTGGGACTGGGGCTGGGGGGTTATCCCAGCAGAAGGGCGCCCTTCCGGCACGCACAAAGCCCTGGGTTCAGTCCTCAGCCCTGGAAAAAAAAAACACCTAAATTAAGTGAGACGTATTATATTGGTCTCTTTTTAACTTGGAAGTTATAGATTGTGTCCTTTTATACTTGGGACAATGATCTGCGGTCAGTTATTTCTTCTCTTCTGCTTCTTTTGCCCTTCCACTTGCATAATTTTTATTTAAAGAGACATACTTGCGCTTGCATTTCTAAATCCTTCAAAATTATCTGAACTGCTTCATACTTCTGGCAACCTCCTACATCTTTCTCAAGGGAATATTTTGTCACTACCATTTTTTATCCTATATGATGCAGGATACCTTCCTGCCTAATCCAGTGCAAGATATACATTAGGCTGATACACATGTCTCAATACTTGGACCACCATGAAATCCTGTCTTATATAGAAATCATGATTTTAAAATGTCTGGGGAAGTGGCTCTGTCATTTTTGAATGGCCCTACGTGATACTTACATGCAATCATGTTTCAAACCAATGTGCCACTCAGTAGATGAGCGAATTGACAAAATGTGATATATATATATATATATACCAGGTGGAATTATATCCTTCCAATTCATAAGGAAATGGAAAGATTTGGGAAAATCCTACTAAGTAAAATACACAAGACACAAAGAAATAGATTCCATGGTTTCCCTCATTTGTAATAAGTAGGAATATCTAGGATTGTCCTAGCAGATGAACACAATTGTTCAATAGCTATGTGTAAGATGATGCTGAGCAAAATGAACTCCTACATATGGAAACAGAGGTTTTTCTTTGGGGTTGTTGTTTTTAATGTACTATGTGATTTCTTTTTTCTTTTGTGTTTTCTCCTATGGCTTGTTCCTTGCTGTATTTGTTTTCAGTATCATGTGTCATTGTATATATATTTATCTTAATTTGGCAAGGGAAGAGGAACAACAAAATGGCGAGACAAAGGTCAAAGTGCAAACCAATGCAATAGCAATACTCACAAAACAAAATTTTGGAAATTTACATTACAACTTGTGAGGGGTATTGGGGTGAAGGAAAACAGTAAGGAAAATGAGGGAGTGGGTAAAAAGTTCATGTTATATATTCACTACCTTACAATTACTTCAATCCCTTCTATATATCCCCTTGACAATAAAATTTAATTAAAATATAAGCTACATAAAATATAATTTCACTGTATTTGTATAGTCAATATTATTCAATTACCCCTTTCTTTATCAGAGGGTCATCAACTTGAATGTTATCAAACTATACAATATTTTCAGAATATACTTGCCATTATTTTGAAAAAAACATTATTTTAGTAATGTCTTATACTAAAACAGAAAACAGTTCTACTCTATGGAAAGTACTAACTTTTAAAACTGAATAATTGTTAAGAGGACAAAATATATGTGTTCTTCAAAATTCCTATGACTACTAAATACTCATTTTCAAATTCTGAACATACCATACCAGAGACATTTAAAATAGTATCTGTTTGCCTTTTATTTAATTCTGCAATAGATGCAGTTTCCAATGGGATGTTACATATTTAAAAGTCAACAAAAAATGGCCACATTCTGGTAGAAGATAAACCTATGAACTATCTAGAATAATTAATTCCTGAAGAGTATACATTTGTTCATCAGAGTAAGCTATTATTTCTATGACAATCAATCCCAAGTTTTTATGCCATAAAGTCATCCTAGCACAACAGTTTCCAATTTGTAAAGTGCACCTTAAAATTTCCTAAATTCACATCATGACTTGCTTATCACTATTGTGAAAAAATACTACACTTCTGCTGTGATGCCCTCCCAATTGTGCGAAGAACACTACAATAAACTTTGCTGCATCATTTTCCCCCAAGTTTTATTCTTGAGATCAGAACACTTGCAAATATTATTTATTGTTATATATTTATTTTATTATATATTATTATTATTATTATTTCATCTATCATAGATATTCAGGAGATCCGAATATCTGAATATTAAGATCTGAAGATTATGGTTCAAAGCCCACCGAGGCAGGAAGTTTCCTTAGCTGCTTATCTCCAATAAACTGTTCAGGAAAAGCCAGACATCACTAATGAAGTACAGTGTTAAGACCTGCAGGACTCATGGGGCTGTTACATGTGACATTATTATGTAAAGCACCATTAACAGTCATCTCCGACATCCATAACATTCTGCTTCCACTTACAAGTAAATCAGAGTGGCTCGAAGAAGAATAAAAATATGATTTTTCCCTGTCTGGCTTCCACCATAATGTGGGACCATGACTCTAAATATCTAATAAACCATTTGCCTTGGCTATTTTTTTAAAATAGCTTTTCAAATAAATAGTAATTTTAAAAAATTTTTAAAAATAATTTTTAAATAAATAGTAATTTGTTGTTTGCTTTTGGCAGGCATGAAATAAGACTGCATTAACATTTTGTGAGTTGAGAGGCTAAATTTTATCAGAATCTAAACAAAATGAAAAATAAATGATTTTAAGATAAATAGCTGTTAGGTACATTATTTTTATTTTTTTAATTTTACTTTTTATTTTTTGTGAACATACAGTACAGAAGGGTTACAATTACATGGGCAAGGTAATGAGTACATTTCTTATCAAGCATTGCAGCCTCCTCCTTTGTTTACACTTCACATCCCTTCCCTGCTTCCCCCCACCCACCCACCCAATCTCTCCCTCCCCCGCCCCCGTAAGGTACATTTTTAACGTGACATACACACAGAGACATCCTTTTTCTAAGCAGTTCATGTAATTCAAATAACTGTGTTTCAGAAATAGATGACACAATAAGTTAGAAAAAGAGAACCAGTATTGGGTAGTATAGTCTTTAAAAGTAGCTGACAAATAAATATTAACCATAATTCCAAAATAATAGCAGTCAAATGTTCTTGAAAAGAGAAGATTTTAAACAGAATGTATAAAAAGTGCCAGTGCCAGCACTGCTTCAGTAGCTGCTCTCTGGGATTTAGGGCTTCTAGAACATGAGAATGTTTTAACCAAGATTAATTGCTTTGAGGGACTAAATTTTTTTTAGTTATAATTCATAGAAGAAATATGTTGTTCAAATTTAATGAAAGGATAACAGTTCATATTAGAAAGAATGCTACACACTTATTGTGGTAGGCAGTGAAATACCTTCCCAAAATATCATCCCCAAATATCTAATTCCTTAAATGTAGATTTGCACTTTATACGTATCTATCTATCTATCTATCTATCTATCTATCTATCTATCTATCTATCTATCTATCTATCTATCTATCTATCTATCTATCTATCTGTCTATCTATCTAAGTTTGTAAAAATAATCACTTTTCATTACCCAAGGAGCGCAAATTTGAATAATTATCAGATAGGGGAAGTATATTCAAATGGGTACTTAAAAGTCCCAGCTGTAGTGGGAAAGGGGCATGATTAGGGTAAGAACCCTCAGAAAGATGTAAAGTTGCTACATTAGAAGATAAAGGAAAAGACAACAACCCATATTCTGAAGTTTCTGGAAAGCGGAACAGGAAGTAAATGCCATTTCCACTAGAATCATCTGAAAAGTATTTCAGCTCTGTCGGTGGCTCGATTTTAATCTAGTGAGACTTCTTTTAGATTTCTGTCCTTTAGAACTAAAATGATAAATACGGATTATACAAGCTGTATATCTGTCGAAATTTGACAGATTTGATAGAGTAAACCAAGTCAACTACAGCCTTTTACTGATGCAACTACAGGGACAACACATGTCCTAGTTTCTGGGAATATGAAAAAGTTGCCACTGCCTTTGTATACATGTATGAGTACATACTACTAAAGGCCTTGCATTAATGAAGTCTTGAAATTCTAAATAATATCTAAAAAAGAGCTCCCTATCTTTATTTTCACATTTGGGGATCACTAAGTACTACAGTTATGTAGAAAGCTAAGGTACGAATAGGGAAATGAAATCTGTCTCCTAATATTATAAAGATACTTTATGTCATTTTGGGTTATATTTTCTAAAGTAATAAAAAATGAAGTAAAACAGAAACAGAAACTCAATTTTCTATCCTTCCTAACTTTCCAACAGAAATTAGAGAATCCAGTAAGGTACAACAATCCCAGAATGTTATAGAATGTTATAAGATCACTAGATGGTGAAAAAGAAGATAACAAAAATGGGTCCCTTGGAACAATGGGAAACAAAATCTACACCTACAGATTGTGATATAGCTAGAAAATAGTTTCCACTATTCTGTCTTTGATATTTTAGGTTTATTTACACAGCAACTTTCCTCTCACAGGAAATGACTCTTTATTAATACTTCAGGGTTTGCAGCTTATAACCCAGCAACAAATAATGCTTCTAAATGTAAAAAAGAATGATACTGAGAGTAACCAAGACTACTTGTGTTGCTATAGCTAATAAATAAGAATGATCTTTGGGAATAGTCAAACAATCTTGATCTTTTTCATATCTTTCCTCTTCTTTAACAAGAGAAATCCTAGTCAAGATATGTAAAACATTAATAAAGGTTTTTTATATTTTTTATTGTTCACACTAAAGCAAATACACTTTTCCCCTTTGCAAGCCTGATTTTGAAAGAGTCAGAACCTAATAATTATTTTATAGGCAAAAGTTTATTGCTTTGGCTTAGTTGTTTTCCTGCATTTGGCCATTGCTCTCTATTATTTTGGCAACTACACAGAAAAACATGATAAATCCATTATGTTTATGTTGAATTGTTCAAAGTCATGCTGTCTTCAAACAAAGTTTTCTGTTCCCTTCTACACTGCTAATTGAAGTTTAAATGATAACAAAAACGTGAAACTTTAATGTACATTTTCATTGAAACCAGTCAAAACAAGAGTGTCTGTTATTGCTTTTTAAAATGTTTTCAAGTATTTTACTTGACTATTTTCATTATTGCCTTTGTTCCATCCTCTAATCAGGAACACAGAGTTTCACAAAAAGATTTTCCTGAGGAATAAGATGTTAGTCAAAAAATAGGTGTATAATAAAGATTTTCATCACTTACGATACTGAATAGCTCAAAAGACATTTTGCTATTACTGGCATGGTTCTTAAACTAAGTGAAATGCATGTAAATGTGACAGTTATTCCTAACAATGACTACGGCTAATACTTTTCTGCTTCAATGAAATGAGTAACGTTACTGTAAATGAAACCTCTGGCAAAGTTGGAGGGCATATAGATTTAGGGTAGAACGGTTAATGTTAGAAAGCCAAGAGAGATTCCATAAACAGCACTGGCTATCACTTATCACTTAATTATACTTATGACATATGAGTATATAAACATAAATATGAATTGAATGAGAAATATGTGATTTACACAATTGATTCAATGACAACTAAGACCAGAAAACACTTCCCTACATTTATGTAAACTATTATATCTGGTGAAGATTTAAAGAGTTTTAGAATACATATTTTAACATTTATGCCAAAATATTTATTTTTACCTGTTTATTTTTACTTTTGGCGGCTGTGGGGTTTGAAATCTGGGCCTGGACGCTTTCTCTAAACTCTTCAGCTCAAAGCTAGTGCTCTACCACTTGAGCCACTGCCAGTTTTTTGTTGGCTCATTGGAGATAAGAGTCTCATGGACTTTCCTGCCTAGGCTGGTTTTGAACCATGATTCGCAGCTCTCCGCATCCTTAGTAGCTAGGATTACAAGTATGAACCACTGGCACCTACTACATAATTATTTTTACACATTTATGAAGTATGGAGTGGTAATACCATTCATTTATATCTTGAGTTTTCCTGCCAGCATCCAGTTTCTCTGTTTCTTGATCGCATTTAGTATGGACATTATTGTATTATGTGAAGTAGTTCTCATATATGTTTTATGATGTCATGTTAGTTCTAATGTTCATTCATTTGATGACTGATGATAATTTTCTTGTGCTTATTTTTCACAAGGGGTACTTTGATGTTTTCTAATTGATTTTTTTAACATTAGGTTTTGAGAGTTCTATGTAGACTCTAGGTTTGAGGCATGCTTCAGATACAGGATTTGTAACTATTTTATCCTTGACTATGGGTACCTTCCATCATCATTATCATTATCATCATCATCATCATCATCACTATTAGTATTACTACTATTACTTTTTTACATGTATGTATGGTCCTGGGGTTTGAACTCAGGGCCCCTGAGATTTGTTGCATTTTGTTAACAATTTACCATTTGAATCATGCCTCAGTTCTGGCTTTTTTGCTGATTAAGCAGAGATAAGATTCTCAGGAACTTTATTTTGTGGGCTGCCTTCAAACACAATACTCAAATCACAGCCTCCCAAGTAGCTAGGATGTTATACATGAGCCACCTGCTCCCAACTTCTATTCATTACTTGTATATGAGCTTTTACAGACTAAATTATTTTACACTTTTATTGAGTTCTACTATATCAAGTTTTCCTTTCCTATAATTTTAATGCCATATTTAAGTATACTTCATCTCCAAAATTGTCAAGACATCTTCCTTTGCTTTATATTTACATCACTCTTTTTGTTTTATATGCCACCTTCAAAACCTGCTTTAAGAGAATATTTGAATAAATTATTATATTTAAGTCAACATTCACTTTTTAATTCTCCCCAATACTGTCTAATCTATCACCACTATTAAAGAAAATGTCATTCCACAAGTGTTTGGTTTTACACTTTTATTAAATATTCCTTGATAATATGTATGTGGCTCTAATATGGTGCCCTACAGACCCATTTAGCTATATAATCTTTCCTCTACAAATATGACAATTTTACACTAAAAGTTTTAATATTGGACAGAGAAATATATTCCAGTTTATATTCCTTTGTCAATGAATTAAAGTGTGTTGGTCAGGTGTTTTAAGAAATTGTCAAAAACTTATAAATAAAATTGTGAAGTTGGGCGCTGATATCTCATGCTTATAATCCTTGCTGCATAGGAGGCTGATATCTGAGGATTGTGGCTCAAATGCAGCTGGAATGGGAATGTCTGTGAGACTCTTATCTCCAGTTAACCATGGGAAATCTAGAAGTGGCAAAGTTGCTCAATGGGTACAGCACTCACTTTGAGGTGAAGAGCTGAGGGACAGTACCCAGGCCCAGATTTTAAGCCCCAAGAATGACCAAAAAATGGGGGGGAGGAAGCAGGAGACAATATGCATCCTCCAATCCATAAAAATTATATGTCTCTATTTATTTAGATTTTTGTCTTTACATTCAACATGGTATAATTTTCAATGATGGTGGGTGAACAGCACTGAAATAGATTTTAACGATGTGTGGAGATAGCACAAAGACATTCACAGAAAACCATTGAAAAATAAAGGGCTATGGGAATTGAGAAAGACAGAAACAGGTTAATCGGGCCCTTGATTAATATGTGAGTGTGCAAAATATTTCAATACGATTTCTTCATAAAATTAATATACACCAATTAATAAATATCTTCCAAAGGCATTGGTATTCAAGCATGACATAAAGGATAAATACAGATTCTGTGGTGAAATGAAACAATGATAGATGAGAAAATACATGATTATAGTAATTGTGTAAACAAACTAAGAAATTTGGTCAACAGTCGGGGCTCATGGCTCATTAGAATAGAAGGCCATTGGTGTCTAAGATAATACTAAAATATTAGACTTGAACCTATATTTAAGACTGCTTATTGTTAAAGCCAATAAAGGACATGTTTGGCAAATAAAGTAAAATGATAGCTTACGGACAAATGAAAATAATAATAATAATATATATATATATGTCTATATACATGTATATATACATCTGCATATTCATTTATGTGTATACATATATAGTTATTTGTATATATACACATGTAAGTATGAATATATGCATACGGACACATAGTAGGTATACATATACACTGATTTAAAGAGACTTGAATCAGAAATATATTAAGGGCATATTAATGCCAATGAAAAACTTAACCATCCTGACTAAGTTATCAAAAAGTCCAAATACATATCTTTGTAATAATATGTCAACAACCAAATAACATTTGGAAAGAACATAACCTACCTAGACATTGCATACATATAGAGATTAGTGGAAATAGAAACAAGATAGCACTGCACAACCACTATGTAGAAATTGGAATCCTTATACATTGGTGTTTAGCACTTAAAATGATATAGTCAGTTTGTTAAACATACTGACAATCTTTAAGATATTACACATATAGTTGCTCTATTATCCAGCATTTTGAATCATAATTTTATATACAAAATAGATTTCAACACATGCCCAATGAGACACATGTACAAGAATATACATAGCAAAACCTTTTACAATAATATATAATAAAATATTGAAATGCCAATTGAGGACATTATACAATTATTCAAATGCATACAAAACAATATGCTCTATAATTGAGAAAAATTTATATGAACTTACTTGGGAAACACTAATATTACATGGGAGAAATACATAAAATAAACTTCATTTTGTAATTAAATTAGCTTTATAAAATTGTCACATCTGTAGTGGTAGACTATGAAGTAATGGTTGGTCAATGGATGGTAGATTGAAATGATGACAGGAAGTGACTACTAATAAATACTGGAGTATTTTGAGAGGGTTGTGATGACAAAATATTCTAGAACTGAAGGTGATGTTCATAGTCCAACTGTAACTTTCTATGAATCATTGTACTTTATCGAAGAATTACAGATTGCATTTGCATTAACCTTAGGAAAAATTTTAGAATAGTAGTGGGTGAATCTGAGAGATAATTTAGAAATTAAAATCACAGAATTCTGTAATGCATAAGTTTAGTATGTTGATGAATGAGATTATCTATAAAATATGATCTGTGGCATATCCTCTACGTGACTATATATGATATTGCGAGTCAGTGAATATTCTACAAAATTATGTAAATTGAGGAATGAGATAGGATTGAGAAGGATGAGGGAAAATGATCATCAAGATGCATTATACTGGGCAGGGAATGTGGCTTAGTGGTAGACTTAGTGGTAGTATGAAGCCCTCGGTTTGATTCCTCAGTACTACATAAACAAAAATTCTGGAATTGGCACTGTGATACAAATTGTAGAGTGCTAGCCTGAGGAAAAGAAGTTCAAGGACATTGCCCATTGTCAAGACCCTAAGTTCAAGACCCAGGACTGGCCAAAATAAAAGGAAGCAATGTATTAAGACAGGCACTAGTGGCTCATGCCTGTAATCCTAAATAATCAGGAGGGTGAGGATTGAGGTTTGAAGCCAGCCCAGGCAGGAAAGTCTGTGAGATTCTTATCTCCAGTTAAATCTCAGAAAAATCTGAAAGTACTACTGTTCCTCCAGTAATAGAGTTCTAGTGTTCATCCAAAAGAGCTCAGGGGCAGCACCCAGGCCCAGAGTTCAAACCTCAGGAGAGAAAAAAGGAAACCAAAATAACTCACTAAAAACTATTTATAAACTGCATGGTCAAACAGCAACCCCCAATTACGTACTTAAAGTTAATTAAAAATATGCTTAGAATAAAATACAAGTCATTTTAGGGACCAAATATAGATAGAATTCAAAGGCTGTTTACAGGGGCAAAGTAAATTTTATATCACGCAGTTTGAGTTGGCATTTATTCTTCATTCTTAATAAATAATTTATAAAATTGACAACACTGCCAATTATAGGTCAATTTCATTGAGGAACAGATTGAATTCTGCTATCTTTTCATAGCAAATCATAGTGATGAATTTTTTGCCTCTTGTTGAAGTACATCTGATATTTTAAAGTAGATTTGCCCTACTATAATATTAATTTAATCAATCATTTCATTATCTTATCCCTTGTACTAAATGAGAGCATGCTATGTCAGTCTCCTATTAATATGACAAAATACTTTATAAAATCAACCTAAAAGGAGGAAAGATTAATCTTGCCTTCTGATTTTATACATGTCAGTTCATGTTTCTTATCCTCATTGCTTTGGGTTGGTGGTGGCACAGTACCCCATGTCAGGAACATGCGATGGAGTATGTGTTTTCATGGAAGCGAGGAAGTAAAGAAGAGGAGGAATAGGAGTGGGAGAGGGAGAAAAAGGAGGAGGGGGAGAGGAAGAGGGAGAAGGAAAGGGAGAAGGAAAGGGAGAAGGAGACAGAGAAGAAAAAGAAGGAAGAGGAGGAAAGGTCTTTGATTTTATTGTCCTCTTTGATCACAAGTTCAGAGTGACCAAATCTCTACAATTGTGCCCACTTGAAAATGTTCACCACCTCTTTATGGCAACATAGTGAAAACTAATTATTAATCCCAATCCTTTATGATTTCAGATTTAATTTCTAGAGTGGTGGGTAGATATTTCTGTACAATTGTATAACTTCTGTTCCTAAATATTTACTTGAATTAATCAGAGGAGATATTTGGCTTGGAGTTGGTTAGGTTATACAATTGCTGGAGAGATGAATGAAATATTTTGAGTGCAAATACATTTTATTTAACAGATAAGGAAGCGTCAAGATATTTCATTTTTTATCTTCAAAAATGACTATTTCATCTAACTCATAATGGCTTGAATTTTTCCTAATTTTATGGCATTTTTATTCAAGTTTTTTGTCATCTATAGTGAGGTTCATTCTTTCAAGTAGAAGGAAAATGAATACTATCACTTCTATAGAAAGTAGGTATAATATGATTTTCCTGCCATTCAACAATAAGTTATATTCAGATCTATAGGAATAATTGGATAAGTCATGGAATATCTTGCTTTATTCATCTCATATTTAGATGGATTCAATTTCCAAAAGTCAGTGTTGACATAAAATACATGAAATTAACCTCTGAAACCACTTCTACTCTAACCTCAGAAATACATGACCAGTAACTAAGATTTCTGCATACTCAAAAATTATATGAATCTACATTTTATGTCAAAAACGTTTAGGGTAAAAAGAATAGAAAATCGTGTAGCCACAATAGATAAAAATTAATGTAATGTTAATGACAAATTGCTTCATTCAGACTGACAGAGCCTATTGATTTTAGCTTACATGAGACATTTGATTAATGATCGTTTTGTCGCTTTTGAGTAATAGAGTATTTCAATTTGTCCAAAGATTCTGTCATTTAAACCTTCGAGTGTATATTTTTTCATAAAAATGAAAAGTATTTTTCCACAGTGCAGGTTCAGATTTAATAACTAAATAAATATCTAAATGTTAGTTTGTTAAATTGACCTCTGGAATTCAAATAACAAGAAATTTATTTTATATTTAAATATATTATATCCATGCTGAATATGAGTCTCTCAAGCTTCTAATCCTGGGTACGCTGGAAGCTGGAGTTAAAAGCCAGCCTTGGCAAGAAATTTTGTGAGATACATCTCAATCATACAGAGAGAGAGAGAGAGAGAGAGAGAGAGAGAGAGAGAGAGAGAGAGAGAGAGAGAGAGAAAGCCAGGAGTGGAGTTGTGGATCAAATGTTAGGACACTATACTTGAGTGAATAAAACTAAGGGATAGGCCTTGAGTTCAAATTACAAGAACAAAACACACGCACACACATACACAGAGAGACATGGAAAATATTATGTGTAAATTCTTATTTTAGTTTGAAGAAATAAACAATATCATGAAAAGTCATATTTGTTACATATACTGCAACTTTTGTGAAGTGGTTTTTAGTAAAATTTGTTTTAAGATATAGCATAGGTTATTAAAATTAATATTAATCTACTTAATAGTTATAATTCCTCATAACACCTTGGAGTAGAACATTTGGTATTTTTCTATAGTCTTAAGAAATATTCTGAGTAAAAGAAAGAAAGGAAGAATGGAATAAAGAAAGAAAGAAAGAAAGAAAGAAAGAAAGAAAGAAAGAAAGAAAGAAAGAAAGAAAGAAAGGAAGAAAGAAAGAAAGAAAGAGAGAAAGAAAGAAAGAAAGAGAGAAAGAAAGAAAGAAAGAAAGAAAGAAAGAGAGAAAGAAAGAAAGAAAGAAAGAAAGAAAGAAAGAAGAAGAGAGAGAGAAAGAAAGAAAGAAAGAAAGAGAGAAAGAAAGAGAGAAAGAAAGAAAGAAAGAAAGAGAGAAAGAGAGAGAGAAAGAAAGAAAGAGAGAAAGAAAGAAAGAAAGAGAGAAAGAGAGAAAGAAAGAGAGAAAGAAAGAAAGAGAAAAAGAAAGAAAGAAAGAGAGAAAGAAAGAAAGAAAGAGAGAAAGAAAGAAAGAGAGAAAGAAAGAAAGAAAGAAAGAAAGAAAGAGAGAGAAAGAGAGAGAAAGAATGAAAGAAAGAAAGAAAGAAAGAAAGAAAGAAAGAAAGAAAGAAAAAGAAAGACAGACAGAAAGAAAGAAAGAAAAAGAAGGAAAGAAAGAAAGAAAAGAAAGAAAGAAAAAGAAAGAGAAAGAAAGAAGAGAGAAAGAGAGAGGTAGGGATGGAGGGAAGGAGGGAGAAAGGAAGGAAATAAGGAAGGAAGGAAGGAAGGAAAGAAAAAAAATGAATGAAGGAAGGAAGGGACAAAAACAATTTAATTTATAAAATCTGCTATTTAGCCCAACATAAATTTCATGTAAGTTAACCCTTTAGTAATTGCAAGTTTGTAATTGTCATTTCTCTGCCTGTTCTCTATGCATGAATGAAACCAACAAATGAAGGATCAGAAATAACCACGTGAATGTTTGTATCTGTAGTAAATATGTACACAAAGCTTTTTCTCATTTTCTATACATCATCAAATAACTATTTACAAACAATTTACATTTAGTTATAAATATTCTAAAAATTGATGGAACCAAAGGATGTAAATGTATTATATAATGTGAGCAGTAGTATTTAAAATGTTAATAATATTACAATCTTCATGTTATATTAATTATAACAATTATTTATTTTATCAGAGAAATTAGCATACTCTAATTTTGGTGTCTGTGGGAGTCCTAATAGCAGACATTATTAAAATCAAAGGAGATCTGTATTTCTGAAAGCAATTAACTCAATGGAGATTGTTCAAATACATCAGAAGGGCCTTAGAAAGGTTACACCATGTTTACATGATTACCTTTGATCTAGTTCAAGAGCCACAAAACAATCATACTTCGCTTTGTCATCACTATAAATATTCCCATTGTAAGAAGAACCATTCATATGATTTACTTGTTATAGGTTTGTCCTTAAGTTATTATTTTCTATGAAATAATATCCAAATGATAAACTACACTGAGTTAAAAGTTGCAAAATATATTGGACGATGTAAATCCTCCCAAATACATATTTTGAAATTGTATTCACCTGTCTGGTGACATTAGAATTACCCTTTCAGAGATGACCCTGAAATAATGATCCTGATAAAAGAAGCCCAATATAACTACTCTGCCATGTGAACATCCAGTAAATAAAGTATAATGAACTAGAAAGTAGACCCCCGTAAGACAAGGAATTGATTTGAATAACCATTTTTTATAATCAATGTTCAAGTTTCTAGATTATAAGTAATATACTCCTAATGTTTGTAAGCCACTTACTTTGAAGTATTCTCTTATAAAAGCCCAATGGTTGACAAAAAGCAAAGTAGTTTTGATTTAAATTTCAAATTTTCAGAAAAAAAGATTCATAATGTTTTATTATTTGAATATTATTCTCCAAACCTTCAGGTTAAAAATATTTTTAAATGGGAATTGAATTGATGTGCAACTCTCTATTCAACTATCATAATTAATTTTTTGAATATTTTAATATCTTTAAGAAGTTGTACAAAGGAGTTGCCATTCACTGAAACAGTTTATGGTTGCAGTGCATCTTGGTCAATGTCACCCTTTCAATATTCTCATTCACTCCTCCCAATCAACCCCAGTCTTTACGTATCTCAATATTATGTTATATACGGAATTACTTGCAATTTAACAAAGCAATTTATGTGTACAATGCACCTGGAATTGTGTTACCATTTCAACAACTTGCCTCCCATTTCATTCTACCCCTTGCTTTGTATATTTCAATTCTGGGAAGCATGCAATAGTTTAATGCCTGTATTCTATCCTTTTCCCCTTCAATTTCCTACCCCTCTCACATTGTCCCCAGTGTCCTCTCTTGCAGTACACATTTATTGGTATTTATTTTGTGGGGCTTTGACTTAATCTTTTAAGAGAATAATAACAGTATTTCACTTTCCATGGACTCTGATACTTGAGATAATTCATTTGTACCTGTTTGTATACCATCCAGTATATTTAACCCCCATGGTATAACCCCCGCTTTCACTGCATTTGATGTTGCTATAATTTGTGGAGGGGAAGGGCAAAAAAAATCGTTTAACTAGGGATACAGGTGGACCCATTGCAACAATGAGATGTACAAATCGTTATGTTGAAAAACGAGCTTTACTTTGGTGGAGAGGGGGAGGATCAGGTCGGGAGAGGTGGGGATTGTATGGGAAGGGATGGGAAGGGGAAACAATGAGGAGGCAACAATCCTTGATAAGAAATGAACTTGTTATCTTTCCCATATAATTGTAACTCCTCTGTATGGTATTTTCACAATAAAATTAATTAATTAAAGAAGAATTTTACATTTATAAGAACCTTCTATCTACCACAAATGAAGAAAATCATGCAACCTACATTTCTCTGAGTTAATTTCACTTAATATTATTATTTCTAAGTCTTTCATTTTCCTTAAGAATGGTGCAATATTATTCTTTCTGATGGATTAATGGAATTTGATTATTTATATATATATATATATGTATATATATGTGTGTGTATATATACATACATACATACTTAAAAATAGGGATCAATAAAATTATATATATATATATATGTCTTGTATGTGTATGTATATATTTACATATGTATGTATGTATATGTGTGTGTGTGTGTGTATGTAGGTTGCCTGATTTCCCTTATTTGTTGCATTAGAATGTGCCTATAATTCTACAAGTAAACACACTTAGATGGTAAAAGAGAAAACATTAGACTTGGACAAGATAAGTTATATGGGATTCTAAAAATTTATACAGTGAGATCAACGGAGGACGCCCTTTGGAGAAGATCACAAAAGCTCAATAGCTGTATGAGTATTATCATATAAAATAATATTCAGCAAAACTATCTAAAAGAAGTGATCATGAGAGTTTTATTATTTTGCATTTTCCTCCTGGCTTCTGTTGCTGTTTTGATTTTTGTACCTTTGGTATTATATGTAAGTTTGGAAAGGGCAAGGGGAAACAGAAATGGTGGGGCAAAGGGTGAACAAAGGCAGCAGTGCTACTCAATAAACACTACATTGAAAATGAACTATACAACTTATAGGGGAGGGAGGTTCAAATGGAAAATCTGGGAGAACATGAGGGAAGAGGTGAGACGGTTCAAAAGAGTGTCCAATATCTGATTATATAATTGTAACCCTTCTGTACATCAGCTTTTTTTATTGTGAAAATACTGTACAGAGGGGTTACAATTACATGGGCAAGATATGAATACATTTCTTATCAAGCATTGTAGCCTCCTCCTTTGTTTCCCCTTCCCATCCCTTCCCATCCTCTCCCCTCACTGAATCCAACTCCATCCCTCCCCCCTCGTTTTCGACATAACGACTTGTATGTCTCATTGTTGCAATAGGTCCACCTGTATCCCTATTTAAACGATTTGTTTTTTCCCTTCCCCTCCACAAATTATATCAACATCAAATAGAGTGAAAGCAGGGGTTATACCGTTGGGGAGGGACATACAAAGCAACTAAGAAATAATCTTATAAATATGTTGGAAAAAATAGCATGAAAGAAAAAACATTTGAATATACATCTTAGGGTTCACAAATTAAAAATGGACTTCATAAACAGGCTAGAGTAGGTATACAAATATTAGATAAAATAGGCTTAAATCAAAAGTTGGATGAAAGTAAAAAGAGACAAAAACGACATTAAATATTGACAAAGAAAACGGGGATATAACAATTCTAAATATCAATGCCCTGAATCCTAGAGCTCCCAAGTTCATCAGAAAAATGCCACTTAACGTAAAAATATGCATACATCCAAACACATTATTGGTTGCTTGAACACATCATTCTTACCTCTGGATAGGCCAGCCAGGTAAAAACTTAGCAAAAAAAATCTTCAGACCTAAGTAACTGCAATGACAAGCTATTCCTAATAGTTATCTACAGAATTTTTCACCTAGCAGCATCATACTATATATCTCTCTCAGCAGCCCATCAAATACTCTCCAAAATATATATCTTAGATCACAAGGAAAATCTATGAAAATTCAAAAATAAAAATGAAATTACTCCTTGTATCCTGTCAGACTATGATGGGACCAAATTAGATATTGACATCAAAAGGCATCATAGAAAATTCTGAAACTCACAGAGACTGAATAAAACATTTCTAAATCATCAGTGAGTCACTGAAGAAATATGGAGGGAAGTTCCAACGTTTATGGAATTCAGTGGACATGAACACACAAAATACTACTTCCTCTGGGACACAACAGCACAGGCAATACCTGGAGGAAAATTTATAACTTTGAGTATGTGCGGTAATAAATTAGAACAATCTTGAATCAGCACTAATGGTGCAGGATTAGGTCCTTGAAAAAGAGGAACAAGCCAAACCAAAAACCTGTAGACAGAAATAATACAAATTAGATTAAAGCAATAAATAAATCAGAAATTCAAAAAAACATACAAGCAATCATAATTGACTTTTATCTACTAGTAACTCACGAATTCACTCAATGAATGTCAATGTAGCTATTTTCAGAGATAGACTCAAACAGCTCAAACCAGTGAACAAAAAAAACTTCTAGAATTCTAAAAAGCAATATTCTATTTGACTTTAAAAAATTTCTCTGTTGTTATTATTAAGGTGATTTATAGAGGGATTACAATTGCATGAGTCAGGTTATGAGTACATTTCCTTTTATGAAATGTCTTGGTTCCCTCACTTGTTCCTAGTCCCTCACTCCTGTCCCCATCCATGTGTTAAATAGTTCACTTTCATCAATGTTCAATGAACTCCACTGCTGCAATATTTTACCCTTTTCCCTAAAGCTCTGTGCACACCCCTCACCTTCCTGAAGACGTACAATGAACATATCAGGCGTAAGGTAAAGACAGATTCATCACAAAGTATAAAGAACAACAAACACAAAACAAAAAAGGAGACTTCTGTTTCCATGTCTCATAGTTTGTTTGAGTATGTATATCATGTTATATAAATATAATTTTTTTATCATAAAAGTCAATTCAGGGACTATGGTATGATAACTTATAATGTTGCTTTCTATTTAATAATGCTTTTTTTAACATTAAATTTGTAAGTAACACAATTCAAGTCCTAGTGAAATTTGAAGGTTCAGGTTTAAAGTTAAATTTTCAAAGTGTGTAATAGTTCCATTTTGGCAACCAAAATGAAAATCAGGGATGTTTTATACACAAGAATGTCATTATTTCATGTGTAAAAAAATTAAAATAAATGTAATATTAATCCAGTGGAAATAAGAAATTAAATTGTTTTGCAATGAATCAATTCCATAGATTATGAGATCTATTGATAAAATTAATAAAACTAGTAAAATGGTTTTTAGACAGAACTTCTTGTACATTTTATAGTTGTGAGGGTCTGCCTGTATCTCTATTTAAACAATTTATTTTTTCCCTTCCCTTCCACAAATTATACCAACTGGGAGATGTGAAGGAATGGGAAGGGGAAACAAAGGAAGAGGCAACAATGTTTGATAAGAAATGTACTTATTACCTTGCCCATGTGATTGTAACCCCTCTATAGGGTATTTTCACAATTAATTATATATATAATAAAACCCAGGACTAGGAAAACATATTTTAAGAGAAAAAAAATTAATACAACTTGTTTTAAGTAGATTACTTAAGACATGAAGCAAGTGATAATTTCCTTTTCTAGGTGGTTGATATAGAAATCAAACCCAAAGATTCCAGAGTTCGGTGTGCTTAATACATGTCAATTTATACATATGCTTGACTCATCTTAACATTATATGAAAATAACTGAGAACAGGACTAGAATAAAAAACATCACCGAAATGTTTATTTTATGACTGAATATGTCTTTTTTTATATCTCTTTATTTTATTTGAAAAATCTGGTAATTTATTTAAGTTACATCAGCAGTAATGAGAAATAAACAGCCCCTAACTCCTTAAAAGACAATCAATAAGACAAAAAGGAAACAACAAAGAAGAATATTGAACCTCATTTTGTACTTTGTCTTTGTATATTGTGGTGCTTTGTAATTGTATATTATGTGCCTATCCCATGAATCTGGGCTCAAATCACTAGGGCTACTGGAAGAAAATTTCAAAATCTAGAGCAGCTAACACAGCTGTGCAGTTGTTTGTGGGTTTCACTACAGTAGGAGATAGACATGAAGTGCTTTGCAGGCAAGAATGTGATGAAAAGCATACTGTTATCTTCTTAGATGAAATATGAAGACCACACTTCAAAAGCTTACTAAATGATCAGCCTTATAAAGAACAGTGCCATTTTTAAGTCAGGCTATATAATTCAAGTCCTTCATTCCATCCACAAGCATTGCTGCCATTCACAAATCACTGCCAAAGTGAATTTGCAGTTCTTTTTGATATTTCAAATGGCTTAGGAGTAACATAAACAATAATTCAAGTTGTTGAGAAAATTTAATTTAGAATAATCAAACAAATCAGATTCAACTCCATAGCATAACCTTTAGGAAAAATGAACTAAGGAATATGGCATGTCCTTTGTAATTTAATATTAGACATTAGGGCAAAATGCCAGAAACAGAGTATGCAAAGAAAAAGAAGTTTTTGATAAGTTATATAAAAGATTACACAGGGGAAAAGTAATTTTACCTACATTTTCTATTATATGATAACATATTTTTGTCTGCTAATCAGAGAGACTCAAAATTATTTTAATGATGATATGAAAAATGCATTGTCATAAATGAATTAAATCAGGGAGTAGATGGTAAAGGAACTGAGTGATTCCGTTGAATAGTCTCATTATTTTGAATGATCTGGTATTTTTATATGTGTGGAATTATGAATGTATTTTATGTCTGGGCAGGAAAGTTTGATTATTAGATGATTGTCTGATACCCAATGTCAGGAACCTAACCTGAGTCAGAGTGGTAAGTGTGTGTGTGTGGGGGGTGTGTGTGTGTGTGAGAGAGAGAGAGAGAGAGAGAGAGAGAGAGAGAGCCTTGAAGCATGTATTTCAAAGGAAGAATCTTATTTTCCTCAAGGTATATACTTAATTGTATTAGTTATACTACATTAATGACAGCAGGTAAAAGTAATTAACATTTGCTTCATATGTTTATGTTTCTATAATTACATGAACAAACTAAAAACTTATGTTCCGGGTATGAGTTTTGTGGAAGGTCAGCTGAAAGTATAAACATCTGGAATCTTGAGAAAGCTATCAATGGCAATCATTTCAGTGTAGATAAGTTTAAGACAACACTTGCAAGGTTATGTAATCCTATATGAAAATGCAACATTTATTGATTTTCCAAAGCTACACTATTCTATAAATTTGTAGAAAAACAAGGTAAATTATGGATCTTCACTAGCCATAAAACAGACAAGGGTCTCATAACTAAAATATACCTGGAACTCAAAAAATTAAATCCCCCAAAAACAAATTCTCAAAGAAACAACTGCCCAATAAATAAGTGGGCTAAAAATTAAAGAGAAACTTCTCTGAAGAAAAAAGAAAGATAGCCAATAGACACATGAAGAAATGCTCCACCTCCCTAGCCATAAAAGAAATGCAAATGAAAACAACATTGAGATACCACCTTACCCTTGTTAAAATGGCTATAAATAAGAACTCCAATAACAACAGAACCTGGAGGGGATTTGCAGAGAAGGGAACCCTATTGTGTTGTTGGTGGGCGTGTAAACTTGTTCAACCACTGTGAAAGTAGTATGGAGGTTCCTCAAAAGACTCCACATAGCGCTCTGCTATTTCCCAGCAATTTCTCTTTTGGGCACTTACCCATATGATCACAAACATGACCATACTAAAGCTACCAGCACAACTATGTTTATTAAAGCATTATTTATCATAGCTAAAATATGGAACCAACCCAGATACCCCTCAGTAAATGAATGGATCAAGAAAATGTGGTATATATACACAATGGAATTCAATGCCTCCATCAGAAAGAAAGACATTGCCCTATTTTTTTAGGAAATTGAAAGACTTGGAAAAAATTATATTAAGTGAAGTAAGCCAGACCCAAAGAAATATAAGTCTCATGGTTTCCCTTATTTGCAATTATTAGTATATGTGTTGGACAAGCAGCAATGATCAGATAAGTTGATGTTAGGTGAAATGAACCCAAAGATAAGGACTCAAATGTTTTTAATTTCTCTTGCTATTATTTTTAGCATATTTATAAGATGATTTCTTTGTTGCTTTGTATGTCCCTCCCCCATGACATAACCCTTGTTTTCACTGTATTTGATGTTGTTATAATTTGTGAAGGGGAAGGGAAAAACAAGTTGTATAAATAGGGATACAGGTGGTCCCATGCAATAATCAGATGTACAACAAGTTATGTTGGAAAATGAACTTTACAACTTTGGTGCCTGGGTTGCTTTGAGGGGTAGATGGGAAGGAATGGTAAGGGGAAACAAAGGAGGGAGAAACAATGTTTGATAACAAATGTAATCATTACCTTGCTCATGTAATTGTAACCCTTCTGTATTTTTACAATAAAAAATAATGAAATAATAAAATAAAAATCCATGTCATTTTTTTTTTTTGGTGGTCGTGGGGCTTGAACTCTGTGCCTGGTTGCAGATTTCAATGAGCTCTTCTGCTCATTGATACCACTGTACCATTTGAGCCACAGTGCCGTTTCTAGTTTTCAAGTGGGTTATTGGAGATAAAAGTCTCACAGACTTTTCTGTCCAGGCTGGCTTTGAACCACTATCCTCGATCTCAGACTCCTGACTAGTTAGAATTACATGCATGAGCCACCAAAGCCCAGATCCAAATCAATGTATAAAAAGCAAGCTTATTGCAACGTCTAGCTTTTCCAATAAACAATCTTACTTTTTAGCATTAGTTTATAATTATGAGTTATTTTTAGATGTAACTGTGAAGTTTTTAATAGAATAAAATATAATTTTTACTATTACTCAGTATCTCAAAAAATCCACTGTAATTGACATTCCCCAAATTCAATTATTACATATTATATTACTCACTATTATTACAGTCTATATTACATATAATGTGAAGGGAAAATAGTTTGGACTATTTCATATAAATTAGTAGATGATATTTTAGCATTATAAATTCACATCTGTGATTTTAAAAGAAGGAAAGAAGGTTTTAGAGTTAAAATCAATTATAAATGTGTAGTGTGTCCCAATTAAAGCAAAAATTCTGAGTTCATACAGACAAAATTATTTTCTTTCCACTAAAGACTTTGAAGTAATACTATTTGAAATAGTGAGGCAATAAGAGGAAGAATTCAAACCATGTCAAACAATGTCTGTTTTATTCTACTACACCCTCCACTAACAAGACTTATCCGGTCCCAGATGTCACAAAACTTCGTGTCTCTCTTAGAAATCTATTTCAAAAAGTTCTAAATCACTGATTCTTTTTGTACTTTCTGTTATATGAAACAAAATATAGACACAAAACAATTGAAATAAAATGCACACATATGTTGAAGTCACCACAGCTTGAAAAACAACCAACAAAGTAGAACTCCACCAGGAATAAAAACATGTTGTGCAGAGTTATTTTTAAGCACAAAAACCTCAAATACATGTTACCCTTGATTAGAACCATAAAGATAACTGTGTCTCAAAAATACGGTTGTGTTCATTTGTAATTAAATTCATCTAGATGAACCTGATATAGCAAATCCCTTGAATGGATCAATTTGTTTAAAAGAAATGTGACTGTAAGTGGAGTAAGATCTGCACATATTTAAGAGAATAAAATATCAAAAATCATGACATCTTAAAAAATGCAGAAATGCAATGAATAAGTCTAATAGTATCCATATTGAGACCTAAATCCTACTGATTTAACAAGAACAAAATATGCCAATAGTAGAATCTGAGCAGTGTACCTGAGTGTACATAATTTTAAACTACTCCAAATTACATTTTATAGAATACAGAATGTGGGTTATCTAAAGGAAAACATCAACCCATGATATAAATGACATTAAAAATCTCATGAAAAGGGCTGGGAAGGTCGCTCAGTGGTAGAGCGTTTGTCTTGCATGCATGAGGCCCTGGTTTTGATTCCTCAGCACCACATACACAAAAATAAAGAAGCCGGAAGTGGCGCTGTGGCCCAAGTGGTAGAGCACTAGCCTTGAACTGAAGAGCTGAGAGACAGCACCCAGGCCCATAGTTCAGGCCCCACGACCGGACCCCCCAAAAAAATCTCATGAAAAGAGTGTAGTAGTTTCTGGAAAATAATAGTTTAGTAAATAGTGGTAAAAAAATTTTTATACTACTGACAAAATTGCATACATATATTGTTCAATCCAAAAAAGACCCAAGATACTCAAGCTCATTTGAAACTTTGGCAAAGTAGCAGGATACAACTGTAACATTATTATGGATGTTGACTCTGGCATGGAATTAATTTCCTCTTTGATCTGACAAATGAATATATGAAAAAACAGAACTTCAACTAAATATCAAGACCTAACTATACATATAACCATAAAAGTCATCATGCAAGCCGTATTGCAACTGGGATAAAAGAAAAATCAGTCATACTGATTCTGTATTTATTGTAAATGTGGACTTTTCCACAAATTATTTCCTTTAGCTTACATTTTTAAAACAGTGCGTTAAGTGTATATCTTGGTAACTAATTTTGGATTCCTCCTTCAATATAGTTCTGAGTATAATGTCTCACATCAATTCCTAACCCATGAAATGATGTTGATTACAAAACAAATGGTAATAACCATTGTTTATAATACACAAAATCTCATAAGAATGACACCAGTAAGCATTGGTTAAGATTTTGGTATCATGGTCTCATGACTGATGAGGCCTATCTGCATGAGCATAATTGTACCTAGATTCCTCAGCCTAAATTTAACAACTGTTAAAAAATGTTTATATCTTTATCTGTCACCCATCAGAGATTAAACCTGAATATAAAGCCTAAGGAAAATGATAAGGTAAGAATTTAGCTTTTCTAGATACAAAGTAAACAAAATGCAGCATAGAATAACTGGTTTAAAGTTAACCTAGTTCTCCAAAACATTCTAAGCATTTCCTTACAATGTGTATTATTCTCAAGAAGGGAATAGGTAATGTGAGAAGAGGACTAACCAAGCATTGTCTTCAAATATACATAATTTGGATGTACCTCTTTAATTTGCTATAAGCATTTTTGATAAAAAACAGTTTGAATAATTGATTTCCAGATCAAGTATAATATATCCTAGTTGCATATACCAATGTACATTCAGAAAATGGTATATAGCAATTAAGTAAAGAAAGTCCGGGCAGAAAAAATGGCATCTCTATACTATGTGATGCCCAATTCTTCAGTATTTCATTCTGCCTCCATTTAATGAATGTGATTGTTTAAATGCTTTATAAAGTATTAATTAAAATCAATCAGTGTCCTAGAATACAATTGTGTATAATTTTATCCTAGAATCATGCAAGAACTGCCCATTCAATCATGATATTCATCACATTCCATTGGTATTCATATGGATAGGAATTTGTTTCTTAGGATCTCCTGCCATTTGGAAGTGGCAGGACCAGGATTCCAACCGCGAGTTCCAGCTCCCACCACTTAAACCTGAGGATAGGGAACTCATGGGTGTGTCCAAGAACATCAGCAAAACCAATGATGAGGCAGGCACCAGTGGCTCCTCCTTGATACTTACAAGACTGTGATAGGAGGATCATGGTCAAGTCACTCTAAGCCAGAAAGTCCTTGAGACCCCTGTCCAACTTCAATCACAACAAAGCCAGAAGTGGAGCCGTGTGGCTCCAGTGGTAGAGGGCTAGCTCTGAGCAAAAACAGCTCAAGGACTGTGCCAGATCCTAAGTTCAATGTCCGAGACTGGCAACAAACGGACATACACAACAATCTGTGCAGCCATCCGGCTCAAGCAGGTCATCCTCCTGTCCCTAACTGAACTGGACAGAGTTCCCTGGGAAAGGAGTTGGGGGAGCCACTGTCATCTTAACTCTGTCCATTCTGCCTGCATCACAGGATTCTGGCCACACCCCTATTATTTCATGATTCTTTCTGACCAGTAGGATACAAGAAATGTGGCTACGCCCACATTCCATGTTGCCTGGTAGATGGATGAGGCTCTGTTAACACACTGAGGCTGAGATCTAGAGGGGGGAAAATCATACCTCAGGAGCAGTGGGCCAGCTGCAGGCACCTGGCCTACCTGGCAACTCAGTGACAGACTAACCTGGAGCTACAGCCCCCTGCCACATGTGCTGCCACCACAGCATTCATGGGGATGGGAAGCAGGACATGTGGGCGTCCAAGAAGTAAATCTGCTTCATCCACAACCTGCCTGATGAGGTGGACTTCCAGAATCCAGCAGGTGAGCTCCACCATCGATGCATCCAGCGGTCAGCACACATCCAAACTATTGAGGAATCCCTCGTGGTGTGTAAAGAGCAGATGTTGGCTCTGAATGAGCTGTTTTGGGAGAAATCTAAGTGTGTGTGCTGGCTGTCCCAGGAGAAGATGAAGAAGGGGAGAGTGCTGCAGGAGCTGCTGTTGATCCTCACAGAGGAAGGCATGGACAGCAGGCTCCAGATGCCAGCAAAGGCGAGCCCCCCCTCCCCCACCAATGCTGCTTCAGATGCATCAGGGCCTGTGGTGGGTGAAATGAGGGAGGAGCAGAAAGGTTTTGAAGAATTGCAACTTGAAGACAGCGTGGAAACTGCCAGAGGATAGGTCAGGGTTCTTGTCACCATAGAGGACTCCCTCAAGGAGCACATCCTGCTGCAGATGCCCCAGATACAGATCTGCCCACAGCTCAGGCGAGGAGTGCTCCCTCCCTTTCTTCTGTAGACTGATGCAGATAATGACTCTCCATGTGACATATTGACTCTGAAAAGCCTTGGAAGCCACCAGAAGTAGGTGGTCAGGTGGCCTTCTCTCAGGCCTCAATCTGCTGGGTGAAGGGAAGGTTAAACTGGGTGTTGGGTAGGGCAGAGGCTGCCGGGAGGTGGCCCAAGCTCAAGAGATATAATGGCCCATTGGTGGCCAGGGAAGAGACCCATGTTATGCTTATCACAATAAATTGTTTTGAAAGGGGAAAAAAAGACTCCAACAAAGATTTGTTCTTCCAGTCCTGGGGCTTGAACTAAGGGCCTGGCCACTCTCCCTGAGCTCTTTTTGATCAAGGGTGGTGCTCGACCAGTTGAGCCCCACTTCCCCTTCCAGCTTTTTCTGTGTGGAATCAAGCCCAGGGTTTCAGTCATGCTAGGCGACCGCTCTACCACTGACGCACCTTCTCAGCTAGGATGATTCACTCCTCCCAAACCCATATGGCCATTCCTCAGATAAATAGGAAGTAGGGGCTAGGATGAATATGAAGCACTTCTGGTTCACAACAAAATACTTCCCCGCCCCCTAATCCCACACCCTTAGTTGAAGTTTATCTTCTACCATTGAGAGATGAGGGAGGGACAGGGGAGTCTTGAGAGAGGAGTATCAAGAGCAGTGGCCCTACATCCTCCCCCACACAAGGGGTCCTCTAGATTCCAATCTTACCTGACTCAATGTGGAGTCTACACTGTCTTCCCACCACAGTAAGGCTCAGGATGAAATAAAGGTCAACTCTGGGCTCAGCCCACACCCACGGTGGAAGTTCCTAATCCCAGACCTACTTCCACCTCTGACTTCCCCGAGTTAGGCCAGACCCACCACTCACCACTATGTTGGTGGTGATGACCTCATGGATGGATTCAAGGAAGAAAGTTTATGGCAAAGAGCAGAAGCAGCAGGGTGAGCACGGCAGAAGGAGGTGGGGTGATTGCTCTGGGATCTTCCTCCTTGGAGCCCTTCCTTCCATCCAGAGCCATGCTGACCCAAAGCATGGACAAGGCCAGGGGGTGAGACAAGATGGACCAGCACAGGACTAACGGAGGCACTGCTTTGTCTTGGAGCACTTGAAAATTCCAATTATATTTGGCCAATGCCAATCCCAAAGCCAACATGCAAAGCCTCTCCTTGTTGTTGTTGGACATGAACACTGTCCCTGAGCTCTTATTCTCGAGGCTGGCACTCTACCACTTGAGCCAAAGGACCACTTTTGTTTTCTGACGGTTCATCGAGGATAAGAGTCTCACACACTTTCTGCCCAGGCTGGCTTGGCACCGTGATCCTCCAAATCTCAGCTTCCTGAGTAGCTATGATGCCAGGCATGAGCCACCAGTGCCCAGTATGTGATGACTTTTGAAGGCATCTTGGCGATTTTGTAAAGGAGCCCCAAAGGGCCTGGATAGACCATGACCCAATCAAGGAGCTGGGATCAGAGAAAGATGACCTTCTACCCATTCTGTTCCCCAAAATTAAAGATGCCAGGTAGTGGTGTATGCATGACACCTAGGCCAGCAGCCACCAGGCTTAGTGGGGGAAAAGTAGAGAATATACAAAGATTGCAGTATAGAAATCTCTGATTTTTCATGCATGTGGTGTGTGTGTGTGTGTGTGTGTGTGTGTGTGTGTGTGTGTGTGTGCGTTTGTGTGAACTCAGGGTCTACAGTTTTCTTGCTCAAGGCTACTGCTCTGCCACTTGAGCTACAGCCCCACTTGCTTTTTGATTGTTAATTGTAGGTAAGTGTCTCAAGTATTTTCCTGTCCAGGGTGACTTGGAAGCATGATGGAGACCCCAGGGAAGCAAGAGTAAACATAACTCCCAGGTACAATCCCTATGGTGGGCCACTCCTGCCTCCTGGTGGCCAGATGCGGGATATGCAGCCCCATGCCATTGTCCTCTACAGTTCAATTTTGAGAAGTGACCAGGGGCCAAGCTGACTTTTGTTCACCCTGATTGCTGATACCAGAGCAGGTCTTTTCCACCCTAGGCCAAGAGAGCTCCATGAGGCCCAGCTTCCCAGGAGCACAAGGAAGAGAGAGGTCAGCTCCAAGCTGAACTAAGAGCCTTTGCATACAGACACCCCAACTTGGCCTTCCTTATCACCATAAGACCTGTCAAAGAACAACCCCAAAAAAACAAAATTGGAGCTGTGCCTCCAAGTGATAGAGCTCTAGCCTTGAACCAAAATGCTCAGGGATATGGCCCCCAAACTTTGAGTTCAAGACCCCCAGCTGACCCTCCCCCATAAAACACAGGTTGGCTAAATGTGAACTAGTAGGATTTTTGAAGTGTTTCCGAAGAATGGGGATACTGAAGAAAGCACCCTAATTCTAATGAAAGCTAAACCTGTGACATACAGCTATGTGCTGAGTCCTTTAAAGGGCGCTATTTGCTGGGTCCTTCCCACATGGGGGTTTTGTGCTGAGTCCTCAAAAAGGTGCTGTTTGCTGAGTCATCCCATAGGTTGCTATGTGCTGAGTCCCTGAGAAGAGTGGGCCGTGTGTGCTGTGTGCTGAGTCCATTACACAATGTACTGTATGCTGAGTCCTTCAAAAGGTGTGGTGTGCTAATTCATCCAAAAGGGTCCTGCTATGTGCTGAGCCCTTGAGAAGAGAGGGATGAGGTGAGTTTTTTGAGTGCTGTGTGCTGAGTCCTTTACACAAGGTGCTCTGTATTGTCCTTCAAACGGTGCTGTGTGCTGAGTGCTTCCACAGTGTGGTATGTGCTGAGTCCTGCCATAGTGTGGTATGTGCAGAAACCTTCAAAATTCTTTTATGTGCTGAGTTCTTCGAAGGGTGCTATGCAATGAGTGGTTTACAAAGGGTGCTTTTTACTCAGCCTTTCAAAGGGCTGTGTGGAGTCTTAACACAGAAGGTGCTATGTAATGAGCCCCTGGGAAAGTGTGTTATGTGCTGAGTTTTTCAAAGCATGCAATGTGCTGAGTCCTTTACACTGCAAGCTATGGACTCCCTCCTTCAAAGGATGCTGTGTGCTGAGTACTCTACACAGGGTACTATATGCTGAGTCTTTCAAAGGGAGCTGTGTGCTCAGTCCTTTACACAGGGTGCTTTGTGCTGTTTTTCAAAGTGTGCTGTGTGTCATCCCAAAGAGTGCTATGTTCTGAGTCCTTGAGAGTAGTTATCCCCAACATCACATAAACACACACACACACACACACACACACACACAAACACACACACATACACACACATACACAAGGGTCACCATGCACCTTCTTAGTGTGTGGATTGAAGGGGGATGGAGGAGAATCTCCTCTAGGGGTGGAGCTGAGGGGAGATTCGATCCCTGGGGCAGGTACTGGGGTTGGGAGAAAGTGCTGAGCTGAGGTGATGCTGCAATTGCCATGGCCTGGAAGCCTTAGAGCCCAGTCAGGGTTGTGATTGCAGCTAGAAATACGGGGCATGGCCTAGGGGAGGAGTGGGCATGGCCAAGTGGAGGAGGGGGAGGGGCCCTGGGGTGCACTGTGGTGGCAGCGATGGGGTGGAGCAGGCACGCCTGTGCGCTGGCCCAGGAGTGGAGTGGGGGCAGAGAGAGAGCAGAGAGAAGAGCAAGCACAAGCATGAGGGGAAGCTGTTCTAGAGGCTGGCGGCCGCTGCCATCAAAGCGCAGTCCTGAACAGTAGCACAGAGCACCTGGAGCCGGCAAGGCAGGTACATCACTGCGGGCAGCCCCACGGGGGCACGGCGGCCATGGCTGCCCTGAATCTGAGGTCCTGGCACGGGAAGCACGGCGGTGGCTTCGGTGGTGGAGGCAATGGAAGCAGGCAGTTGAGACGGAGGTGGTGGTGGTGATGGCAGCTGAGGCAGGGGTGGCAGCAAGCACAGCTGCAGGCAGATGCCCCCTCCACCTCCCAGCAGCGTAGCATTTCAAACATGGCCCTGCCTGGTCTGATCCGAGGCCCCTTTCGCAGTGGCCCAGCAGAAATGGTGGGTCCCTGCCTGGCATGAGGCCCAGACCCAGTTCCTGGACCTGGTCCTTGCACTCCGGGCCTGGGTGCACCCAGAGCCATTGCCTACAGCTTCTCCCAGCAGCACGCATGAGTGGCCACTCCATGGGACCACACCTGGTGACTCCTGCACAAGGCGAAACCCCTGACCCCCTCCTTCCCCCTCCCCCACAGACCCGGACCCCACCTCCTGTCTCCTCTCTCCATCCTGCCTGCACCTCCCCTGCACTCCACAGTCCACCCTGGCTCTGCCACAAATGCGCCCCAGGAGAGAGGGGTGGGTGTTGCCCCAAGGATCCCACCCCCATTCCTAGGGCCAGTGTCCCAGGAAAAGGGCAGATGCAGGGATTGGTGAGGAGGGGGCACCACAGAACCCCTGGCCTAGAGCAGGGAAAGCCACATCAGCACCCTTCCTCTCCTTGGTGGGAACCTAGTGGCTTTAGTTAGATGTGGGGAGGAGCACCTCCACACCTGCCTTCTAGGGTCTTTTCCTTTTTGCTGGGGTTGGGGGGTGTTAGATGCAAGAGATAGGCCCCCCTTGCTGTGTGAGCCCTTGTCTTCTGTGCTAGGTCACCCTTTCACCTGAGGAGGTCCCAGAAGAACCCACTAGGGAGGTGAGGGCACTGGGGGTCAGAAGGTGACTATCTGGGAGGAACACACCCCCTCTGACATACATACACCTGTCTTGTCCCCCCCCTCCCTGCTGTCAACAGTACTCACAGGGTGATCACATTTCCCAGCTCTGCCTGCTTCTGCTGGTGCTCCTGGTCCTTCTGGTCTCCTAGTCCTCCCCAAGAATCTGCCAATTAGCCCAGAAGCATCTAGGCTGGAAATAGGGAGTCCATCCATGTATGTAGCCTTTATGACCCCATCAAATTCCCCAACAACAGTCCCACCCCAAGTCAGACACTTCTCTGGAGGCACCAGGATTGCCTGCTGTGTTTTCTTTCAGGGCTCTGAGGAGTCATCTGTCTCTGGATTCCTTGACCCAGTGTCCGGGCCTAGGGTTTTGGTGAATGGGGAGACAAGGCTGGTTGTTCCCAATGGAAAGGTCTGGCCCTGGGTAAAGGGAGAGGCAGGGTGGTTCTGCATTATTAGAGCAGTGTTCCCCTTGGTTGGGAGCCCCTGGTTCTGACAAGGGAACTGCCATGCTCGAGCTTGTACATTGCCCAGATGAGGAACCAACAAACTCAGGAGAGGCACTGCTCTGAGTCTGTTTGTGTGTGTGTGTGTGTGTGTGTGTGTGTGTGTGTATGTGTGTATGAGACAGAGAGAGACAGCGACAGAGACAGAGAGAGAGAGAGAGAGAGGGAGGGAGGGAGGGAGAGGGAGGGAGGGAGGGAGATAACGATCATCTCTCTCCTCGTACAGCCTGACTGTGCTCAGGTCAGTGATCAGTTGGCAAATTGCAGGTGTTTCATGGTGAGTCTTGTGTGACCCATTTGGATGTGTGTGTGTGTGTGTGTGTGTGTGTGTGTGTGTGTGTGTGTGTGTGTGTGTGTTGGGAGATTAGGAGATGAGAAAAATGAAAATATATTTAAGTCACCATATGTAAAAAGAGCAAAAGCAATTTATTTGTGTGTATGTGTGTATTTGTTGTTCTTTTTTCAGAATGCTCAGTATGAGCCCAGCCACAATTTTTGTTTTCTCCTTCACCATTTCATGGCTCCTTTGGGGAAGGTTTCAGTATATGTTCCTTTCCACCTCTTTCCACCTCCCTCTTCCCCTTTCTTGCAGCCCACAGTAGCTGCTGGACCTGCATGGGACTCCCTAGGAGGCCTGTGTGAACCACAGAACAGAGTGGACCCCTGTCCTGTCTTCAGCCAGACCCTTGTGAGGCCAGTGTGACCACAGCCGCACTCTTCCAGCCAGACACTCTGCTCTCATGTGTATAGTTGGAGTTAATTCAAGGGTTGGGAATGTGTCTGCCAAACATAATTAAGGAACGAGATGGGTGGGAGTAGGGCAGGGGCTGTGAAGCTAGGAGTGTCTGGGGAGTGGCGAACGGTGTAACATGGCAGATGCTTCACCACAACCAAGGATGAGAGGAGAACCTTACCCAGGGCATTGACGGTGTCTGTGAGCATTTGGGCAAGGGGCTCTGGGCCCCCACTGAGGGCGTGGATTCCCTAGTGAGGCAGTGCATCCGTGTGTAGTCCTCCCTGGAGTCCGGCAGTCTCCAATCTGTGTCCCACCTGGGCCGTTTCCAGCTGGACAGTGGTAGGCAAATTTCCCCTCCTGGAGCCTGCTTGGTATCATACCGTGGCAGTTAGCTAGGGCTCTCTGAATGTCAGTTTCTGTAACCTGCTGTAGGCTGCTTGGAAGGAAAAGGGGACCACTGATTTTGGAACCGTTTAAGTTTGATTGGGACAAGTGAAATGCCACCTTTTCCAGGTTTTTTTTTTTTTTTTTTTCTTGAAGCTGGCAATTTCCACTAATGCCTGCATTCATGGGTTAAATTAGATGAACCAATTCAGCTGTCAAACAGTGATGTTAAAAGAGGCACAGGCAGAGTTCCCAAGCCAGATGGTCTCCTGCTATGAATGTCATGCCTTGACTGCATTTCTCTAGCAGCTGCTGATTCTTCTACAGCTCTCTCTAGGGTGACACCACAGTTGAGGATGTCATGGGGAGCAGAGAGTGACCTTGCCATCCCCAGCCTGCCAGCTGTGAGCAGAGACTATTTTCAGCACCTGAAGTGGAACCCGGGATGCCTCGAGAATCCTTTCTCTGTAACATGCAACTTGGGGGCCAGATATAATGGGCCATCCTGTCTGGTCCCACAGAGAGGAAAGGAGGCCACTTGAGCCAGGGGTTCAGCTCATGGCAACCTCGTTCACACCTGAGGGGGAATTCAGTGCCACAGATTTGGTCAGCCACTGGACAGAGATCTTTGAGAATATAGACATCCCAGTGGCCCCAGAATCCAGCGAGAACATTGTGGCTCACATCCTGGGAGCCAAAACAGTTAAATGCGGTGGCACGAGGAGGGTGGGAAGAGGGACGAGGGAGAACTGTGGGAGAGCTACATCAGACTTTGCCTTGCCCCCTCTCCCCCCGCCCCAGGATGCTTACATGAATCGGATGGGACTTTTCTGTAATATGGTCATAGACAGATGCTCATTTAGTTATCCAACAAATAGTTACAGTGTGCACCATGCTCGAAGGGGTGGGGGTTGTCATAGATGATGAAAGGTTCCAGTGCTGGTTCCACAGGACATGAAGAAACCTTGGTTTGAACTGGATGCTGGTGCTTCATGCCTGTCATGCTAGCTACTTAGGAGGCTGAGATGGGAGGATCAAAGCTTAAGGCCCAGCCAGGAAAGACTGTAACAACCAAAAAGAAAATGCCAGAAATGAATGTGTACCTCAAGCCGTAGACTGGTCGCCTTGAGTAAAAAGGCTCAGGGACAACATCCAGGCTCCTAATTCAAGGCCAGGAGTGAGACAAAGAAAGGAAACAGAGAGAGAGGAGGGAAGGACGAAGGGAAAAAATGAGGAAAGGAAGGAAGAAGGGAGCATGCAAGCTTTGGTTTGGAGTCCCTGGATCAAGAGAGCCAACCACTCACAATCTCTGTGGGTAACATTTCACAGCCTAAAGCCAGTATGTAGGACTAAGCCACTGACCCTTCAGCAACTTCATGACATCCAGGAGCTGTGTGGTCACCAAATGCAGGGGGAAGCAGCCTCAGGAAGGACCTAGGGCTCAGGGTGCGTCACCAGGTTTCAATTATCCCGGCCCTAGCAAGTTTATTTCCTGGTCAGATAATAAGAAATTGTCTAAGGGCTAGGGAGGTGTTGGGGTGAGGGAGTGTCAAGGGTGGGGCAAGGCATAAGCAGGAAGATGAAGAGGTCGGACGATCCCAGGTCAGGTGTGTCAGGACATTGAAGCCATGATCTCTCCTGACAACATAGACCACCAGTTATGGAGTCTTTGACCCAGCCATACTTCTATTAAGAGTCCTAGAACCTTAGATTCACCATTGACTGCCTGGCTGTTGTCCACTGCAGGATGCCTGTGCAGTACATCCTTGGGGACTGGGACTTTCCATGGCTCAATCAGAAGATGACACCCCCGGTGTTCATTCCTCCACCAGAGACAGAGGTAAGTGGGCCACTGGCACAGCGCAGCCAGGGAATGAGGACGGGAGTCAGGACCTGAGTGACTTCGAGACTTCCTCTAGGGGGTGCTAGGACTACGTGTCTGCCATTCTCAGGGGCAGAGGTGGGTCTCTGCTGGCTCAACCTTTAGTCTACATGGCAGTCTGGGATTCAGAGAGGGCTGACTGAAGGTGAGGCAGGCTTGGGTTGAGGCTGGTGGGAAAACAAGAGGCACTGAGCTCTGAGCAGGGTTGTTTCTTTGAGGATACTCTCAACCTAAGAACATTCCTGGGATGGACCAGCACTTTTCTCCTTCCAGAGAGAGAGGGACCTATAGCCCCTCCAGTTGGAGTCCCTTGGCCGAGAAATCCTTTCATATTCACATCCTGTGGTTGGATAACTAGAACTCACCTTGCTGCTCAGTGTCAAGGCAGGACAATGAGAAATCCTGATTCTTTGATAAGGTCAGGGGATCCTCAGTATGAGATTGTACTTGAATGTCCTAACTTGGTGCATAGTCAGTCCTATCTAAGACTGCCATGATGTAGGACATAGAATCTAGAGAATGAGAGCCGGATGGGGTCTGTTCTGGGAGTCTTGAGTATTATGTGTGAACTTTGAGCTCCCGTGTGCCAACCTGCTTCCCTTTCTTGGGTGGGTCTTTGCTAGAAAAAGCTTGAAACTAAGGACCAGATCTTATCCCTTGTCTTTGATGTTCAAAGATAACACTCTACCATTTCAGCCAAAGCTTCACTTCCAACTTTTTTGGGTGTTTAATTGTAGAAAAAGAGTTCTAATGGACTTTACTGCCAAGGGTGAAATCCAACTGTAGTCCTCAGATCTCAGTCTCCTGAGGGGGTAGGATGAAAAGGATGAAAATTTATCTTTGGCCGGGTGCCAGTAGCTCATGGCTGTCATCCTAGGTACTCAGAAACTGAGATCTGAGGATCATGGTTCAAAGCTATCATGGGGAGGAAAGACCCTGAGACTCATCTCCAACGGACCACCTGAAAACTGCAAGTGGTGCTGTGGCTCAAGTAGTAGAATGCTTACCTTGAGTTGAAGAGCTCAGGGACAGCACCCAGGCCCAGAATTCAAGCCCCACAACTGAAAAAAAGAAAGAAAGCAAACTATCTTTGCCTGCAAAGGATGGTGCAGGTGTGTGGGGGGGGTGGGAGGGGGAGGATGCTATGGTTGGGAGACCAGCTGCTGGCATCACTGTACAGACATTTTTAAGAACTCCCCAAGTTTGCCCCAGTTTGAAGCCAGAGCTTCAAGAGGACTTGGCCTGTGGCAGGCAGGGAGTGGGCAAATGGGTGCAGGGGTGGGATTATTGTGTCTGTATTCTCTCCATTGAAGGATGGATTTGGATGCTGGGTGACAAAGTCTGAAATTAAGGGTTGCAGCAAGTGTGTGGCCTGACGAGGATGGGTTTCCCCTGGGTATGTGAAGTTGGCTGGAGCCGGAAGCCGCTGATGGCTCACAACTGTCATCCTAGCTACTCAGAAGGCTGAGATGTGAAGACCATGGTTCCAAGCCAGCTTGGGAAGAAAAGTCTGTGAGACTTGATGTCCAATGGACCACCAGAGAACAGGATTTGGCGCTGTGGTGCAAGTGGGATATTGCTCACCTTCGGCTGAAGAGCGGTGGGACAGCGCCCTGGCCGAGAGTTTAAACCCCATGACCAAAGGGAGAGGGGCTAAGTTTTCTGCATAGCAGTGTGGACAGTAGGAACTGCCATGTTGGACTATGAGACATTCCAGATATGTGAGAGGCTTACTGGTTTATCTATAGAGGGTCTAATGTCGGTAGTGCCACCTTCTTGAGGGTAGGATGTGATCCTAATGGAGATAGTCCATGGTTCTGTTCTCAGGGACTGCTGAAGCCTTGGGCTGTCAGTGTGTGTATGTGTGTGTGTGTGTGTGTGTGCGCGTGTGTGTGTGTGTGTGTGTGTGTGTGTGTGCGTGTGTGTGTGTGTGTGTGTGTGTCTGTGTGTGTGTCTGTGCCTGTTTCTTTGTCTGTGTCTGTGTATATGTCTGTGTCTGTGTGTGTTTGCTGATAGAAGACCTGGGCCTTGATCTCAGGGTCTAGGTGCTGTTCCTGAGCTTCTGTGCTCAAAGCTATTGCTCTGACACTTGAGCCATAGCTCCACCTCTGGCTTTTTGGTGGTTCACTGTAGATAAGTGTCTCACATTCTTTCCAGAATGGGCATGGGGTGGCTTTGAACCCTGTTCTTCAATCCCCAGCCTCCTGAGTAGCAAGGAAGGCAAACATGAACCACCCCTGCAGGTTGTGTGTTTGTGTTTGTGTGTGTGTGTGTGTGTGTGTGTGTGTGTGTGTGTATGTGAGTGTAGAAGTGGGCTGTAACAAAGAGCACTGGACCCTTTGGTAACTTCGGCGTGCTTTCTTTGGGGGTACATGGGCTTTGTGGCTGAGGTCTGGGGACCTGGAAGGGTGAGATGCTTAATGGGGACTCAGCACTTAAATTATAAGACCAAGGGATCTGTGTGCCCTGGAGATGTCTACTCGTGCCGCGGACTGGCTCTGTTGGGACGGCGGAGGACACCTAGTAGGGGTAACTGGAACAGGTAGGGAGGTGGCAAACAGACAACTCACACACAAGAGGAGTGAATGCTGAGTGCGATTTGTTGCAGAGGATGACAAGCTTTTATAGAAAAAAGGCTCCATGAGAAAGGGCAAACGGTTACATAATCTTGTTGCAAGGCTTTGGGTGGTCACCAGCTGGTCGCCTGATCTTGTTCTTGGATGATGAGCTATGATGATAGGCACTTGTTCCAGGCTTTACCTCATCAACCCCATAAGAATAGCAAAGTTAATCGGTTTTGAGATGCTTATCACCTATTAACCATTAACCAGAGCATATGGGCAAGGTGTTAGACAGAAAGGCATAAACTCTAGTATTTTATTTTTACTTCTGCTTAGTTTTGTACTTTATACATTTCAAATCTTTTCTAAGCAATTGTGCTTCTTCGCCATTCTTTAGAAAGTCCCCAATTTGTGGCCAAAAATCATGATATTCAGTATAGATAGCTAAATCTGGCCATACATCAAATTCAGGCTCATAGTGTCTTCTCTGTAACCCTTTCACATAATCATTTACTCTTCTCCATAGAGGCCTTAACTGTCTCATAAGATCTTCCTTATTCTTTTTGATAGTAAGCATCAAGGAGTCCTAGATCTAGCAAGTCTCTCAGTAAATGGAAGAGAGTAATAGGAAATTTTTTCTCCTAAGTAATTTTCCCAACGGTTGCTATCCTTATCATACACACCTGTAAAAGGCTATGGATCTGGGGGAAGTCTTTGAGGCCCTCTTGATAAGGCAGGATCCCACCAGCATCCCCTAATATGCCACTGCCATCTTCCATCCACCAATCTTTTAGGAATCTTATTTAGTTTTTGGTCTAAATATCCCTCTACATCTTTCTTATCTACTGTAGATACTTCAAGATTAAAGGAAAGTCTCCAATAGCCATGCACTCTTTCTGCTCTAGCTGTGCCTACAGCTTCTTGTAAATCTCTTACAAACAATTCCTTCTGCTGAAGTGAAGTCATAAAACCCCCAATGCTTTTATTTTCACTTATGACTTGTTTAATAGCCTCCATAAGAGGGGCTTTCAGCATATCACTTAAATCTGGTGGATTAGTCATATTCTCAGGACACTCATCGGATGTTGGAGTCATCATCACTTCCAAGAAAGAGCCCTGAATAAGAGAATGCTGAGCATGAGTAAGTAGAACAAGCAGCAGGAACAGTAAAAGAATAATGGGCACTCCTATGCAGCAAAGAAAAGAGAAACAGGAACAGGAACACATCTTTCCCAGGGGCTTGCCAGACTTTCCAGGACGTAGGCCTCTTTGAAGCCCCACTCTCAGATCTGATAGCAGATGTTCCATGCTAAGCAGACTCCACTGGAACAGGTGTGGCATACTCCATTGGGCATGGTTGGTGGCAGAAGGAGCTTGGGAGGACCTGGGGGTAAGGCCTGCAGAGGTGGCTCCCCAGGGGGACAGAGAGCATGGCCAGCACTTAGTAAGGATGAGAGCCCTGTTAATATGGAGTGCACTCTCATGGTTCAGACTTTGGGTCTTATCATGATGTTTGATGGGCGAGGCCAACCCTATTTTAAATGTTGACCTGTGATCTTCAGATCTCAGCCTCCTGAGTACTAGGATTATTGGCATGAGCCTCTGGCACCAGGGCCTCTGATTCTTTTTGGTATATTACGGTTTGAATTCAAGGCTTTAGACTTGCCACCCAGGTCTTCTAACATGTGAGCCAAGACTTTCTGTCTTGGGTATTTCCAAGATAGAGTCTCAATATATGTTCAGGCTGGTCTGGATTGGATTCCCCACTGCTACCTTTCTGGCCAGACCCTGGATGTAAGAAAATGAATTCACTCTATGTCTACATCGCTTTGCTGGGATGTCATTTTGGGGAGTGGGGGCGGTGTGAAGAGGAAAGACCCCAGAACTGACACCTTCTGGGGGACATTTCTTCTTGTGACAGAGCCAAGTCTTTGCTGTGTTTGACGAGGAAGCCACCATCAGACTGACCTGGAACAATGCTCAAAGGTATGTTGGCTGTTGAAGTATCAAACCCACCCATGTCTGCTGCCCACTCACAACAAGGGGGTGCAGTGCAGGTGGTCCAGCACTGGCCCTAGGGGATTATAAATGGATGGTGGTGGTCAGGTGCCAGTGGTTCCTGCACATCATCCTGGCTATTGGCGAGGCTGAGGTCTGATGGACGTGACTCAAAGCCAGTCCAGGCAGGAGAGTCTGTGAGATTCTTATCTCCCATAAACCAACAACCACCCCCCCACACACACACAAAAGCCAGATTTGGTGCTGTGGCTCAAGTGTTAGAGCCTTAGCCTTGAGTAAAAGAAGCTCAGGAATGACATTCACTCCCTGAATCCAAGCCCTAGGACTCACAAAAAAATAATGAAATAAATGAATAGTGGGCATCTGTTACCTTACTACCAAAAAGGATGGATTCAGTCTTCTCTCTGGTACTTGTATCCAAAGGTCATGGGCTTCTCTTGATGTTCTTCTAAACTTCTCCTATCCATTATCTTTCCAGGCTTCAGTTGCAGGATAGAATTCATATCATTCCACTCAATGTGACCTTATGTACCCTCCCCTACCCGCCTTCCTTGGGGTGGGGATCCTGGATGTACTCATCACTGGGAGGATGAGGCACCGGAGAAATAGTGTAGGTATCCCTGAAACTTATACACACACACACACACACACACACACACACACACACACACACACACACATACATACACACACACACACACACACACACACACACACACATATACACCCATACTCACCCAGGCCAACTCAGACTAGCCTTTTCCAAAGACACTTCATCTCCTTGGATTAACTGACCTAGGAGAGGAACTTGATTTCCTGTAACTAAGTATTTTAACTAGGGCTTGCTAATTGACATGAGATAAACAGAAGCTCAAAAGAAAGGCTCTGGTGCCCATCACCTCTGGCTCAGGCTCACAGCTGACATCCTGGCTACTTGGGAGGCAGACATCTGAGGATCAAAGATTGAAGCCATCCATAAGCTGGAAAGCTGGTGAGACGCTTCTCTCCATGGAACCACCAAAAAGTCAGAAGTGGAGCTATGGCTTAAGTGGTAAAGCACCAGCCTTGAGTACAAAACCTCAGAGACGCAGCTCCCAGATCCTCAGTTCAAGCCCACACAAAGTAATGGACCCATCTTGTTGCCCCCAGACTGCCTGGGCCTCTAGTGCCCTCTCATGGAGTGTGATACAGCATTGGTCCCTGGTTAGTGTATCAGAGCCTTCAAAAATTGGGTGGTGGAAACCAGGCCTTCCCCTTCATGTGCTTTCAACCCACTCCAGTAGGAAGGGAGAGTGTGACTGCAGAGCAGAGAAGACCCCACTCTGCCAGGGTGATTGGAGCAGGATTCTTAGAAGCAGCACTTGAAAAGGGGTCTTGCTTAACAAGGAGTATCTGACAGGAAGCACACAGAGCAAAGATGCTGTACATAAAGGACAACATAGAGGAGCATGTTCACTTCCAGCCAGAGCTGCTGCTGAGAAACTCAGTACAGATGTGCAGGACTGTCTTGAGACACGCCCAAGTGGTTACAGAAGAACAGCTATCCAGGGTTGGGATTGTGTCTTAGCAGTAGTGGGCTTGCCTAGTGCACAGGAACCCTGGGTTCAATTCCTAGATCCCACATACACAGAAAAAGCTGGAAGTGGCACCATGGCTCAGGTGGAAGAGCATTGGCCTGGAGCAAAAGAAGCTTGGGTACAACACCTAAGCCCCGAGGTCAAGCCCCAGGACTGTCAACATAAAACAGCACTCCAAGGGTCCTTGGTGACAAGTGGATGGCTATGCCCTGTAGCTCTTAGTAGATCCATACATTTTATGTGTCACCTTCTTTGACAGAGGGAAGCTGGACACTCCTGCCCTGGCATCTACTGGACCCAGTTATCAGCAAACCTCCCAACATCTTCCACCAGGACATGGAGCAGCTGGCCCCAGAAAATCCTCAGATACCATTTGAGTGGCGCAATGGGATACAGGGCAGGCCCCAGAAATCCTAGTGGGTCTGATCTGCCCCAGATGGCCATGCCTTCCAGAGGAGGCGGTTGGGAGGTTAGAGAGGGGTAGTGATGTGGAAGGGGCACTTTAATGCCTATGGCCCTACCCAGATTCTGAGCATCCCTTTGCTGTCCCTAAGGGATCTAGAGGAGTGACTAGGTTGGAGTGTCTAGAGGAGGACTAGTTGGAAATCCTAAAGAATGAGACACCATAAACCATGCTCTGATGGCTCATGCCTATCATCCTGGCTACTCGGGAGTATCTTGTTTCCCCAACACAGGCAGGAACGTCCCAGGGGAGTCTCATTTCCAATCTCCAACCAGAAGTGGCACCATGGTTCAAGCACTGGCCTTGAGCAAAAATCATCATCAGGGACACTACCCAAGCCCTGAGTTTAAGCCCCTCAACCAAAAAAAAAAATCCAAGAAAGAAAGACACTCCTTGCCTACAAGAGATGGTTAAGGAGAGGGGTTGCTGTGGTTGGGAGACCAGGTACTGGCCTCAGGGTACAGACATTTCTAAGAACTCCCCAGTTTTGCCCAAGGGTGAAGTTACAGCATGGTAGGCTTTGCCTTACCAAGAACTCCAGAGGTCGTGTCCTTTCTTAAGCAGGGAGTGGGCGAATGGGAATAGGGGTGGGAGGGTAGTGTCAATTATATTCTCCCCATCCATGGAGGAATGGTTTTGTATGCTGGTGTTAAAGTCTGAAGGGAAGGGCTGCATGTGGTTTGTGGCCTGAAGGTGGGTTTCCCCAGGGTGTGAGAAGAGTCTCGTGAACTTTCCTGCCTGGGCTGGCTTCAAGCTGCCATCTTAAGAGCTCAGCCTCTGAGTAGCTGGGGTTGCTGGTATGAGCCATTGGCAACTGCTAAGGATGTTACCGTGTGTATGTGTGTGTACATGCACATGTAAGTGTGTGTGTGTGTGTTTGTGTTTACCAGGACTTGAACTCAGAGCCTAGGTGATATCCTTTAGCTTGTTTGCACAAGGTTGGTGCTGTACCACTTGAACTAGGGTATCTCTGCTTCCCAGATTTTTGGTGATTCATTGGAGAGAAGAGTCCACCCAGGCTAGCTTTGAATATTGATTGATCCTCAGGTGTCACTCTTGAGTAGCTAGGATTATAGACATGAGCCACTGGCATCCAGCTACAAGATGTCTTCTCATACTCTCTTCTGTTCTAACACATTGTCTGCTTGCCCTGGCCTAGATCTTCTGACCTCCACATCAGCTCCCAGCAGCCCCTGACTGTGTGGAGAACATAAAGCTCAAAATTGATCCTATTTCTTTCTCCTCAGGGAAGGGAATGTTTCCTCTGAAGCCTGGGTTAGGAGGGGTAGCTGCAGATGGGTACTCGGCTTGGAGAGAGGTACTCTGTTTTAGGCAAGAAGGAAAGTGTGTCCAGATGTTAATAGCTGATGATGTCCTATTCATAGCTCCTCAGGAGGCTGAGATGTGAGGATTACCATTCAGAGCCAGTCCAGCTAGAAAAGTGTGTGAGACTCTCTTCTGCAAATAAACACCCAAAAGCTGAAAGAAAAGCTGTGGCTCAAGTAGTAGACTGGTAGCCTTGAACGAAAAAACTGACGGACAGAGCCCAGGCCTTAAGGTCAAGCCCTAGCACCAAGATGCATGGGTGTGCGTGCACACACGCACATGCTCACACACACACAGACACACATACAAAGACACACACACACACGCACACACCACACACACACACACACACACACACACACACACACACACACACACACACATGAACTGAGCTAGAACTGGGGGGCAGTCCTGAGGCATAGTCATAGTCATAGTAAACTCTCAAATTAGATCAAGTGCTTTCTCCCTAAGTCCTTCTTGGGCTGAGTGGGTATGGGCCATGGCAGTAAGTTCCATGGAATCTGCCCCTCCATCTCTGCACAGGGCCACAGGACCAAGGGAAGGACACTATGAATGCTCCTTTGTAGTCAGTCCAAGATTGCAGACCTTCATCTGTCCCCAAGCAGTGGAGAGGAAAGCAGGTCTCTGAGCCCTGGGACTCCTGGGATAGCGACTGCTACAAGCATCAGCCAGCCAGCTGTGGATACCTGAGCCTACAAGTCTTTCATGAGCCCACCTCAACACGTGCCCAAGGTGTGCCTGACAGAGTCACAAACTTTTGATACCCACATGAGTGGGCATTACCTGCTGTGCCATCTTGCAGCTCCTGGTCCTCCTGGCCCAGAACCGTGGTCTGAAATGTCGGTTTACTGTTCAGATGCACACTTCACCCATGACTGATGCCATTCTGATGAGCGGGCTGATGACCTCCATGCCCCAAGGCGGGACCCTTCTCGATACTGTGGCCTGTTCCATACACAAAGGCTGCAAAAGAGACTGCTCTGAAGACACCTAGACATTGGGAGACTCAACCCTCAGAGGCCCAATGAAAAGCACTCTGCCTAGAGCCACAGAGTGAGCTCCAAGCAGGTGTTTGTCAAGGGGCTCAAACTCTGGGCCTGGGCACTGTAGCTCAGCTCTTCAGCTTACCACTTGATCCACAGCACCTCTTCCTGATTTCTGGTGATTCCTTGGAGATCAGAGTCTCCTGGACTTTCTTGCCAGGGCTGGCTTTGAACCACAATCTTCTGATCTCAGCTTCCTGAGGATCTAGGAGGACATGCATGAACCACATGCTCTTAGCTGATCTGGCCTTTTACCACAGTGTGCTAGGAGCTTCTTAAAGCTTTTCTTTATTTTTTTCTGTGCTTGCACTGGGGCTTGAACTCAGAGTTTGAGCCCTGGTTTCTTAACTTTTTCTAAAGGCTGGCACTTTACCACTTGAGCCACATTTCCTTTTCTGTCTTTTGGTAGTTCATTGGCAAGAAAAGAGTCTCACTAACTTTCTTCCCCTGAGTTGGATTTGACCCATGATATCTTATCTCTGTCTCCTGAATAGCTAGGATTTACAGGGGTTGAGCCACTGGTTGATAGAAGCTTTTCTTAAGAAAGAGTTCTTCCCTGAATTTGCCCTGACTCCTCCATGCAAAGGAGGCCTCTGAGGGTCAGGAGCTGTGAAAAATATGCTTCCAGCCACTGGAAATGGCTGGGGTCCATGGTGAAAAGCCAAGCTAATCTTCCCCCTGGGCCCCATTCTGGGTCCCCACCCTCTACCCTACCTGTGACTCAAGTACAAAACTTGACCCAGCCTTGAATCTCCTTCCAGACTTGTCTGAAGTCAAAGAACCTTCATTCCACCCACACCACCGGCTCTACACCATACCTCATGCTGTACCTTCTGCCTGAGGCTCTCTGTCCTTTTCTATATCTTAGAACTGCTGTGGAATTTTGGCACTGGTTATATCACCTCCTGAAGCAACTCTTTCCTTCCCTTTTCTCTCTTTTTTTAAATATTGAGTTTCTAGAGATGGAACTTGTGCAGGCCAACTGACAAATGCTCTATCTTGGTGTGTGTGTTTGTGCCAGTCTGGGGGTTTGAATTCATCACCTTGACAGTATCCCTGAGCTTTTGTGCTCAAGGCTAGCACTCCAGTACTTGAACCACAGATCTACTTCTGGCATTTGGGGTATTTAATTGGAGAAAAGTGTCTCATTATAGTCTTTCCTGCTTGTAATTTTGATCCTCAGATCTCAACCTCTTGAGTAGCTAAGATTACAGGGGTGAGCCATCAGCACCTGACCTCTTACTTCTAACCTCGGCCCTCCTCTGAGTCCCAGAAGAATATATCTCACCAGGGTCCCTTTTTTGCCTGTCTTGGAGCTTAATCTCAAAGTCTGAGCATGTTCCTGAGCTTCTTTTGCTCAAGGCTCGCACTCTATCACTTAAGTCACAGTACCACTTTCGGCTTTTTCTTTTTCTGTGGTACTAAGGAATCGAATCCAGGACTTCGTGCAATCTAGGTAAGTATTCTACCACTAAGCCACATCCCCAGCCCAAGGCTCACTTTAACAGGAGCTATGAGGGTGGGACTTATTGGCTAACCCCTTTCGGCACAGAAATCACTGGCTATTTCCTATCTTTCCCAGGATTTGGGACCAGCCTGAGACTTGGCAATCAGGAATGATGAATGAGTGATAGGCACCAGGCCCCACATCCTACAGAGGGATCTAGAATATGTAGCAAGAACGTTGGACAACTCCTACAGCCTAGGAAGTGTGGTCTCCCTGGATGCAGTGGCTGGCTTCTAGGTGTCCTGATGGGAAACCTCACCCACAACATAATGCACCTGTTGCACAAACAAGCCCAGGCAAAGCCTTTGGGGTTTCAGTACTTAAATGGCAGAGAAGGATGCTTTGTTCAAGCTGCCAGCTCAGACTTAGTATTGTCTCAGTGCTTGTCCCAGCTTACCCAGGTTTGGGGGCTGGGCATGGGCAACCTGCTGAATGCCCATCATCCATACACCATCCATCTATACACAGAGACACAGAATTCTGCCTCCTTTTTTTTTTTTGGTCAGGTCCAGGATTGAACTATGTACCTAGGCACTGTCCCTGAGCTCCTTTTACTCAAGGGTAGTGCTCTGCCCTTGAGCCACAGCCCCACCCATGTGTGTATTTTTTTCCTGTGGTCTCTTAGAAATAAGAGTGTCAGGAACTTTCCTGCCCCAGCTGAATTCCAACTGGCATTCTCTACATCTCAGCCTCCTGAGGAGCTAGGATTATAGGCAGAAGCCGCTGACACCTGGCTATCTTTTCTTCCTGTACTTTTTTTAAACGTGACAAGCTGAAGTATTCACAGTGCCATTCTAATGGTTTGTATTCGAAGTATACTACCCAGGCCTGGAGTTTGAATGCTAGGACTGCCCCCCACAAATGAAGGGAGAATCTGAAAAACTCATTCCTATTCATGTGAATGCTAATGGAATGTTATAAAAGTAATAATTTGCAGTTAATTCTTGATTCTATTTTAGAATGCCACACACAAATTACTGGATTTATATCTTCCATTCTAGCACCTAATGGAAGGATATTGACTAATTTTTAATTACAGTTTTTGTAAGTATTCAACCATAATACTTCATGAAATGGAGGGATAATGTAATCACTAATAATTGGTTATATATATATATATATATACATATATATATATATAATATCTTCACATTCCCTCTCTGTATATATATATGCATATATACACATACACTCATATATATATATATATATATATATATGTATATATATACATATATATACACATCTATCTATCTATCTATCTATCTATCTATCTATCTATCTATCTATCTATCTATCTATCCAACTATCTATCTTTCTATATATATATATCTTTCTGTCTATCTATATATTGGGCACTACTGTGGCTTGATCACAGGTCCTCAGAACTTCCTGGCAGCTCAGTTTGCCACACACTGGTCTGCTAAGACTGTGACCCCATTTATGGATTGGGTATTGTGAGTTGAAATCCCAACATGACCAAAAATTTATTCGTGGAGTAAGAAGCTAATTTTGACACATTTTTTTCTTCTCTGTGACAGTCCTTGGTCTGTGTGATGTATAATCCAAATGCAAATATATCCTAGGTGATATGAAGTAATGAAACATTATATGTGTAATAATACTAAATTAATAAGTGTAATAAATGCCATATGCTGTACACCCATGCAATATAAATAGATCTCATACATAAATATTAGTTTTTTCAGTGCTGGTGCTTCAATTCAGGCTCTGGGAATTGGTCTGAATTTCTTGTTTTCAAGGACAGTGATCTTCCCCTTCACCCACAGTGTCACAGAGTTACCCAGACCCTGAGTTCAAATCAAAGGCCTGCCAGAAATATGGTGCAAATTCCAAGTCAGGGCCTTATTATTATTATTTTTTGGCCAAACCATGGGGCTTGAACTCAGGTCTTGGCATCTCTGCCACAACCAACCCTGGGATCCTAGGACCAGAGTTCAAATCTTGGGGCTGACAAAAAAAAATCAAAAGAGAAGGATAAAGCTGAGATGGAAAGGGGAAACAAAGAGGAGGCAACAATGCTTGATAAGAAATGTACTAGTTATCTTGCCCATGTAATTGTAACTCCTCTGTATGGTATTCTTACAATAAAAATACTGAGAAGTTCAAGAAGGTGGTTTTACTTTTTTTCCCCCTTTGCATTGTGGCCATCCTGGGCCTAAATGACAAGGCCCAGAAAGTGTACATGACCTTGCATTGCTGATGTTTGGTGGGCTATTAGGGAAGCCATAGCCAAAAGAGGCAACTTAGGCCTGGAGGTCGAATCCTGGTACTGCCACTAATGAATGGTGGGAGATTCTAAGGTGCATTCTGATATACATCCATACAAATGAAATGTTATAAAAGTAACAAATAAATTACTAGTGTATGATTATATTATAAAACAATTATACTACATTAATTTTCAATTAATACTTTATTATGTATTCAATCATGATACTTAAAAAAGTAAGGAATAATTTAATTGCCAATAATTGGTAGTAATATCGTATAGGCAATTTCATAATATACAGACATTTCTTTCTTGTTTTAAGCATATACCTCTATATCTATCTATCTATCTACCTATCTATCTATCTATCTATCTATCTATCTATCTATCTATCTATCTATCTATCTACCTACCTACCTACCTATATACCAATCTACACATTTATCTGTTTGTACACTTGTCACTCCTGGGGATCAGTGGTAGTGTGCTCTCCTAGGACATACAAAGCCCTGGGTTTGATTCCTCACTACCACATGCACAGAAAAACCGAAAATTGTGCTGTCTAGCTTAAGTAGTAGAGGACTAGCTTTGAGCATAAAAGCATAGGGACTGTGTCTAGACCCTTACTCAAGACCCTAGTTGTGGCACCAAAAAAAAAGATAGAATGTTCTGACTGCAATGATATCAGGATAGGCAGCAAATACCTCATCACAGAACTAGCTGGGAGTCTGGGGTTGACAGGTGACATCTAACCTGACAACCAGAAGTAAACCACTGCAACACAGCTCCACCGAAACAGATGCTGCTGGCTCACTCACCCCTGTCATCCAAGATACTCGGGGGCTGAGATCTGACACTGGTGGGTTTAGAACTCAGCCCTGGCATGAAGTCTGCAAATCTCTGACCTGTGGCTCAAAGTGGCAGAGCTCTAGGCTTGAGCTAAAGATCTTAGGATAGTACCCCCAACCTCTGAGTGCAATCCACGTGGCTGACTCCCCCCCAAAATATTCCCCTCTAAATCATTAGAGGTGAACTTTGTGAGGTTTGTGATGTGATTCTGAAAGAATGGTGATACTGATGAAAGCACCCTAATTCTAATTACAGCATGTGGGATACAACTATGTGATGAGTTCTTCATGAGTTGTTGTGTGCCTAGTCTTTCATGGGGTTCATTCTTTCATCTTGTCCTTGTAAGAGCTCCACAAGTAAGATGATTGTGCAGATGGGAAAGTTGAGGCTCAGATATGCCCCCATGTCAGGGCCAAAATAATGTATGTACTGAAATCTAGTGAGTTGTCTCCTGCAGACAATTGTTTGGGTTCAGTTTTCTCCATCATGTACCTTGAACTCAGAGACTAGGCGCTGACTTTCATCCTGGGCTCATGGCCAGCATTCTACCACGTGGAGCCAACGACCCCTTGTATAAAAGTGTCAGAGCTTAGGTGTCTTTAGCTGAGGTCTGTCATCTTGCCTACTCAGGAAGCTGAAATCTGATGATCTGAGTTCCAAACTATACCAGACACAAAAGGTCCCATGAGACTATTATCTCCTATTCACCACTTAGAAATTGAAGTGGAAGCTGGGTACCGGTGACTCGCGCCTGTCATCCTAGCTACTCAGGAGGCTGAGAGCTGAGGATCACAGTCCAAAGCCAGCCTGAGCAGGAAATTCCTTGAGATGGTTATCTCCAATGAACCACCAGAAATCTGAAGGGGCTCTTTAGCACAAGTGGTAGAGCTCTAGACTTGAGCTGAAGAGCTCAGAGACAGCACCCAGGCCCAGACTTCAACTCCTCCAACTTATAAGTAAAAAGTAACCTGAAGTGGAGTGCTGCGAATGTGTCATAGGGGTAGAGTGCTTTGTATGTATGAAACACTGGGCTTGAATCCTCAGTACCACATCAGTAGAAAAAAATCTAATGTGTTCTGTAGCTCAAGTTGTAGAGTGCTGTCCTTGTACAGGAGAAACTCAGGTACAGTGATCAAGTCCTGAGTCCTTCAGGAGTGGTGTATGCACACACACACACACACACACACACACACACACACACACACACACACAGAGACCAGAAGTGAAACTGTGACATCAAATGGGAAAGCACTGAGCTTCTGCTCTGAACTCATGGTCAGCACCTTCGCCCTGTGTTCAACCCCAAAACCTAGCCACCGAGGGCCCAACTAGGAGAAGTCAAAGGTTTCAAATCCTGATGAGCTTCACCAGCCCTAGATGACAGGAAGCATTGTGATTTTGCACAAGTGCTTAGATTTAGCAAGCTTCCGGAAACCTAGGGAGGCAACACTGCCAATTATGAATCATTTCATTAGACTCATGGCCCTAGTTGTCTGCCAGAAGGACTCTTTAATTAATTGTAGCAGTTTGTCTCAACATTGGAACACAGTGTAACAAAGACAGGATGAGTACAGGGAACTTGGCCTGCCACAGGAGGTGGCACAAATGAAGACTTCCTGTCAAAACAGAGCACTGGGGAGAGAGATAGCTTGGGGTAAAAGGAGGCCTTTTTCTCCTGGCTTTTAGAACCCACCCACACTCATCCTCACTAATTGCCCTGGATGAAATGTTTGTTACACAGCTGTACAGGAGTAAGGCTTTTTTTTTGCCTGTTCCAACAATGAAGCAGACTTCCTCCAGTAGCCTGGGGTGTGGAGAAACCCTGAGGTTACACTGGGAACCGTGAGGGGAGCTCTGGAACATGCACTGTCTTGAAAGCTGTGCTATGAAATCATTCTACTTAAAGCAAATTTCCTAGCTGGGTTCCTTTTTTCATAGTAACTCTGGATGTTCACCGATAGAAATACTTGCATATATACACAGATACGTGGAGTTACTGGCTCTTTTTTTTTTTGCGGCAGGTCCTGAGTCTTGAACTGTGAGCTTAGACATTGTCCCTGAGCTCCTTTTGCTCAAGGAAGCATTTTATTGTGCCTTAAAACATGATAATCATTAAATGGAGGCATAATTCAATACCTATTAATTATTAGGAATATATTACATGTAATTTTATATGTAGACATCTCGCATTCTATAAATATTTTTATATATTTAAATATACAATCGAATATACCTATAAATCTCTCTCTCTCCCCCAGCCCTCTCTCTCTCTGTATATATATATATATGCTAGAAGTCAGGTCCTGGAAACTGCCTGGCAGTAAATTATTTTGAGGCTGCTGTGCTTACTGACCACTTGAAGAATTGGGGACATTCCAGGCCCTGAGTTCAAATCAGAGCAGTGCCAAAGTCAATAGATGGAGTAAGAAGCCAACGTTGAACTGTTTTCCTTTCTGTGAAAGAGTTGTGTCCTAGGTACAATATGTAATATCGATGCAAATACATACATATATATGATGTACATTATAAATGTTTATAAATATTATTTTTGGCCACTCCTGGGCCTGTAATTCATGCCTTGGGAAATGTTCCTGAATTTCTTTTCTTCAAGGCGGGTGAGCTCCTATGTCACCCAGATCACAATAGAGTTACCCAGCCCCTGAGTTCAAATCCCAGGTATGGCAGATAAAATGGCCCAAATTCCAAGTCAATGTGTTAACATTTTTTTTTGGGGGGGGGGAAGGCATGGGTCTTGAAATTAGGTTGTCCTAACTCTGCCTCAGCCTTGATTACCCTAAGATGGGGTGCAGCTTTTACACCCACAGATGACCCAGGTATCCTAAGACCCGAGTTCAACTCCCATCACTGGCAAAAAAAACATCAAACCAACAAAAATGGAGGATGAATAATGCACAACAGTATTACCTTTGTTTCCTTTGCACTGTAATCATCCTGGGTGACAGTGAATAAGCTTGAAAATTTTACATGACCTTGCATAGCTGGGGGGTTGTCAATGAAGCCTGAGCCCAAGCCAGGCACAGAGGCCCTGAGTTCGATCCTGAGACTGCCACCTACACATGGCTGAAGATCCTAGGAAACTCGTTCCTATCTATAGGAATACTAATAGAATGTTGACATGTACTAATTGAATCATTAATTAGCTAGTCATTCTAGTATAAGATTGTACACAATAAATATAGATCATTAATTTAATTAATACTTCATTAAATCTTCTACCATGATTAATTAATGGAGGCATAATTTTATCCCAAATAATTGTTAGTAAAAAAAAAAATATATATATATATATATATACACACAATATAGACATCAAACTTTATATGGCGTTATACACTAGAATCTACATAAATGTCTGTCTCTGTATACATTTATTGATAGATGCATATACATATGTAAATACACACAAACATTTCAGTTTACACATCTATCTGTTTATATATTGGCCACTCCTAGGTCGTGAACTCGGGTCCTCAAATTTGCCCGACAACTTCACTTGCATCAGACTGGTATGCTAACATTGATCTATTCATGAAGTGGGCCTTCTAGGCTCTGAGTTCAAATCACAGAATTGCCAAAAACTTAATCCTGGTGGAAGAAGCCAATTGTCCCACATGGTTTCCTTACCGGTGAAAGTCCTGGGTCTCAAGTATGATGTACAATAGTTATGCAAATCTATGTCCTATGTGATAGGATGTAAAAAATGTTATATGTGTAATCATACTCACTAAAATACATAACAAATAATTAAAAACAAAATGATTAGCTACACTAACTGCAATATGCAGTAAACATTTTGGGTCTGGTAGTGGGGCCTGAACTCTGGGCCTGGGGACTGTCCCTCAGCTCTTCAGCTCAAGAGGAGCACTCAACCACTTGAACCACATTGCCACTTCCGGCTTTTTGCTTTTTGCTTATGTGGTGCTGAGGAATCGAACCCATGGCTTCAGGCATTCAAGGCAAGTGCTCTACCACTGAGCCACCTTCCCAGCCTCTGCAGTAAACAATTCTAAGTAAATATAAGTCATGTATTTAAAATGAATACGAATATTATGTTTTTGAGTGCTAGGGTTGAATTCAGGTTCTGGGAACAGGCCTGAGTTTCTTGTCTTCCAACACAGTGAGCTTGCCCTTCCCCCATAGTGCTGTAGATTTACCCCGATCCTGAGTTCAAATCCCATGTCTGCCAGAAAAAAATGGCATGAATGCCAAGCCAAGGAGCCTTATAATTTTTTAAATATTTGTAGTGTACATATGTATGTATGTATGAATGTATGTATGTATGTATGTATGTATGTATGTAATCTTATTTTACCACAGGGCTTGAACCCAGGTCGTGGCAACTCTGCCTCAGCTTTGATCACTCTAGCCTGGGGTGTAGCCACTGGATCCACAGCCGAACCTGGGTTCCTAGGCCCCAAAGGCTGACAGGAAAAAAGTAAATAAATCAACACAGAATAAAACCGTTCAACTTGCAGATGGCTGATGGTTTTACATTTGTTTTTTTTGCAAGGTGAGCATCCTGGATCTGAATGACACAACTGAAAAATGTTCCTAACGTGGCTTGCTGAAAGCTGGCGGGCTACCAGGGAAGCCACAGGCTAACATGGCAACATAGACCCTGAGTTCAAAGCCCAGTTCTGACCCCTACCAATGGCAGGACATTTTAAGAGTCTTGTTCATATTCATAGGAATAGCAATGGAAGGTTTTGAATGTCAAGGTTGAATTAGTTCTTCTTGAATGATACTACTATAAAATTAGAGTGATTTTAGGAGGCCGATGGATTTTAATTAATATTTTTGACACATTAGTTGATTTAATTAATAATTCATTAAGGATGAAAACAATAACATTAATTACATGGAGTCATAATGAATACACACGAATTGGTAGGAATGTAGCATATATAACTGAATAATGTATAAACATCTCTGGCACTATAAAGATCTATATTTATTTGTGTACTACCATCTGCATGTCAATCTGTTCTTATTTTGTCAACCCCTGGGACTCGATTTCAGGTGCTGGGATCTGCTTGTCAGCTCCATATGCCCCAGGCTGACGTGCTGACACTCACACACTTATGAGTTGGACCCTATAGGCTATAAGTTCAGATGCCAGCACTCACAAAAATTGAATCGTGAATTAAGAAGCCCATCTTGACACATGTTTTCCTTTTCTGTGAAAGGCCAGGGTGTACGGTGTGAAGTTTCATACACAGGCAAATCTATGCCTTATGTAATAAATGTAATAAATATTCCTTGTGTAATAACAGTCAATAAAATAAATGGTAGATAAATGAATACTACAAAAAATAAAATGAATACACTAAACACGATATGGAGTCAACATATGGGGCTTGATCTCAGGACCTGGGAACTGCCTGGCAGATCAATTGGCTAAAGGCTGCTGTGCTGACAGTCACCCATTCATGAATTGAACCTTATAGGCCCTGAGTTTAGATCCCAGCACTGCCAAAAACGTAATCGTGGAGTGAAAAGCTGAGCATGACACATGTTTTCTTTTTCTTTGAAAGTGCTCGGTGTCAGGTAGGATGTATAATTCGTATGCAAATCTATATGCTATGTAAGAGGATGTCATAAATGTAATAAATGTTATAGGTGGAAAAGTTATCACTACAATAAATGATAAACAAATTGAATTAGTAATGAATCATTGTAAGATAAAATTAGATATAATAAGTATAGGACTGCATTAAGGTTAATATTTTATTAAGCACTAACAGAATAAAAATTGCATGAAGACATAATTAAGTACATAATAATTGGTAGTAGCAGATGATGCATACATAATTTAATTATATATAGACATCTGTCTCATTCTATAAAATATGTAATTATATGTATGGATGTATATACATATTTGATAAATAATAACAAGGTATTGAGTAATTATTAATTAATGCTTTATTAATGGTTCAACTGGGACACATCATTAAACGGAGACATAATTTAATACCTAATAATTGGTAGTAATATTATCTATAATTTAATAATACACAGATATCTCTCTTTTGTGTATATAATATTTATATACAGCAATCTCTATCTATTTATATCTTGTTCACTCCTGGGGCTCAGTGGTTGAGTGCTCATCTAGTAAGCATGAAGCCCTGGTTTTGATTCCTCAGTGCTACATAAACAGAAAACCTGGAAGTTCTGCTGTCTTTCAATCAATTGAGTGCCAGCCTTGAGCACAAATGCTTAGGGACAGTGTCAAAGCCCTTACTCAAGCCCCAGTACTGCTGCCAAAAAAGGCAGAATGTTCTAACTGCAACTGTAGAAGGACAGGACTTCAAATACCTCATCACAAAGCAAGCTAGGAGTCTGGTGCTGACAGTTGCCACCTAACCTGACTTAGCCAGATGTAAACCCCTGCAACCCAGCTGCAAGGAACCAGAAGCTGCTTGCTTACCCCTATCATCCTGGCTGCTTGGGGGCTTTAAAACCCAGTCCTGCCGGGCGCTAGTGGCTCACGCCTGTAATCCTAGCTACTCAGGAGGCTGAGATCAGAGGATTGCTGTTCAAAGCCAGCCTGGGCAGGAGAGACCGTGAGACTCCTATCTCCAATAAACCACCAGAAAACCGGCAGTGGCCCTGTAGCTCAAGTGGTGGAGCGCTCGCTTTGAGCTGAAGAGCTGAAGGACAGCGCCTCCCCCCCCAAAAAAAAAATCCCATTAAACCATTAGATGTGAACTTGTTTGGTTTGTGAAATATTCCTCAAAGAATGGTGATACTGATGAAAGAACCCTAATCTTAATGACAACTTATCGAATAGATCTATGTGCTGAGTCCTTCATAGAGTGCTGTCAGCTGAGTTCTGCAAAGAGTAACATGTGGTGTGTCCTTCATCGGGTGCATTCTTTCACCTGGTACTCGAAGACCTCCACCACTCAGATGATTATGCAGACAAGAATATTGAGGCTCAGATATGTCCCCATTGCAGAGACAAAATTATGTATTACTGAAGACTAGTGAGTTGTATCCTGTGGACAAGTGTTGTGTTTTGATTTTTCTCAGTCATGAACCTTGAACTCGGGGCCTAGGTGCTGACACTTACCTCTTGGGCTCATGGCTAACACTCCACCACGTGGAGCCACTAACCCCCTTGCAGCAGAGTGCCACGGCCTAGCAGTTGATAGCTGAAGTCTGTCACCTTACTTTATAAGAAGCTTAGATCTGTGGATCTGGGTTCCCATCTATCCCAGACACAAAAGGTCCCATGAGACCATTATCTCCAATTCACCACTAAGACACCTGAAGTGGAAGCTGGGTGCTTGTGACTCATGCCTGTCATTCTAGCTACTCAGGAGGATGAGATCTGAAGATCATGATTCAAAGCTAACCTGGGCAGGAAAGACCTTGAGGCACATAGCTCCAATGAACCACCAGAAAACCTGAAGTAGCTCTGTGGCTCAAGTGGTAGAGCACAAAACTTGAGCTGAAGAGCTCAGGGACAGCACCAGGCCCAGACTTTAACTCCTAAGACCTACAACAACAACAATAAAAAAAAGAAACAAACAAACAAACCTGAATTAGTGGGCTGGGAATGTGCCTTAGAGGTAGAGTACTTTGCATATATGAAACCCTGGGCTTGATTTCTAAGGACCACTTCACTAGAAAAAAGCCTGAAGTGGCTCTGTGGCTCAAGTGGGAGAGGGCTATCCTTGTATAAGAGAAACTATGTACAGTGCTCAGGTCCTGAGTTCACGCTCTAGGACTGATGTACGCACACATGTGTATGTGCATTTGTGTGCATGCACACACACACACACAAACACACACACACATACACACAGACCAGAAGTGAAGTTGTACGTGCATGTGTGTGTGCTAGACAAAAAAAGAAACATGTAGATGCTTCTAGTGTGTTCTAGATACTTAAGGTTGGAGACACAATGCACTCATAATTATTAGGTCATTTTATAAACAAAAGGAGCAATGCAGAGAGTATGAGGATCACTCCAGCTTTTGGTCCTCTCATCCTGACACAGTACATTCACTACAGCTCAATGCAGTGACAAATCTGGCATGTCCTGTGGACATTTGCTCCCAAATCCTATGGCACTCATTTCTCACTTTTGGCTTCAAACCTGTGACTAGAGGAGAAGATGAGGAGAGAAAATCCTCAGAGAAAGCAGCTGTAAAGAACATTGGGGTAGTTTACTTATAAGTTCAAACCATTCGAATGACACTGTTAAGAAGTCATATTGTCCAGATTAAAAAAATGAAGAAGAAGAGAAAGGCAGGTGCCAGTGGTTGCCGACTGTAATCCCAGCTCCTGAGGAGGCTGAGATATAGATAATCTTAGTTTGAATCCAGCCAGCATAGGAAAGTCCCTGACATTGTTATTTCTGAGAGATCACAGAAAACCCCAGAATTAAGGCTGGAACTCAAGGTTAATGCAATACCCTTGAGTAAAAGGAGCTCAGGGAGTATGCCTAGGCTCACAATTCAACCCCAGGACCTGCAGCAATGATGGACCTATGATGCCTCTCCCAGGTTTCTGGAAGCTTGGGAAATCCAAGCATATGTCTGGTATCACAATGCTTCCTGTCATATGAGTATGGTAAAGCTCATCAGGTTTTGAAATGTTTCAGTTCTCTTAGTTGGGTCCTGAGTGGCTAGGTTTTGAGGTTGAATGCAGGGCCTATGTGCTGACCATGAGCTCAGAGCAGAAGCGTGCATGCACACACACACACACACACACACACACAGACACACACACACACACACACACACACACACACATACACACAGATCAGAAATGAAGCTGTGGCACAAAATGGTAAAGCTCTGGGCTTCTGCTCTGAGCTCATGGTCTCAAGATGTAGACTAAGGATTTGTGTGGAGCACCTCCTTGGAGAGTCCTTGAGGAAAGCCGCTTGAAGCCTCCTCAGGAGATTGCTGTTCAAAGCCAGCCCAAGCAGGAAAGTCTTTGAGACTCTTATCTCCAAAAACCAACAGAAAACCAGAAGTGGAGCACTGGCCCAGAGGGTAGCTCCAGCTTTGAGACAGAAAGCCCAGCAGGAAAAACAGGCCAGACCAGGCAAGAAAGTTTGGAAGGTGCTTATGTCCAATTAATGACCAGATGGCTTGAAGTGGAGCTGTGGGGGTCGTAGAGCCTCACCGTTGAGCAAAACAGCTGAGGAACGCATCGGGCTTTGACTTTAAGCCCTGGAATGGCCAAAAAATAAATTAAAAAAGAGAATATCAAGTAATGTATCAGTGCCCTACCTACTTATGTGTGTATATTCCCACCCTGAGTGCAAACAGACCATATTCAATGCTTCTGTGTTATATACTGATTTATTTTTAGATATACTCATTGCACATACTGCATCATTCTCTTCATTTCAAGTACATGGCTTTTCTCTTCCAGGGTTCCAGGCCTGTGTCTTTGTATGATGCACACTTAAGCTTTCAGCAGCCTTTATTTACATTTTATTATGAGGCCAAGGCAGGGAAAGTCACAAATCACACGGGGGAAGAAAAGGTTAGGGTTCATAGAAATAACCAATATTCAGAAAATTTAACTTGGGGACATAAAATTGGAGCATACTTATGTAAAAACTACCATGAAGAAAAAGATGAGGGGGCTGGGAATGTGGTTTAGTGAGAGAGTGCTTGCTTAGCATGCAAGAAGCCCTGGGATCGATTCCTCAGTAGCACACAGAAAATAAGCCAGAATTGGTACTTTGTCTCAAGTAGCAGAGAGCTAGAGACAGTGCCCAGGCCTTGAATTCATCCCAAAAACTGGTAAGAGATCACTAGCTACATAGGTAGGTAGGAAAGTAGGTAGGTAGGTAGGTGGATAGATAGATCTTGGATGTCAGGAGGAAAGAAGGGAATACAGACCAGTGTGAGGCCTTCTGTAGGGTGCCAGGCCACCACATTGTCTTCACACAACCACAGAGCAGGAAGACTGTCTCTGTCCCACTTCTCAGGCAGCCGAAGGCCCCAGAGCCAAGAGGGCAGAGCCAAGTTCTAACTCAGGTGCTTGGAGACAGAAGAGAAAGGGCCCTGCTTCTCCTTGGACTGGGAATTTGCATTAATGATGTGCAAAATGAAGGAAGGAGAATGGACTGGCAGAGGTAGAAGAAGAGTCTTTTAAATCTGACAGATGGAGAGTCAAAACCCCACTCCTTAAGACAGAGAGCAGAGTTTTTCTTCTCTGTTCCTCCACTCTCCCCCACTAAACTGGCTCTCTATTGTTAACCTAAAGATAGGCTGAGGCTCCCTTCACCTGAGGGAGAAAGTTAATCAGTCATTGTTTGAAGAGGCTGAGAAAAGCCTGACCCTGATGTAACTCTAACAAATGTTTCATGGAACCCCCCATTGCTAGCTGTGCCTGGAATACATGAAGTGCTTTTGCAGCTGACTTCCCTGTTGATTATGTACATTCTGCCTCCTAATCCTGCAGGCCTAGGTCTCTTCATCTAGCATGTCTTTTGAAACTGTTTTCTGTCTTTGAAATACAGTGATACACTGGAGTTCTTCCTGCTAACACGGCTAGGGCTTGGATCCTGAAAACTTCATTTGAACCCAGGATGGGTCAAAAATGTTTCTTTTCTGCTTCTATAGCTCAAGAATTCTAAGAACATTTAGAGTGCAAGTAACTTCTAATCACCAAGAGAAACACAGGAATCTCTTGAACATCTGACATTTCAGAAGTGGAAGTCAGAGTGTCCTAGACATTCGTGCTCTGGCTGGCTTCACCCTGTGATCCTCAGATCTCAGTCTCCTGAGCTAGGTGATGGGTGTGAGCCACTGCTGTTCTGCTTGTTTCAGAAGTGTAATGACATCGACAATACAAGCCAACTGCTCATCACAAAGTGCTTGGGGAGCATATTAAGTCTTTCAATATTGGACCTTTCAGAACCCCGTAGGACACAGGTTATAATGCTAGAGTCTGAGAGGCTGGGCATATGGATCTGCTACACTTGAACCTTGAGCTCTGACTTCAATTCTGGTCTACATCAGCGTTCATTTTCCAGAGAATGTTCTCCTAATTAGCAAATAGGAAAAGTACTTTGATTAACCCTTACTTTTTTCCAGTTGTGTGAATTGAATCATATCTAGACACTTTTCCTGAGCAAGGCAAACACTGTACCACTTGATCCACAGCGCCATGTGGGCTTTTGTTGGTTCATTGGAGATAACAGTCTAACAGGTTTTCCTTGTCTAGGCTGACTTTGAACAGTGATCTTCAGATCTCAGCCTCAGAGGAGCTAGGGTTCCAAGTGTGAGCTACTGGCATCTGGCCTATTGTTTTTGACAGTCTTGGGGCTTCTTTTTCTCAAGGCTAGCACTCTACCACTTGAGCCACTCCACAGCTTCTGGCTCTTTCTGAGTATGTGGCACTGAGGATTCAAACCCTGGCATTCATGCAAACTGAGTGAGCTCTTTACCACTAAGCCACATTTCTTGCCCCACCCTTACAATTTTATCCCTCAACTTGCCTATCCTCAAGAAAATGTTTCTGACTATAAATCATCTAAAGAGATCACTATAGTAAGGTGTCCAAAGGTAAAACACAGCTCATACTTGAGTGAGATTCTAAACGTGAAGACTGTGACAAATGCCTCAATTTAATTATGTATCATGTTTCATCACTTAATAAAATATTAATGAAAAATGAGTTCATGTCCTAAATTATTGTGTATAATTTTATAATGTATGTTCAAAATGTAATAAATATGTGTATAATAAAACAATAAATTAATGACTTAAATAAAAATAAAATACAAAATCAATAGTAATCATAATATATAATAAACATACATATGTAAGTATATATCATATATTACACATGTATAGAAATAGTTTTTCCATTGCAGGGCCTTCATTCGGGCCCTGGGAACTGTAGCCTGAATTTCTTTTCCTCAAGGACAGTGAGGTTCGCCTTCACCCATGGTGCAAAAGAGTTACTTGGACAGTGAGATCAAATCCCAGCAATGGCAGAAATACTGGCCCCAGTTCCAAGACTGAGACTTAATTTTTTTTTAATGGAAGCAGGTATGTTTATTCAGTTTCATACTGAATATTAAACAAAAATACAGTGGAGAATTTTGTACAGCTATTCAAACATCCTTCCTTTACCCCTAAAGTGCTTCTCTGAGAACTACATTGTTTCTTTTTTTGTACATTTTTATTGTAAATAGGTTGTGCAGAGGGGTTACAGTTACATGAGCAAGGTAATGAGTATATTTCCTATTGAGCATTGTTGCCTCCTCCTCTGTATTCTCCCTACCATACCTTCTCTCCCATCTCCACAACTACTCCCCCTGCCCTGGTCAGTGACTTATTTTTTTTATTTTTGGCTTGGCACAGGGTTTGAATTTAAGTAGTGACAATGCTGCACCTTGCCACACATTGCTACAGATTTACCAAGACCCTGAGATCAAATCCCAGGCTAGGAAAGAAAACTGGCAGAAATTCCAAACAAGTGAGCTTTATTTTTTTAATTGATTTATTTAATTAATTAATTAATTTTTATTTGTTCTTATTTTTTTGGCCAACCATGGGGCTTGAACTCACGTCGTGGCAACTCTGCCTTAGCTTCGATCACACTAGGCTGGGGTGCAGCATCTGGACCCATATTCGATCCGGGGATCCTAGGACCAGAGGGCTTGCAAGAAGAAAAAAAAGTTAGAAAGCACAAAAAGTGGTGAGCTGCAGAGGGCTGGAGGGTTTTACGATTTTTTTCTTTGCAAGGTGACTATCCTGGGTCTTAATTACCTGGTTGCAAACTGGAGCTGACCTGCCATTGCTGAAAGCTGGCGGGCTATCAGGGAAACCATAGGCTTCCTGTTAACATAGGCTTCTGGTTCAAACCTGTCCTAACACCTACCAATGGCAGGAGATCGCAAGGGACTTGTTCCTACGCATACGAATACCAATTGATAGAGTAGTTCATGCAACAGTTGAGTCTAAAATTGGATGCTGCCCACCCATGTATGGAAATATAGATCCTTGGTTTAATTATGAATTTATGACTATATTGTTCCCCACCCGGGCTCAATCTCAGGTCTAGTGAATGGCTTCGCTCCTTTGTGGCTACAGGCTCTTGTGCTCACCATGACCCTTTCACCAATTGGGTCTGCTAGGCCTTGAGTTAAAATCCCAGCACTGACAAAAGATTCATCCTTATGTCAAAAAGCAATCGTTGCACATGTTTTCCTCTCCTGTGAAAGTCCTGGGTCTCAACAAAGATGGAGAATGCATAGGCAACCCTATAACCATAGGAACAGGTTGTTATCCATGTCATCACAGTTATATCTGTCACCATACTCAGGAAAATACACAATATGAAGTACACCGAATGCAAGATGCTGTCCAAACATATATGTTAATATAGAACCTATGTTTAAATAATGAATTTATGGCTATAGTGGGGGCACCCTGAGGATCAATGTCAGATCCTGGGAATGGCCTAGCTCCTTAGTTGCTCATAGGCTGGTTTGTTCACCTTGACCTACTCACCAATTGGTCCTGCTAGGCCCTGAGACAGATCCCAGCACTACCAACAAGTGGATCATGAAGTAAGAAACTGAGTGTGAAAATTATTTTCCTTTTCTCTCAGAGTCCTGGGTGTTAGGCATGATGGAGAACATGTCTACAAATCTAGATGCTATGTAATAGTATATCATCAATGTAATAAACGGAGTGGGTGTCATTGTAGTAAATAAAATCAATGGTAAATAAATGAATAAAAAAATACAAGGAACAACCACACCAAACATGTATGGACTGAACATCTATAGGTAAGTATACATCCTATCTTTACAATGTATATAAATAGTATGCTTTCCAGAGCTGGAGCTTGAATTCGGGCCTAATGAACAGACCTGACTTTCTTATCTTCAAGTATGGTAAGATTCCCCTTCATCCACAGTGCTGCAGATGTACCCAGACCCTGAGTTCAAATCCAAAACCGGGCAGAATAAACAGCGCGAATTGCAAGCCAGGGAGCTCATTTGTTTTTTATTTTATTTTATTTTATGCTCAGCACGACACTTGAACTCATGTTGTGGCAACTCTGCCTCAGCTTTGATCACTCAAGGCTGGGATGGAGCCAATGGATCCACAGCTGCTCCTGGGATCCTAAACCCCCAGGCCTTGCAGAGAAAAAATGCACAGAAAAATGTTGTGAGATAGCTTTTTATGTTTTCTTCCTTTGCATGGTGACCCTCCTGGGTCTGACTGACACTGTTGCAAAGGGTACTTCACCTTGCATTACTGAAGGCTGGCAGAATACCGGGGAAGCTATAGGCCCACGTGGCAAGGTAGGCCCTGATTTCGAATCCCTGTCCTGACACAACCAATGGCAAGAGATACTAAGAGACTTGTTCCCATCCATAGGAATAACAATGGAATGTTATCAATGTCATGGTTGATTAAGTTGATTGTAAATGATGCTTCTATAAAATTAGCACAATTTTAGGAGACTGATTGATTTTATGAAGCATTAAAAGAATACTATTACTTACAGGAACACAATAATTTCAAGACACTGATTGATTTCATTAATAGTTTAAGGATGAAAACAATAACAATAATTACATGGAGGCATAATAAATACCCAAGAATTGGTACAAATGTAGTCTATATAAGTGAATAATGGACAGACATCTCTAGCATGCTATAAAGATATATATTTATTAGTATACTTCCATCTGTGTGTCAATCTGTTCTTATTTTGTCAACCCCTGGGGCTCGATCTCAGGTCCTAGGAACTGCCTGTCAGCTCAATTTGCCCCAGGATGGGGTGTTGAAACTCACCCATTCATGAATTTGGCCTTGTAGGCCATGAGTTCAGATGCCAGCACTCCCAAACAATGAATCGTGGAGTAAGAAGCTGATGTTGACACATGTTTTCCTTTACTGTGAATCTTCTGGGTGTCAGGTATGAAGTGGAAAACATATGCAGACCTATATACTATGTATTCAATGTAATCAATGTTCTATGTGTCATAATAGTCAATAAAATAAACGGTCAATACATGATTAAAACAAAAAATAAAATGAAAAACTCCACTGAATGCAATATGGAGTCAACATATGTATATAAATATAAATCATATATGTAAATTGTAGGATGTTTTCTGGTGGTGGGGATCAATTTCAGGCCTAAGGAACAGACTTGAATTTCCTGTCTTCAAGGAGGAAATCTTCCCCTTCCCACACAGTGCAACAGGCTTACCCAGACCATGAGTTCCAATCCCAGTCTTGGCAGAAAAAAAGGCACCTTTATAGTATATGAGGTCCAATTCTTCGGTATTTCATTATGCCTCCATTTTATGAATGTGATTGTTTAAATGCTTAATAAAGTGTTAATTAAAATCAATCAGTGTCCTATAATATAATTGTGTATAAATTTTTCATAGAATAACTCAACAACTGCTCATTAATTCATGACATTAATCACATTCCATTGGTAATCATATGGATAGGAATGGATTTCATAGGATCTCCTGCCATTTGGAGGTGGCAGGACCAGGATTCGAACTGTAGGCTCCAGCTCCCACCACTTAAACCCGAGGATAGGGAACTCACAAGTCTGTCCAAGAACATCACCAAGACCAATGATGAGGCAGGCAGCAGTAGCTCTCAGCAATCCTCCTTGTTACTTACAAGGCTGTGATGGGAGGATCAAAGTCATCCTAAGTACAAAAGTCCTTGAGACCCCTGTCCAAATTCAGTGCCAACTAAGCCAGAAGTAGAGCCGTGTAGCTCTTGTGGTAGAGGGCTAGCCTTGAGCAAAAGCAGCTCATGGGCTGTGCCCAGATCCTGAGTTCAAGGTTTGGGACTGACAACAAACAGACATACACAAGAATCTGTGCAGCCATTGACTAAAGCAGGTCATCCTCTTGTGCCCAACTGAATTGGACATAGTTCCCAGAGAAAGTGGCTGGGGAGTTGCTGTCATCTTGACTCTGCACATGCTGCCTGCATCACAGGATTCTGGCCACAATCCCATTCTTTCATGTTTCTTTCTGACCAATCGAATACAAGAATTGTGGCCATGCCCACATTCCATGCTGCCCTGTACCCCCAGGATTCCCTCGGTTGGTCGTCACCACTACCAGCAGTTGAAGAAGGTAGTGGTGGCTGAGTTGTGAGCAAGAGACTTGAAGCTAATTTGGAGTAGGAAATTGATGTGCCCTCCTGCTTCCCAGCCCCCTCTTTTGCTTCCTCCAAGTCACCATATTTCAAACCTCAGGTGGTGGCAAGCTTCTTGTAAGCTTGCAATCATGACCTGGTCCCGGCCCCTGGTCCTCTGCTCTAGACCTAAGTGTCTGCAATGCCCCCTCCATTGCTGCTCACTCCACCAGGAGCATCAGCCAACAACTCCTCCCAGCAGCACAAGTGAGTGGCCGCCCAGTGGGCCTGCACACTGCGACACTCGTACTTGGAGATCCCCCCCAGGTCCCAGACTTGCACCTCCATCACACCCAACAGTCCAGCCAGGGCTCTGCCACTAATGCGCCAAAAGGGTAGGGGGTGGGTGTCAACCCGGGGATCCCACCCCCATCCCTAGCGGCCAATGTCCCAGGAAAAGGGCCGATGTAATGATGGGTGAAGACAGGGTGCCACATCGTCCCTGGCCTAGAGCAGTGGAAGCCACAGAGCCATGCACCCTTTTTCTCCCTAGTGGGAACTTGGTGGCTTTAGTCAAAGGTGGGGAGCAGCACCTCCACACCTGCCTTCTCTGGTCTTTTTTTTCTGGCCATGAAGGTTGTTGGATGCATAAGATAGACCCCCCCCCCCGTTGCTGTGTGAGCCCTTGTCTTCTGTGCTTGGTCATCCTTTCACCTGAAGAGGGTCCCAGAAAAGCCCAGGAGGGAGGTGAAGGGCGCTGGGGGTCAAAGCAGAAGGTGAATATCTGGGAGGAATACCCCAACCCCCCTCACACATACACCCGGCCTGTTCCCCTACCCCTCAGCTGTCAACAGTTCTCACAGGATCATCACCAGCTCTGCCAGCATGTGCTGGTGCTCTTGTTCCATTTGATTTCCTCGTCCTCCCCAAGAATCCACCAATTAGCCCAGGAGCATGTAGGTTAGAAGTAAGGAGTATGTCGATATATGTAGCCCTAGGACTCCATCCATTTCCCCTCACCCCTGGTCAGACACTCCTCTGAGGTCATGACCCTCTGCTAGTTTCCTTTCCCAGGCTCTGAGGAGACACCTGTCTCAGGACTCCTTCACCCAGCAACCTGGCCTAGGGTTTTGGTGAATGTGGAGTCAAGGCTGGTTGTTCCCAAGGGGCAGGATCTGGCCCTGGAGAAAGGGAGAGGCGGGGTGGTGCTGTTTCATTTGAGTGGTGCTCCCCTTGGGTGGGAGCCCCTGGTTCTCCGAAGGGAACCTCCATGCTCCAGCTTGTACATTGTGCCAGATGAGGAACGAACAGAGGCACTTCTCTGAGTCATGTGTTTGTGTGTGTGTGTGTGTGTGTGTGTGTGTGTGTGTGTGTGTGTGTGTGTGTTTGTGTGTGTGTGTGTGTGTGTGCATTAGAGAGAGAGACAGAGACAGAGAGAGGGGGAGAGAGAGAGAGAGGGAAAGAGAGAGAGATCATCTTTCTACTTGTACATCCTGACAGTGCTCAGGTGAGTGATCAATTGGCAAATTTCAGGTGCTGCATGGATGAGTCTTCTGTCACCAGTCTGGATTTGTGTGTGTGTAGAAGTGGGTTGCAACAAAGATAGTCGGACCCTTTGGTAACTTTTCCTGCTATCTTTGGGGGCTTCATGGCTGAGGTCTAGGGGCCTGGAAGGGTAAGGTGCTTGAAGGGGATTTATCACCATTAAACTACAAGACCAAGGGATTTGTGTGCCCTGGAGCTGTCTACTCCCTTGGGCCTGGTTGGTGGCAGTGGGAGCTTGGGAGGACCTGGGGGTGTGTCCCACAGGGGGTGGTTTCCCAGGGGGACAGATTGTGTAGCCAGAACTTAGTAAGGATGTGCACCCTGCGAGTATGGAGTGCACCAGCATAGGTCAGACTCCGGGTCTTCTCACCATGATGTCTGATGGGTGACGCCAAACCTATATTAAATCTTGATCTGTGGTCTTCAGATCTCAGACTCCTGAGTAGCTAGGATTATAAGCATGAGCATCTGGCACCGGGCCTCGGATTCTTTTTGGTATATTAGGGTTTGAACTCAAGGCCTTATGCTTGCCAGTCAGGTCTTCCACCATGTGAGCAAAGCCTTTCTGTCTTGGGCATTTCCAAGATAGAGACTAAATATATGGTCAGGCTGGGCTGGATCATGATCCTCCTATCTGTGACCGGCATGATCCACCAGGCCTGGTCCTCTGTAGTTGGGATAGTAGGCATGTAGCACCATGTTCAGGCATCGGTTTAGATGGATTATCTCAAACTCTTACTGCACAGCAGCCAATTCTTGACCACAGGCTAAGCCCTGTGTTAGGCCTCAAACATTGGACCGCAGTCTCCTCTTGGGACAATTGTGAGGCAACAAGGGATTTATACAGAGGGATCTCTGGCATAGGGCACAGAGGGAGCGGCCATCAAATATGGTTCTTGGCAATTCTGTGAGCAAATGAAAGGAAGATACCTGGAAAAGGCTCAGGTGGGGCCTGTTATTAATCGTGAAACAGGTGAGGGATTGTGAAACAAAACATAGCTCTCTTTCATCCTTACCTTATCCCCATAAGGAAGGGGATCCTTCCCTGTGTTCAGTTTTGCAGCTGGTGATTCAGAGGCAAGGAGAAGCCAGGTGACATACTCATGATCTCCAGTTCACAAGAAGCTTGGCCTGACTTCTCTGCCATGCTCCCTAGTACAATGAGTGCTATTATTGTCAAGAAGTCCAATTCTTATCAGTCTGGGTCTTGAACTATGGTCCTGGGCGCTGTCCCTAAGCTCCTCAGATCAAGGCTCACACTCTACTACTTAAGCCACAGTGCCACTTCCAGTTTTTTGGTGCTTCTTTGGAGATAAGAGTCTCACAGACGTTCCTGTCCGGGCTGGCTGTGAACCATGATTCTCATATCTCAGCCTCCTGTGTAGTTAGGATTAGAGGTCTGAGCCATGGGCCCCCGGCTTAAGTGTACTTCTGACTTTTTCTCTCTCACACACAGGAAATGGTTTAATGCGCGCTGGAGGAAGTGGCCCAGCATCCCCATGTGGCTGGAACCCAAGGTGGCCCTCTCATTCTGGAGGTAGGCTGTGGGTTAGGAGCTGTCTTGCTCAGCCTTTTGAACCAGCTCCATGAGGTAAGCCCCTCTGTGCCCTGGCTAGACCATGACGGTTATTCATTGTCCATCCAGCCTTACTGGACTTAGTATTGTTTTGTATGTCATTTTCTACCACCTGGCCAAAATTATGATACATAGTTATAGAATGAAAATGTAATGTCATCTTAAGAAAGTCATTTAGGGCTGGGAATGTGACTTCATGGTGTGGTGATTGCCTAGCATGCATGAGCCCCTGGGTTCAATTCATCACAGAAAAACACTGAAAGTGGTGCTGTCCCCAAGTGATAGAGTGGTGGCTTTGAGCAAAAAAAAAAAAAAAAGCTCAGGAATAATTCCCTAGCCCTGAGTTTAAGCTCCCTGGACTATCAAAAACAAAACAAAACAGTTAGTAAATACAAAATACAGAACACATACTTGGAATATATAATTGCTCCTTCCATATGGATACCTGACAACAGTCCCTAATTCATGCATTTTGCCTATATTAGGGTACTGTGTTGAACAAAAATGTTTTGTTCATTAGATCACTGCAGTTAATGCCAGGAATGTACTTAGATGTGAAGTGAAGATGAATTCTGGAAATTCAAAGATTCCAGGCTTTTGAGTGGTCACTGCTAATCACAGAGAAGGCTAGTCTAAGTGAGATTTGGAAATCTTTTTGGTCAGTCATGGCACCAAAAAAGCATAGGCTAATTAACAGTTGTGATAGAAGAGAAGGAATAACTCCAGATGGAATGAATAAATAATAGTAACTAACGTATATCAGAAACTGTTCTAGGGAAATATTTTTGGTTATTGAAGAACTAGTTATCAACTAGGCTTATACCTCATTGCCTTTAACATTCTAAATCTCTTAGGCTACTTCTTAATATCTGTGTGATAAATGTATCTCCTTCTATGCTGTTCTTTCATACCTGATCTCCTTTGCTTTCTAAATATCTCAGTCTTTCTATATTACTCTATGAATATTGCCTAACACTAAATAACACCTACACAGATGGCATAGGATGCTAATGTAAGAGTCCCATAGCTCATGAGTCATTAATATAACCACATGGAAAAATGAGGACATATTTATTCCTACCCCAATTTTTCTGAAAAGCTGCAATGTCATCAAATTTCCATTCTTTGTCTACATAGTGTCATTAAGTACACATAAATGCAAATGTGAGCCAGGTGCTGGTAGCTCATGCCTGTAATCCTAGCTACTCAGAAGGATGAGACCAGAGGATTTTGGTTCAAAGCAAGCCTTGTAAGGAAAGTCCATGATACCCTTATCTTCAATTAATCACAGGAAACCCAGAAGTGGTGCTGTAGCTAAAGTGATAGAGTGCTCAACTTGAGATGAAGAGGTGAGGGACAGCGCCCAGGATCAGAGTGAAAGCTCCATGACCAACAAAAAAAGTGCAAATATGACTTTCAGTTTCCCCAAATGGAATGACAAGGTCAATAGTAATCTTCCCAAGCATAAAAAATAATTCCAAAATGATTCAGTACACCTACTTTTGCTGAGTTATTTAAGTTATGGCTTCTTTGCTGGGCATATTCTCTTCTTTTAAAAATTGTCAAATATTAGCTTTATAATAAACTTCATCTAATATTTCTTTTTTCAAAAGAGAAGTCCATACTGTTGATCTCACTTGGCTTTCTTACTGTCTTAGTTCAAAGCCAACCCAGACAGAAAAGTCTGTCAAACTCTTATCTATAAATAAACACTAAAAAAGCCTGAAGTGGAGTTTTGGCTCAAGCAGTAGAGTACTATCTTGGAGGATAGGTGGGCAAGAAAGACAACTGTTCAGGGACAGAGTCCAGCCTCTGGGTTCAAGCCCCATAACTCGGACAAACTAAACAAACAAGCAAACAAAAACAACCCCCGATATTTCTTTGGGACTCTCCTTAAAGGAAACTGGTCTGAGAAGAGGCTGCTTGTGTGGATCATACTCACAGGATCCTGCTTTTTTGGAATTCTTATTGCTATGGAGAACTTAGGACCAGACTAAAGGAATTGATAACTGACTCCTGCAAAAAGAGAATCATCTCAGGGGTGAAATATCCATCCATAAGACACTTTTAAACCTCCATGTCTTTGATTCTTTGCAGCAGAACAATTTAAAAACAATGTTATTAGGGGCTGGGAATGTGGTTCAGTGGTAGAGTACTTGCCTTGCATGCATGAAGCCCTGATTTCTCAGTACCACATAAACAGAAAAAGTCAGAAATGGCGCTGTGGTTCAAGTGGTAGAGCACTATCCTTGAGCTGAAGACCTGAGGGAGAGTGCCTAGGCCCAGAGTTAAGGCCACATAATTGGCAAAAACAAATACAAACTAACTAAAAAAACAACAATGTTAATTCCTTTTATTCTATGCTGGCCTTCACATGGCACATTATTATCTTTTGTAATACTCTCAACTAGAAGTTTACAGACAAGTTTATATGAATAAAAAACACACTGGAAAAAGCAAGGGACAGAGTTTCCTTCAAGCCTTGGGATTCTTTACTTGTACAGTAAAAAGGAATGCAGAAGTTAATTTGAACTCTATCATTCCTCTATGTTCAATTCCTCTCCTGGGCTCAGTTTCCACAAAGTCCAGTAACAATCATTGGTGCTTCTTGAGGTCTAAGGAATGTTTTCGGGCTTCATTGAACTAACACAAGGACACTTTTGGGCATGAGGTAACAGGTGTTTCAGAGACAACTTAGTAAAGAGAAAATACAAAATTTATATTGCTTATAAATACATTATCCATGAGTACATTTAGTTCAAATTTCATAATTGCTCTGCAAATTAAGCCAAATTTTAAATGGGAAGAAGGTCCTCAGATCATTCTTTTTTTGAGTATATGTGCTGTACATTATTTCCCTAGTGCACATGAGTTAACAGTAAGAGAAACATTTGCAATAATAGGAGAAAGAGAAGTACTGTGTTTAAGTATAAGGGTTCAATACACTATAGAAGACTACAAATAAGACAACATCGAAACAATAAAGCCAAGCCCAGTATGTAGATTTATGGGAGTGTTACTAAGTGGAACATGAAGTATGAGGCCTTTCCCTTTCTAAATCACGCTTGCTAATCACACAAATTTTTAAAAAGTAGAATGGAAGAATAATTCTGGTTCCAATTCAAGTCAACTATAAGGGCATGGATTTAACTGGAAAAAAAGTCCATCTTGAGAGAGCAGGGATTATAATAGTAATGAACTAGTGGCTAAGATCGCATTTATTTTTCTTTACTTGCATTTTGTTGTTGGTGGTGGTCTTGGCACTTGAACTCTGGGCCTGGGCGCTGTCTCTCTGCTATTCAGCTCAAGGCTACTGTTCTACCACTTGAGCCACAGTGCCACTTCCAGTTTTCTTGTAGTTAATTGGAGAAAAGGGTCTCTTGGACTTTCCTACCTGGGCTGGCTTTGAACCCCAATCCTCACATCTCTCCACCACCTTGCTTAAGATCACATTTCTAACAGTGTACACTCAGCATATGCAATGTGTATGTTCATCTATCTTTCTATGAAATTTTGAGTTAAAAATCTGAACTACAGCTTAGGCTTTTCACTCACAAAAATGTTTGTAGTTTAAAAGTTGATACTTCTGGAGAAATAAAACCTAAAAATATAAAGGAGTCTGGGAAGTTCAGTTTGCATGCAGCCTGGGCCGAACACTCTTTGCCACACTACCAGCCAAAACCTGGATTGGAAGAATGTCTCAGGTGATAGAATACCAGTCATGAGCAAGATCGATGAATAAGAGCTTGAGGCTTTTGCATACATACATACAAACACACACATACACACAGAGGCACTTATATGTGCACACACAAATACATAAATGAAACAACTCTTACAATATTCAGAAAAGTTTTAAAAAAGCAATAGAAATACATCCTGAGTAAGAATTAAGAGATAAATTTTAATATTAGAAAGTCCTCAAGTGAACTTTCTTCAAAAAAGTTTGAGACTATTACATAGGTAGGGACGAGAGATAGTAAGAGAGTCAAGTAATTATTATTAAAAGGATCGAATGAATCAGAGATACCAGCAGGTGCATCTGAAAATGATCATATCCTGTGTCAAATTTAGAAGATCTTTGAAAATAGTACATAAACACTCTGAGCAGTCAGTCTACTGGATAATATCATTGGAGAAGTTCAGATTTGCTAGTCTATGTCTAGATTAAATAAACCAACAAACCATGGCAAGGCAATGTGATACAAGCCTGGAATTCTAGCACTCAGACTAAGGCAGGAGATTAGAGAGTAGAATTAAATAGCGATACCTTCCCTGGAACAGGTAGTATAATTTTGTCTAATAAAACATACCAAACAACAAGAAACGAATACACAGTTGCAAGTTTGGGCTAATTTTGTCATTATGTTTTGAAAAGCCAACTTTCCTATTGAAACGTAACTCGTGTATAATCTTCAGTTGTGTTTTAAATGCTCTCTTCATTACAGAATATTCCCAGATTCAAAATGGCTCATGATTACCACCCAAAATTTGAAAAAGTAAGTAAGCATCATTCTGTTGGATTCTAAAGAAATGAGGAAGGATTACAAAATCTTAAGTCTAGAGAAATAGCAAAGTTCATCAAATGCAGGACTTTGTAGATATTTCTAAATTAGAATTTAGAGTTAACATAAATATTTTAGGTTTTTTTTGTAATTTAATATTTTATAGGATACTACAAAATTCTTTTTAAGTAGAGGGTTTAATTGACAAATTCACAAATGTTTCTGGCATTCTATTTGCCTAGAATATGCTTTCAAACCAGTTATAATTAGATCTTAGTTAATAGATAATTCCAACAGTTCATGTATAAGATGATAATGTAAATAATCTAGACAGAGTTGCCAACAAATCAATATTAATTTATAAATATAGAAAAAAATGCAATTTTTGAGGGTTTTGTATGACATTGTCTGAAGAAAATAATTGTGTGACATCTTCTTTCTTCTACCTATATGTAACACAGGAAGCAAGTTCCTTAATTACGTGCCTCTGTATACAATGAGAAAAATGCTACATTTGGGATTTGTTTTTGTTTTATTGGTTTGTCCTAGGGCTTGAGATCTGGGCCTGGAAACTGTCTCTGAGCCTGTTTATCCTCAAGGATCGTGCACTACCACTTCAATCTCAGTGCCACTTGTGTCTGACTTTTTCTGAGTTTATTGGAGATTTCAACCATAATCTTCTGACCTTAGCATCCTGAATATCTGTGATAGTTTAAAAAAGTATAAAAATGAATAACATTTGCAAGTGATCTCATCTCAAGAATCTCACTAGGGGAAAAATGATGCAACCCAGTTTATTGTAGTATTCTTTCCAGAACAAGGAGAGCATCACATTATCAGAGGTGTAGTATTTTTCACAATAGAGATAAGCTATTCATGATGTGAATTAAGGGAATTTTAAGGTGCACTTTTTAAGTTGGAAACTATTGGACTAGGATGACTTTATGGCATAAATCCTGGGATTGATGGTCATAGAAATAATAGCTTACTCTGATAAAATGTGCTTACTCTTGAAGAATTAATTACAGATGCTTCATAATTTTTTCCTCTACCAGAATGTGGCTATTTTTCTGTTGACTTCTCAATTTGTAACACTCCATTGGAAACTGCATCTATTGCAAAATTACATAACATGCAAACAGGTACTGTTTTGAATCTCTCAGATATGGAATGTTCAGAATTTGAAAATGAGTACTTATTAGTCATAGGAGTTTTGAGGAACACATATATTCTGTCCTCATAACAACTTATTTACTTTTAAAAGTTATGGGTTTCCATAGAATTAAACTGTTTTCGGTTTTAGTATGAGAAAGTACTAAATTTATTCTTTTTTCAAAATATTGGCAAGTTTATTGTGAAAATATTGTCTAGTTGGATAACATTCAAGTTGATGACTCTCTGATAAAAAAGGAGTAATCGATTCAAATTAGATGCCAAATAGTATTGATTTTTAAAAAGTTGCTACATGAAATACAGAATAATATTTACTATACAATACAGTGAAATTATATTTTATGCAGCTTATTTTTTAATTTAATTTTATTGTCAAATTGATGTACAATGGGGTTACAGTAATTGTGAGGTAGTGAATACATAACTTTTCAAACTTGTTACCCCCTTTCATTTTTCTCACAGTTTTCTTTCACCTCAATACTCCTCACAAGTTGTAATGTACATTTCCAACATATTGTCTTGTGAGTAATGCTATTGCATTGTCTTGCTCTTTGTCCTTTGTGTCGCCATTTTGTTGTTCCTGTTCCCTTCCCTAATTAAGGTAAATGTATACACAATACACAGGCTACCAAAATCAAATAGAGCCGGGGACAAACCATAGGGGGAAAACCCCAAAGAAAATAGAAATCATATAGTACATTAAAAACAACTGCAAAAAAAATCTCTGTATTCATATCTTGGAGTTCATTTTGCTCAGCATCAGCTTATATGTTCATATATACACATAAAACCACTGGAAAATAATAGTTGCATGGACACTATATCATGTGAACAACATGTTACAGTTTTTGATGTTAAAGGTTGAATTAGGATTGGGGAAAACGTGATTTTGATAAAGGAATTTCAAAAGAGTTTAAAAATTATGACAGGCATATTTTAAGTGTTCAAACTTTTTAACAACTTAGCCTATTAAGAAAATTGCCTGGGAAAATAGGCTTTCATCCAAAGAAACTATGGAGACTTAGTTGAGAGGGAGAAAAGTGGGTAAAAATTTAGCTCATTTTCACACTAAACAAACTTCAGAAACCTTACTGTAAATCCTGTAGGTTCCCTTGAGAATTGTCCTTACCCAGGAAATATACTCTCACTGTGTGAAATTCAAAGTTCTTAAAAAAACTTAGACATCAAAATTTGTGAATTGAACTTTAATTACCAAAATTATTCTTTGAAAAAGATAATTTGAGTCAAAATATTTAGGCAGAAAGTGCCCTCCAAAATGAAAGAAGGTATTGGGTTCACACTTTTCTGTTTGTAACATTTTCCCCAATGTCTTTGCATGTGAAGCACTGAAACACAGAAAAAAAATCTGATTGGATACTCCAATGATTACACATTTATAAGCAGCTCACAAAAATAATATCCTTATCAACATGAGGTAGTGAAGACTTCTCATTACATAAGCCAAAAAGTTTGGGATCAGAAAAGAATTGAGAAAATTGAAAGGGTAAGCAAACAATGTTCTTACAAGCCCTATCTAAGCATATTGACTTCAGCAGTGGAGGGAGGCCAGAAATTTTGATATAGATTGTCTTAATATTTTTGCTACCTAAAGTGATTATACAGAGCCTATATGGCTCACTACAATGCAGAATAGACTGAATGAAGACAGGAAAATAAATTCTGTGTTCAAATGAGGCAACTTCAAAGAGTTTTAAAAGAGAAAGAATGAAGATATAGCGGGGCAGGGTGAGGAGGAGATCTTTTAGTCTTTCAGCTTCACTGGGTAGCAGGGTATAAAATTAACCCCCAAAAATCAATGGCTTTTCTCTATGCCAACAATGAGAAAAGTGTGTCTGAAATTAGGAAAGCAACTCCATTTGTAATAACTCCACAAAAAATAAAATACCTAGGAATTAACTAAAGAAGTGAAGGACCTCTATGATGAAAACTTTAAAATCTTGAAAAAGGAAATCAACACAGAACTTAAAAAATGGCAAAACCTCCCATGCTCCTGGATTGGAAAGATTAACATCGTGAAAATGGCAATACTTCCCAAGGCTATCTACAAATTCAACGCAATACCTATCAAAATTCCAACCTCATTCTTCAAGGAAATAGAAGAGGCAATCCAAAAATTCATATGGAACAATAAAAGAGCCCGAATAGCAAAAACGCTCCTCAAAGGAAAGAACACTGCTGGAGGAATATCAATACCAAATTTCAAACTCTACTATAAAGCCATAGTAATCAAAACAGCTTGGTATTAGCATAAGAACAGACCTCAGGACCAATGGAATAGAATTGAAAACCCAGAAATAAACCTACAGACCTATAGCCATCTAATCTTCGATAAGGGAGCTAAAATAATAGAATGGAAGAAAGACTGCCTCTTCAGTAAATGGTGCTGGCAAAATTGGTTAACTACATGTAGAAAACTAAAGCCAGATCCTTACATATCACCCTGCACCGGAATCAACTCCAAATGGATCAAAGACCTTGAACTCAAAGCAGACACTGAAAATATTACAGGATGGAATAGGAGAAACCCTATGTCTCCTTGGCTCAGGCCAAAATTTTCTGAATAGAGACCCGGAAACACAACAAATCAAAGAAAGGTTGGACAAATGGGATTGCATAAAGTTGCAGATCTTCTGCAGGGCAAATGATATAGCTAGCAAGATCAATAGAAAGCCCACGGATTGGGAGAAGATCTTTAATAGCCATACAACGGACAAGGGTCTCATATCTAAAATATACTTGGAACTCAAAAAATTATATCCCCCAACAACAAATCCTCAAAGAAACAACTGCCCAATAAATAAGTAGGCGAAAGGCTTAAAGAGAAACTTCTCTGAAGAAGAAAGAAGGATGGCCAATAGACACATGAAGAAATGTTCAACATCCCTAGCCATAAAAGAAATGCAAATCAAAACAACATTGAGATAACACCTCATTCCAGTTAGAACGGCAAAAATCAAGAACTCTAACAACAAAAGATGCTGGAGGGGATGTGGACAGAAAGGAACCTTACTTCATTGTTGGTGGGAATGTAAACTTGTTCAACCACTTTGGAAAGCAGTATGGAGGTTCCTCAAAAGACTTCACATAGAACTCCCCTATGACCCACCAATCCCACTTTTGGGCATTTACCCAAATGTTTACAAACAAGACCACACTAAAGCTACCAGCACAACTATGTTTATTGCAGCATTATTTACCATAGCTAAGATATGGAACCAACCCAGATGCCCCTCAGTAGATGAATGGATCAAGAAAATGTGGTATATATACACAATGGAATTCTATGCCTCCATCAGAAAGAATGACATTGCCCCATTTGTTAGGAAATGGAAAAACTTGGAAAAAATTATATTAAGTGAAGTAAGCCAGGCCCAGAGAAACATAGGTCCCATGGTTTCCCTTATTTGCAATATCTAGTATATGTATGATTCAAGCGGAAAAGGTCATATAATGTGATGTCAGGAAAATGAACCCTTAGATATGTATTTTAATGTTTTTTTCTTTCATGCATATGTTTCTAAGGTATTTATAAGATTATCTCTTTGTTGCTTTGTGTATCCCTCCCCCACAGTATAACCCCTGCTTTCTCTATATTTGATGTCAGTATAACTTGTGGAGGACATGGGGAAAAACCAGTTGTTTAAGGAAACAGGTGGACCTGTTGCAACAATGAGAAGTACAAGTTGTCATGTCCAAAACGAGCTTTACAATGTCGGTGCGGGGCGGGGGGAACGGGGAGGAAGGAGAAGGATTGAGATTGGGGGGGAGGGGGAAGGCTGGGAAGGGATGTGAAGGGTAAACAAAGGAGGAGGCTGCAATGCTTGGTAAGAAATGTATGCATTATCCTACCCATGTAATTGTAACCCCTCTGTACAGTATGTCAACAAATAAAATAAAATTAAATTAAATTAAAAAAGAAAAAGAAAAAACAAAAGAAATCACTTGCCTTAAAAGTTTGACGAAAGAGTATTTAAGAGAGATGAAAGAAAACATAGAGGACGTTTCTGTCTCCAGTGGAGTAATGGGTTCTTGATATTGTTTCTCCCATTCTATCTTCACTAGCTATAAAGTGTGGCTGAGGACTGGATTATCCATTGCAGACAAAGAGAACTCACAGAAGAAAATATTTGCAGCAGATATAGGTGATTCATATCCTTAGACAATCTATTTAAATCTGTTCAAAATTCTCTACTACCCAAAACTGCCCTCTTTGAACAGCTTTGTTTGCTTTCCCAAGACTACCTTTCATTAACTATTTAAAATTTTGAGTGGTCACATTCATCCTTTCTAGAGATTGCTGTTTGGTTGTGATTTTTGAGTGTTTTTGTTTTTTGTTGTGTTTTTTAACTAATTTTCAAAAGGTTTTGCAAGTGTATTACAATAAATATGTCCATCTAATTGTCCAATTCTCCTGGATCAGAGTGACTCCTTCTGTTATTCTCAACCAAACCCTTCTCCAAGATTTATTTCAGATTTACCACGTCCTTTATCACATGTGTACATTGAGTATTCTAGCTGTACTTGTCCCTTGTTCCATTTGTCATTCATTCTATGTCTTTACTATTATTCCTCTCTGGTTTCAACTTCCTGATAGTCATTCTGGTAAACTGTCTGTTAATATTTTGAAAGGTTTAAATACATTCCATGGAGTTTCAATCCTGAATATACTTGAACTGATGTCAGCTTATATTTCCATAATTTATTCATCTGAAATAACAATTTGCAAGACTGGAGACGTGAAGGACCTAGACATGATTTTATTCTCATCCATTTGGAAGATTAATCTTTATTCAACAAGAAAGTTTAAATATGGCTTAGAATATATTCCTAACTACAAAATTTTATAAATGGCTTTGTTAAAAGGTTTGTGATTATTTTATTTTACATGGGATAATATTTTCTACTACCTATAAGTTTTGGAAAAAGAAGAAAACCATGATTTACTACTATAGAGGAATATGATAGAAATAGAAGACAGATTTTATGTTTGTCACATCTCTGATGAGTACCCATATTCATGACTTTAAGTCATATTTCTTACTATGTTAGACAGATAGGGAAAACATAAAACAACATATGATAAAGCATCTATTTGTGACTTTTTAAAATGTACCTTATTAAGTGATAAAACTTACTATATTAGCTAGTGTTTGGGTTTGGATTATGGAAGGTTGTTCTATTTGACACATTTCTGGAAGGCACCTACTGAACAACACAAATGGTGGGTGGTACTATTTCTGCACTTTAATGAATGGTTGAAACTGCTTGGCATTAGTGCTGGAGAAATTAATCAACTCTATTGTAACTTGCACCCTAAACTTGAAAAATTTGTAATGTCACTATCGTCTACGTGTCAAATGTTATTTTGGTGAATGTGATTTTTAAAATATTATTTGAAAAGGAATCTGTTTTCAGGAGATTAAATGTAGGTTGTCATTTGTTTGTGAATGATAACATTTTTATACAACAGAACCAAGTTTTACTGAAGTACCAGTATTTTGAAGCATTAACGATCTTCTCAATTAATGTTTTTGTGAATTATATTTGACCTGAAGTCAAGTTTTCCTAGCCTTGGTAGACCAATTATGGATCTATCGTTCAGGAACTGTTTTTTTGGCCTACTTATGCTGGACTAACTCTTTCAGTAATCATTAGAAGAGGGGTATTAAAAATAATTTTGTGACATTTGTGATCTTGGTCACACATATGGTCTGGTCATTTTTTTGAAAGTTTGAATTGCTGTACTTTCTGTTAGATTTTGTGATCTCATCTTGCATTTTAAGTTGCATTGCATTTCACAATTGCATACTGCTAATTCTGGTGTCGTAAGGAATTGAGATGTATTTTCAATTACTTTCTGTTGACATGTTTCATGAGTCTAGGTGTGATATCTTGCCCTTGTTATCTGATGAAGCAGATAACTGGGACCTGGGATCCTAGTACCCATGGGTCCTGCAGAAGAGTAATACCTTTTAGATATCATATCAGAAAAATTGGGTATAATCATTGGGAAGGCTTCCGAAATTGGAGAAAAATATTTTGGCATCAGTGAATTAAAACAATAAACAGATCAGCAGGGTAAAGTCCCTTAAAGATTAGAGGAAAACAATAATTTTTTTTTAGAATGTGAATTCAGAAGACCAAGAACACTTAGAAGGTATCAAAAGTTTATACCGAAGACATTGAATTGATGCTTTTTATATTCTAATGTACATTCTAAACCTTATTATTTATATTCCAATCTATTTATATGTCAAATTATCAATTAATTCTAGTAAGTTTCACTGTGTGAAATAAAATATTAGCATATTTTAATATAATATAATATAATAAATATAATAAAATATTTATAAAATAAATATATAAAATAAATATAATAAAATATTTATTATATATTATAAAATATATAAAATATATTTTATAAAGATAAAATATATAACTATATATAATGTAAGAAAAAGGCACATGTTTTGCAATGTACTGTTGTGGTTGGGGCATCAAAAGCAACTGTGTTTTAAAGTATTGCTCCATTATTTCTACCTTAGTGTTTGGCAGAGTTGGACCTAAAGCTTTACCATTTGTAGATTTACATCCTAGAGGCAAGAGGAAACACTGCGATAAACATCACCAATTTAAGGCCTAATATCAAGGAGAAACATATAGACTTTTCTTGTAACTATGAAAATATTTGGTGAAAGAAAGGCAGTCGTGTAAATTCCTGCCTGGTTGGATGGTAGACTGACCAGGACATTAGGTAATCATGCATGTGAAAACTTTTTCATCTTCTTGGCTTTAGCTACTTTTGAAATATTAGGTATAAGAAACAATTATATTTTGATAAAATACCTTCTAGTCTAAATGATTCTGTCTTAATTGTTCATCTCTCCATGATCCTTTTTAACTAAGATTAGTTTTGTTCCAGTAAGACAATCTATGCTGTCAGGGTAAGATATTCTGGTTGGTCTGTTGCTATATGAAAGAAGAGTAAATGGTCAGGTAGACATTTGTGCCAGTACGACCTCATTTAGGAAATTTTAAGCCCAGAAGTTTAGAAGTAACTATTAAGCAAGGCTTGCTTTGAATCCATTAGCTCCACAAAGCTAACTCAGTTGATAAATAAGTACTTGAAAAGCTATCACCTTTGGACCTAGCTATAAAGGCTTCAAAGTATGATCAAATTTAAAATGAAAAAAACTTGAAATTGTCATTGACAAAAAATTGCAAATGTGAGCAATCGACCAAACAATATGTTTTTTCCAATATACACAGAATTTTAGAGAATTAAGATCAGTAGCATTTTTAGGAACAATAAGGTTTCCTGGTTACAAACAGTCAACCAAGGATATATGCCTGTATAAAGATTGCATCATTAACTACTTAAATTTACAGGATACTACATGCTTCAGCAGAACGTTTACCCAAATTACAACAATATAGAGATTATCATGGCATTTGCAAAAGGATGATATGAAAATTTGTGAAGAATTCAATATTTTTCATTCTTCAGAAGCAAGAAATGAAAAACAGTTATTAAAAAATTGATTACAAAAATACAAGTTGTTATGTCAAAAATGAACTTTACAACTTTGGTGCGGGGTGGGGGTAGTGGGGAGGATTGAGTGGGGGGGCAGGGGGAGGATGGGAAGGGATGGGAAGGGGAAACAAAGGAGGAGGCTACAATGCTTGATAAGAAATTTACTCATTATCTTGCCCATGTAATTGTAACCCCTCGGTACAGTATTTTCACAATAAAAAATACAAATGTAACAACACATACAATTCATTGAACTGAAAGTTAATTTGACATCAGTGTATTAAATCCTCACCTTAGAAAGGCCTTTATATAGCATAATCTTTACAAAACTGTTGAAAGTAGATGACATTGTCATTTTATCCCAAAGAAATAAAATACTATAAGGACCTAGGTAAAAAAGGAATCTTAAACTTTTTCTATATGGAATGCTATCTGAAATAACACATTTATTAATGAACCTATATAATATAGAACAATGTAGAATTCAAAGTATTATATCTAGGAGAGAATGAAATAGATTATGGACATTATACAAACAAAATACAGATTATTTTAAAATATAATTTTTTCAGACAAGCACCAGAAATATTTTTAGTTTCTGTACTACTCATTTCAACGGATAAGTTAAAATGATTTCTGATTTAAAAAATCACAAACTCTGCAGAAATCATTAGAGATGTATACAAACAACTCTTGAATACAATTTGACATCAAAGTCAGGCAATTCACTTGAAGAATACCATTGAATCCATGAACTTTTAAAGTAAGATATTGCCGTTGCTTTGTATTGTGAAAATATTTTGTACAGACACAAAGATGGATTGGCATTTTTGAAAATTAAGAAACTTAACCAAACCATTATGACTTAGGAGAACAATTTTTATAAATTTTTAAAACAAAAAAACAACAAATTCTGGGACAGAACCAGGCCCTGAATTCAAGGCTAGTATTAGCACAAAACAAATGAATTAATTAATTAATTAACATAAATTAAGTGGTCACATGTGGCGAGGCAAGTAAAATGTAACACCCATGGTGACTGGATTGTGTATTATTTTGTAATAAGGCAAATTAACGTTTGTCCAAATCACTAATATTTTATTTGTACTTTTTTGTACTAAACCCTGAATTTAGCATGCATATATATGTGTGTACATGTGCACACATGTGTGTATGTGTATATGTGTGAGTGTGCTGTTGCAATGTTGCTTGCCAATGTGGAAAGGGTGAGGCTGAAAAGAGCTAACAGTGTTGCAATGTTTTTATTTATCAGTGTTCTGTCATGTCATTTCTATGGAGTCACTCTTCTGTACATTTTATTTGTCAAATAATAACATCATCATAATCAAAGCATATACAACATTAAATTAGATAAAAGAGACCAATTTCAGCTCTTGTTATATGTCAGGTAAGAAGATGCAGATATAATTAGGTAGTAAGTTATTGCTGTAAGATGACTGTCAGTACAAAACATGTATTTGACCTCTTAAATTGATTAAACTTTTAAGATATACTCATGGAGTGAGTTTGACCTACTTGACCAAACAGGTATTACTCTCTGTTTATTCCTGTGAAACACAAGGTGGATAAACTCTTTCCAGATTTCTGTTGAAAATAACTTTCTTTGTAACATCATATCTATTCTCACTAAGATAATCAACCCTATATTTTTTAGGTTTGAATATCCCATCATATTGACTGAAAACAGTATTGTGGATATGCTTGTTATATATACCTTTCAAAAACAAACATACAAAAAGCCTGTGTCACCTCCAGATTGTGGATGCATTTGAACTTGTTTTGTACATGCAATTAGATCTTCACTAATGGTTCTTTTGTGGGAGTAACTATCCCAAATTTAACAAATAAGGCTTTTCGAATATCTTTTCCAATATACATAACAACCCAGAGCTAGTTTTGCAATTTCTGAAAAGCCTTTGAATATTTTAGTATTATTTCAGTTCATTGACTATAGAGCTAAAGACTTTTCTGAACTAAATATTTTTAAGTTCTGAAGATGTAAGTGGGTATATAGGCTTTTTTAATCTATCATTTTATGAAAACCCAGTTTTTATGAAAGTAAATGAAATAGAATAAAGTGGTTTGGTGAGCTAATTATTAGTATAATTTTGTTTTCTAGTAATAGTTTTTTGAATGTAGATGATGCAGTTAAATTATTACCTTTGTGGCTCTGTACTTCAGTTAGTTTCACACTCTTTATAATTATAAGAGTGAATTTGTAGAAAAATAAAGGTATTTGAAAATGATTAGTATTAATCTTGTGTTTTGTGTCCTACTCCCAAGAAAATGAGTTGTTTTCAAGTGTTAATATTTTATGATTGAATCTTCAGTATCACAAGAAATTTTGAAAAACGTGCAGTAGTATTGATATCTTTTTAAACCAATTGTATTCACAAGTTGGAGAGTCTTTAATTGATGCTTAGGTCTTGGTGTCTATGATTTTTAACCTCTCGTTCCTAACATTAATGATAGGTAAGACTGTATTTTTGGGTATATGAAAGGTAAAATATTTATCTGGGGTCAAAGGTGATTTTTATATCAGTTTTGCTTTAATAGCATTTTAATGTAATACATTTCTCTCAAAATGTTGGGTATAAAAAGCAATCAAAATACTTCTAATGGTAAACAACTTATGTGAGCTACAATGTGGAAATGATTGGTCTATAGACCGGCAGTCTGTTTCCATCAGGAATTGGGAAGGTTATTCTTTCAGTATGACTGTGTTAAACAGAGATGAGGGTCTCCAGGCAATGCAGTGTTGTCATGGGATAGAATATGATTTCTAAAATTTTGAGCTAGAAATCAAGAATGTTATAGTTTAGCAGTTCCTTTCACCAGGGAGGTATAAATTGATTATGAACTTGGAGTTTTTATATTACAGTTACCTATTTCCTTTTTTTTCTTTTTGTTTTTTTTTTTTTTTGGTTGGTTGTGGCGCTTGACTCTGGGCTTGGGTACTGTCCCTGTGTTCTTCCGCTCAAGTTGATCACTGTACCGCTTCAGCAACAGTGCCACTTCTGGTTTACTAGCTGTTCATTATAGACAAGAATCTCTCAGAATATCCTGCCTGGGCTGGCTTTGAACTGCAGTCCTCAGATCTCAGCCTCCTGAGTAGTTAGGGTTACAGATGGAGCCACCGGCATCCCGCTTAGTTTCCTATTTTCTAACAAAGATAAAGTGAAATATTATTAGAATGTGGACAATAATTCTGGGAAATTTTCCTAGAATTAGTGGACTAAGTGCTGGTATTTTAACCATAATTTAGAATGAAGTTATTTGATACGGTGGGAATGGGGCACAGGCTAAGATTTACCATTTGTGCAATGTTGTACTAATAATTCCAGCTCTGAAGACTTCGATATCATCATCTGAGAATTAGAAATGGAAGTAGTTCTACTTTATGGGATTATTGTGAGGATCAAATTAGATACCATACGTAACATACTTGGAAAAACAATCAGGATTTGATCATTTCTCCCTGTTATTTGATTATGTGATGAATTCTAACATTTTCACTGTGATTTTTATATTGTGTTTCTTTAGGATATGCAATGTGATGTATTGACATTCATTTTGTTGGTCACTTTTATGTCATTTTGAGGAAAAAACTTCAAAGAAAATTTCTGAGAAGGAAACTATTATTTTGACTCGTGGTTTAAGAAAACACAGTTTAAGATTCAAATGTCTCCATTGTTTTTTTTTTGGGGGGGGGGGGTCCGGTCGTGGGTCCAGAACGCTGGGCCTGGGAGCTGTCCCTCAGCTCTTCAGCTCAAGGCTAGCTCTCTACCACTTGAACCACAGCGCCACTTCTGGCTTTTTACTTTTTGCTTATGTGGTGCTGAGGAATCGAACCTAGGGCCTCAGGCATGCAAGGCAAGTTCTCTACCACTGAGCCACCTTCCCAGCCGTGTTTCTATTGTTTTTAGTTATATTTTTATTAAATAGTTGTACGAAGGAATTTCTATTCAACAATTCAGTTTATAAGTACAATGGATCTTTACATAACTTTCCCACACCCTTCCAAACCTCACCCCACTTTCATTTCTTCTAGTTTCTGCATTGAATATTATACCTTCCCTCTCTTCATCCATAACTCTCTTTATTCCTTCCCTTTGACTTTCTCATATCTGCCAAATGATAGCTTCTTGGTATTCATTTTGTTGGAATAAAAGTTCAATTTTATAAGAAATTTCGCCTTTTAAATACTCTTCTGCAATACTATTGTGTAAATTTGCATAAAGTCCTATGTTCCAAATACGCGACAGAACATGGGTCCTTTGTGTGTCTGGTTCTGACTTAGTTTACTTAACATATTTTTAGATCTATCTATTTCTTTGCAAATTATGTAACAGTCTTCATAATGGATGGGTGCAATCCAATTGTGTATATGTGCCCCACTTTCTCCAACCATTCCTCCACCATAAGGCATCTAGGCTGTTTTCATAACTTGGCTACAGTAAATAGTGCAGCAGTGAACATGATTGTGAAAGTGATTTTACTGTATCTTTTGGAAGAATTCGTCACTATCTTTCTGGGAGCAATCCTCTAGGCAATTTTCCAGAATATGCACATCCGTCCTTTCTTCACCATCACAACTTTTTGCAAGTCCTCAAAAACACACTACACCCTACAGGTCTCAATAAGCTAAAACCACACTGTGCAATGCATTTTTTTCATTATTGTACAATAATTTAGTGAGAACCTTCTATGTACTTTTCTAATTTGGGAATGAGGGACATGACAATAGAGGAAAAGTAAGAGAAATTCAATTTAATTAGCTATTATAATATTTAAAAACATTTTCAGCTCTAACTCATAGGCTCACTTACTATTATTTTAATCATTTTTTGATTACTTCATCAATCCCCTAAATTATAACAGGTGCATTAAATACAAAAGCAAAAATTGTGGTTTGATTTTGACACTCATGTGTGAGGATGCACAATAAGGGCAAATAGAGAGATTGGAATTAATACCCATTATCCATTTTGTTAAATTAAGATGGTTTTCCTAAACTGATTCTCACAATTCATATTCCATTCAACAACAAGAAACATGTGACAATTCCCTTTGTTTTCCTCCATAATAACTTTTGTTTCCATTTTATTTTACAACAAAGGTTGATTTTTCATAAATCTACTGTAGATACAAAGATACGTTAAAATATTTCTATCTGTATGCATTGATATATACATACACACATCTATTACACAGGTTGTAATGATAATTTATAATTTCTGTAACTGTATGATTTACTAAATTATTTAAAAAATAGACAGCTTATGCCTAGAATCCTGGTTACTCAGGAGGATGAGATCTGACGATCATGATTTGAAGCCATCTTGGGCAAGAAAGTCCATGAGCCTATTATCTCCAAACAATGAAGAGAAAATCAGAATTGGAACTGCGGGTCAAAGTAGTAGAGTGGTAGCCTTGAGAGAATAAGGTCAGGGACATCACACAGAGTCTTAGTTCAAGAACTATAATCTAGCCAAAAATCTAATTTACACCTGTGTAAGTAGAGTATTTCCATCACCCAAATGCACATCCATGCTCATTTGCAAGATAACTCTGTTATGTCTGGAGTACCACACAACATTATAGCTTAAGTAGAATGGATCACAACATGGGTTCACTCTATCTCTCTCATGGGTTTTTTCTCCACTGAAATACTCAAATCTTACAATCATTCCAACTATTTAAAGTCATAGCTTTTTTCTTCAATAACCATAATATATTTTGCTTTGAGTGTCTTGTGTCTCCTAAATGGGTGTTCTTGCCACTTTGTCATGCCCCCAGCCCTAAATTATTCTGATTATTTTTCAAATAGAATCAGGCTTCCTTCTTGTGTATGATCTTGGGCTCAGTCCACTTTATGTTATTCTTCCTGGAATTTAGAATAACAGGTGCATGGCATTGTGTACAGATCATTCTGTCCAGTCTAAGTTTTAACCACTGTCTTCACAACAGTAGACTCCCATGTAGTCAGGATTTTCAAAAGCTTATCATAGCTGATTTTTTTAAATCTTTACATTTCTTGCAGGTTTTTGAGTACTGAATTAATTTGTGTTTTCTTGGGTTGTTTATTTCATTTGAATGTATGTGTTGAGTTGTTCCAAATTTTCCTTTTGTTTCTTTCACTCACGTTCTTACCTAAGTGCTGAGAAACCAATTCTTCTTTCTCAAGATAGTCAAGGTCAACATTATTTATTCCAAAGCAATTTCAGTAATATTTAAACACCTTCATACCTATGAATGTTATATGAATGCTAAATGCTGAAAAGGGTCTTTTTATTTTCACAGCAGTCTTTGGCATACAGAGACAGATCATGAAATATACGAAGATAATAAAACTACAGATGCTTGCCAGGAGGAGAAAAACCTATTATGAATTGTTTGACAGAGGCTTCCCTTCTCGTGAAAGAAATAAGCTGTTCGCTGCAGAATTTCACAAAATCATATAGCTAGGAAGAACCTAAACAATCATGTAATACTACAGATTTGAGGGAGATGAATTGCCCTCCTGAATAATTGCAAAAAGAGAATAGACTTTAGAGAAACATGATGAGTTGATGTAAATAGCTGCTTAGCTGATTTTGTTAATTTGTGAACTAATACATGGCAAAAGGATACAACAAGATAAAAAATTAAAGAAGGTCGCATTGAAATACTCATTGGTGTGTTTGTGTGTTCATGCGCACGTGTGTATGCACACGCACATATGCAGGTGCTCATGCATGTATTCATCATTCCTGAAGCTTGATAGTGCCTGGTCACTATCCCTAAGCTTCTGTGCCCAAGGATAGTGGTTTACCACTCGAGCCATTACTCCATTGCGATTTTTTGGAGATAATCACATGTATTTTCATGATTGGACTGGCTTTGAACAGTGGTCTTCAGATCTCAGCCTCCTGAGTAGCTAGCTAAGCTGATTCAGCCTCTGAGTAGCTAGTTAAAATTCTGATTGTCCTTTATGCTTCACTTCTCTTTTATTCTTTTCCTGAGGTAATCACAAGCCTAACTCATATATATGTCTAGGAGCTTTAAAAATATTGTTACTATTTGGCACCAGGGGATCCCATCTCTAATCTTAACTACTGAGGAGGCTTGAGAACAGAACCCAAGCCAAAAGTTTAGTGGACTTCCTTCTCAATGTATAGCTGGGTGACTGGATCATTTCAAGCATCCTGCACTATCTAGAGGCTAAGATTGGAAGGACTGCAGAATTCAGGCCAGCCAAGGAAGGCAGCTAGACAAATTAGTGTGCAACTCTGATGCCATGGATGATGGAAGGCTAAAAGGACAGATCGGGTGCATGTTCTTGTGGAAAGGGAACCCCTATTCTAAAATTAACCACTGATATGACACCAGCCTAGCAAGAACAATACTCCAAGTTGAAATCCCCACAATTACCCACAACCAAAATAGGTAAAAACATTAACATCCCAAAACTTAGTTCAATCTGTTCTTTGGTTTACTATGATCTTTATCTGATTATCATATGATGTGACAAAATAGTTTCTTCATTATCTTAAGATAAATTTAAAAGACCTAGAAAATTCTTTCTCACTTATTAACTGCAAATGGCAATTCGTCTCATTTCTCACATATTTGACTACCACTATAAATTCAACTTATGATTTTAATTAATAGTAATATATTCTGATTTATTATTTTACTTTGTAACATTTATAATCTTTTTGCTTCTCTGCTGAATTTTAAGTATTTAAATAGTATCATCAAAGTATATTCCTTGGGTACTTAGGGCAGCTTTTTACAAAGTTTTTAAACAATGGCTTCTAAGAATTCTTAATTGGTATATTATTTAGTTTATTTTTAATTTTAATTTAATTTTATTGTAAAGGTAATGTACGAAGGGGTTACAGTTACATAAGTAAGGTAATGAGTATATTTTTCAATGGAATGAACATTGTTATCCCCTCCATCGATTTTCTTGTACAGAAAAAAAAAGAAATACTGATGCTTTAGCTGTTGCTATTGATCAATGGGTATATTTGCTTTCTTTGTTCATGCATTTTTTATTATAAAATTGATATACAGAGGGTTTACAGTTACGTAAGTCAACTAAAGAATGCATTTCATTTTATTTTCTAAATTTCAAATTTTGAACTTAATTATTTTCTTTTGTTTCTTTAGAGTAATTCTTTTTTCACAGTCATCGTATTAGTTAATTTAATTTTGCATGAGTTTTACACATGTAAATTATTTAGACGCATATTTTGCTTTTAAAATATTTAACATGAATATTTAACAATTATTTTCTTAATTTTTATATGGTTGGTGAATTTAAATAAATTTAGTTTCTTGTAGTTCTAAACATATTTGTTGTTACTGTGTTTTCAAGAAGCACATACTTTATTAAGAAGGCTTCATTACCGGGTCACATTTTGGAAATATTTGTACTTTAATTAAAAAAATGTTTGAAGAGTTCCGGGAAGATGGCAGAGGAGAAGCTGGAATCTGAACAAGCTTTCGCAGAGAAAGCAGTTTTAGAGTTCCTGTGAACAGTCCTAAGCCAGAGAATCACACCAAGTGTTCCATCACAGGACAGAGAGTTAGACAAGAGAGGGGAAGCCAAGGCAAGGAGACACATCTGAGCGCTTGCCAGCAGCCGCCGTTGCTGCGGCAGGGTTGCGGTGGCTACCGCAGGGCACCCATACCTCAGCCACAGAGAGTCTGGGACGAAGGAGTCAGATGCAGCAGGCGAGTGGATTCTACTCAACACCAGCAAGAACTGACAAGGAGCGGACATCTTCATCCTGCAGTTTGCAGACCAGAGACTACCCAGGATCTAAGACTTGGCGTGAGTAGAAGCCTGACGTCCTCAATCCTTCTCAGGGAACAGAGGAGAGAAGGCCACCCGTCCCCCCAGCACCAGTGATCTCGATCTTGGATACCGACAAAGCTCGGCGGAGCTGCTAGCTCCAACTCAGGCCTTGGAATAAAACGAGTCATTTAGCAGGTCACAAGAACTTGACAGTGAAGTGACCTGCCAGACTCAGATCCATCCAGGGAAAAGTCACCCAGCTCAGGTGCCAGCCATAGGAGTGGCTTTCCTCACTGGGTAACCAGAGCCAGAGGCTGCCTCTCCCTCTAGCAGCCTCCATAATCAATTGAAAAACAGAAACCCTGAGAATGGCTCCAGGCTGGGCTCTGTGAGTTTTTCACAAAATAGCCCCAGGGAAAAGCTACTGTTTGTTGAAAGGCCTCAACTCTACCCAGAACCTAGCCTCATCACTGCATCCCCCTCTTTTGTGATTCTCAAAGCAGATCACCCTCCCATTAAACTAACCTGGGAGGGGGATCTCAAAATCTTGGGTAAAGCAGAGCATTTTTCTGCCTGTTCGAACAAACTGACTTAAGAAACCAATCAAGCCACAGGACCTCAAGCAGACCAGAGACTCCAACAAGAGGCAGGTTACAGACACAAGGGAGATACAGGATTCTTCCCACCAGTCCCAAAAAGATTAAAAAAAAATCAAAGAACTTTTTTTCTTCTTCTTCTTCTTCTTCTTCTTTTTTTTTTGGTACCTTATATATATAAAAATATTTTTTTTCTTTTCTAAAACTTTTATTAATCTTTAATTTTTGCCTTTTTTGAAAAAAAAATTGTTTTCCAGTAACGTTTTTTTCCTCTTATAATTTTTATTTTAGGGATACGTGAATGTGCGTTTTCCTTTATTTTTTTTGTCTTCTTTCTCTTTTTCTTTCTTTTTGAATTATCTTTTTGTTTTTTTGTTTAGCTCTACTGAACTTCTGATCTTTTTTTCTCCCTTTTTTATCCTTTTCATCTTTTCCTCTCTTTTGTTCTTCTTTATGTGACTTAACTCTTGTCTTGTACATCCTTAGATAAACCCTTAGTTAACTAGTAGACCCTATCCCCCATTGTGTACACACATAATCCACAAATTTATTACTCAATTCAAAACCTCTGAGACTTAAATTCCTTAATAGCTGTACTACCTCTTTATACTTATATAATATTTTAAGCATTTTTTTAAGTTTTTCACATCTCCTCTATGTCCCTCCCCTTCTCTCAATATATTCACATTACTCTCTAAATAGATTGTTTGTAAATCTCCATAATAATATTAATTTTTACGTTTCTATTTTTTTCTGGTCTCTTTTCATTTCTCTTTCCCTTTCTCCTTTTTTTCTCTCTCTCTACTTGCATCCTACACAATCTATTTCCTGCATTGAGATTAGGACATAGTTAACTCTCCCTGTGCCTCCCCACACCAATCTATTTCTCTTTTACCCACATCTCTCCCTAACCCTAATAATTTCTGGTTTTCCAAATTCTTCTCTGCGGTTCGAAGCCCATTAACATATAGTGGTTTGATGTTGAATAGATGTATCTGTTGAACTAGAATGTATCTGTAGACTATTGACTGTACAAATGCAAACTTTGGTAAATGGTTGCCTTAAGATAGTGTTCTAGCACAAAACTGGTGCTACTTTCATCTCAAATGGGCAGAGTAAGCCGGAAAAACACAAGAAAAATGGCAAGTCTGGGTATCTCCACTCCCACTCATGATAATCATGGGACAGAACAGATAATGAATAATCCAGAGGAGAGGTCCCAAATAGCTCTACAAACACTGCTGGCAAACATGATAAATGAAAAGTTTGACAACTTAAAAAGGACTCTGTATGAGCGTGATAGGGAGAGAGAGGAGGCATCTCAAAAGTTTATACAGGAATATCATACGCGCGAGGAAGCTACTCAAAAACTGATACAGGACTTGAGTGAGCAACTTGAGAATACTCAAAGAGAAAGGGAGGAATGGCGTGAGCAGGCTGAGAACACTCAAAGAGAACTGCAGGAATCCCACGAACTGGAGGAAGCTAAGAAAAGAGTAATACATGAATTTAGAGAATAGGTAGAGAATACACAAAGATCACTAAAGGAATTCATCTAATCCATTAACAAAGAGCTGAAGGAAGTCAGGGAGACCACAAAGGCAATGCTGAATGGAACCCCACAGAAGGAATGGGAGTCCAAAGAAACCATAACAAATCAACTAAGTGATTTGAGAACAAACACTGAACACCAAATTAAGGAAGTAAAGAAATTCATACAATACCTAAAACAGAGCTTCAACAAAGAATTTGAAGCCATCAAAGCTGACCAATTAGAAGGAAAAGAGATAAAAAACAAAGTAGAGAGTCTTGACAACAGGTTAGACCATGCAGAAGATCGAATCTCAGGGATTGAAGACAGCCTAGATATTATAGAGAAAGAACATACAACCATCCAAGACAAGTCCAAGAAATATGATAGATCTATCCAACACCTGGAAGACACCATCAGAAGGCCTAATCTAAGGATAATGGGTGTAGAGGAGCACCTAGAAACAGAAGTTAATGGTCTAGGAAATTTGTTTAATAGGATCCTAGCAGAGAACTTCCCAAACATACAAAAAGATAGGCCTATTCATATACAAGAAGCTTTTAGAACCCAAAATAGACCAGACAAGAATAGGACATCCCACTGTCACATTATAATCCACACAGGATCAACTCAGAACAAGGAAAAGATCCTTAAAGCTGTCAAGGAGAAAAGGTTACTCACCTATAAAGGGAAACCAATTAGAATCACCTCAGATTTCTCAGCAGAGACAATCAAAGCAAGAAGAGCCTGGAATGATGTATGCCATGCCCTAAAAACAAACAACTACCAACCAAGAATACTGTACCCAGCTAAACTCTCCTTCATAACTGAAGGCCAAATAAAAACCATCCATAGCAAAGAAAAATGGAAACAATACATCTCCACCAAACCAGCCCTACAAAAGATTCTTAAAGATGTCCTACACATAGAAAAGCAACAAGACCACAATAAAGGCCAAGAAACTGCACCCAAACTGAGAATCCAAGAACCATAGGAAGAACCCAGTTTTCGCAGCCCCCAAGAAGGTGGATAGCATGGCAGGAACTCCCAAATACCTCTCAGTCCTATTTCTTAACGTTAACGGACTGATCTCTCCAATTAAGCGACATAGACTGTCTAGTTGTATTAAAAAACAAGACCCTTCTATCTGCTGCCTGCAGGAGTCACATCTTTCCCGTAAAAACAAACACATTTTCAATGTTAAAGGCTGCAACAAAATTTACCAAGCAAACGGCTCCCATAAAAAGGCGGGAGTTGCAATCCTAATATCAGATGAAATAGATTTCAAATTAAAATTAGTGAGAAGAGATAAAGAAGGTCGCTACATACTAATTCAGGTATCTCTCATTCAGGAGGATATTACAATTCTAAATATCAACTCACCATACAATGGAGCACGCAAATTTATCCAAGACACTCTACTTTCCCTCAAACCCCATATAACCTCAAAGACAATATTTGTTGGGGATTTTAACACACCACTCTCCCTACTAGATAGATCAACATGGCAAAAAGTCAACAGAGAAACTGCAGATCTAAACGGCTGCATAGATCAAATAGACTTAACAGACTTCTACCGAACATTTCACCCAGCCGCATCAGAATACACGTTTATCTCAGCTGCACATGGAACATTTTCTAAAATAGACCACATTTTAGGCCACAAAACAAACTTGTCCAAATTCAGAAACATTGAAGTTATACCTTGCATTCTCTCTGAGCATAAGGGAATAACATTAGAACTCAACACCAAAAGCCACCAAAGAAAGTCCGGTATCACATGGAGGCTGAACAACACACTGCTGAATCATGAATGGGTCATGGAAGAGATTAGAAAGGAAATTCAAATATTCACGCTATTCAACAAAAATGATCACACAAAATACCAGCTCATCTGGGACAGAGCAAAGTACCCAGAGGCAAATTTATAGCTCTGAGCTCCTACATCAACAAATTGGAGAGATCTGATACTAACAATTTAATGACACATCTAAACCTCCTTGAAAAAGAGCAGCAAGATAAACCTCAACCCAGTAGACAGAAAGAAATAATTGAAATTAAATCAGAATTAAATAAATTAGAATCCAAAAAAACTATAGAAAGAATCAACAAAACAAAGAGTTGGTTCTTCGCAAAACTTAACAATATTGACAGACCCTTAGCAAATCTTATCAGAAAAAGAAGAGAACACACCCAAATTAATAAACGCAGAGATGAGAATGGAAACATCACGGTGGAAAAAATCAAGATTCAGAACATTATAAGGGAATACTTCTCAAAACTTTATTCTAATAAGTTTGAGAACTTGACAGAAATGGACCTTTTCCTAGCAAATATTGACATGCCAAAACTAAACGAAGATAAGTTAAACTATCTTATCAGGCCCATATCAAGCATTGAAATAGAAACAGCAATAAGAGACCTCCCAGCTAAGAAAAGTCTAAGACCAGATGGTTTTACAACGGAATTTTACAAGGCCTTCAAAGCAGAGCTCACACAAATACTCCTCCAACTCCTCAATGAAATTGAACGAGAAAGTTCACTACCAAACACATTCTATGAAGCCATCATAACCCTCATCCCAAAAACAGGCAGGGACTCATCAAAGAAAGAGAACTATAGACCCATTTCTTTGATGAACATTGATGCTAAACTTCTCAATAAAATTTTGGCCAATTGACTTCAACAATTCATCCAAAAAATCATGCACCACGATCAAACAGGATTAATTTCGGGATGCAAAGCTGGTTCAACATACGCAAATCAATTAATATTACTCATCACATCAATTGGAGCAAGAATAATAAACACATGGTTATCTCAATAGATGCAGAAAAAGCATTCGACAAGATCCAACACCCCTTTATGATGAAGGTTTTGGAAAAGTTAGGAATCCATGGAACATTCCTCAATACAATAAAGGCTGTATATGACAAACCTACAGCCAGCATTATAATCACTTGTGAAAAATTAAAGCCATTTCCTCTTAACTCAGGAACAAGACAAGGATGTCCACTCTCTCCACTTCTCTTCAATCTAGTATTAGAATGCCTAGCTACAGCAATAAGACAAGATGCAGACATAGAGGGGATACAAATAGGGAAAGAAGAAATAAAACTCTCCCTCTTTGCAGATGACATGATCTTGTATTTAAAGAATCCCATAGACTCCATTCCCAAATGACTCAAGCTGATTCAAAACTTTAGCAAAGTAGCAGGTTATAAAATTAACACCCAAAAATCAATGGCTTTTCTCTATGCCAACAATGAGAAAAGTGGGGCTGAAATTAGGAAAGCAACTCCATTCTTAATAGCCCCACAAAAAATAAAATACCTAGGAATTAACTTAACCAAAGAAGTGAAGGACCTCTATGATGAAAGCTTTAAAATCTTGAAAAAGGAAATCAACCCAGAACTTAAAAAATGGCAAAACCTCCCATGCTCCTGGATTGGAAAGATTAACATCGTGAAAATGGCAATACTTCCCAAGGCTATCTACAAATTCAATGCGATACCTATCAAAATTCCAACCTCATTCTTCAAGGAAATAGAAGAGGCAATCCAAAAATTCATATGGAAAAATAAAACACCATGAATAGCACAAACGCTCCTCAACGGAAAGAACACTGCTGCAGGAATATCAATACCAAATTTCAAACTCTACTATAAAGCCATAGTAATCAAAACAGCTTGTTACTGGCATAAGAACAGACCTCAGGACCAATGGAATAGAATTGAAAACCCAGAAATGAACCTACAGACCTATAGCCATCTAATCTTCCATAAGGGAGCTAAAATAATAGAATGGAACAAAGACAGCCTCTTCAGTAAATGGTGCTGGCAAAATTGATAAACCATATGTAGAAAACTAATGCTAGATCCTTATATATCACCCTCCACCAGTATCAACTCCAAATGGATCACAGACCTTGAAGTCAAAGCAGACACTCTGAAAACATTACAGGATGGAATAGGAGAAGCCCTTGGTCTCCGTGGCTCAGGCCAAAATTTTCGGAATAGAGACCCGGAAACACAACAAATCAAAGAAAGGTTGGACGAATTGGATTGCATAAAGTTGCAGAGCTTCTGCAGGGCAAATGACATAGCTAGCAAGATCAATAGAAAGCCCACGGATTGGGAGAAGATCTTTAATAGCCATACAAGGGACAAGGGTCTCATATCTAAAATATACTTGGAACTCAAAAAATTAAACCCCCCAACAACAAATCCTCAAAGAAACAACTGCCCAATAAATAAGTGGGCGAAAGGCTTAAAGAGAAACTTCTCTGAAGAAGAAAGAAGGATGGCCAATAGACACATGAAGAAAGGTTCAACATCCCTAGCCATAAAAGAAATGCAAATCAAAACAACATTGAGATATCACCTCACTCCAGTTAGAACGGCAAAAATCAAGAACTCTAACAACAACAGATGCTGGAGGGGATGTGGACAGAATGGAACCTTACTTCATTGTTGGTGGGAATGTAAACTTGTTCAACCACTTTGGAAAGCAGTATGGAGGTTCCTCAAAAGACTTCACATAGAACTCCCCTATGACCCAGCAATCCCACTTTTGGGCATTTATCCAAATGTTTACAAACAAGACCACACTAAAAATACCAGCACAACTATGTTTATTGCAGCATTAATTACCATAGATAAGATCTGGAACCAACCAAGATGCCCCTCAGTAGATGAATGGATCAAGAATATGTGGTATATGTACACAATGGAATTCTATGCCTCCATCAGAAAGAATGACATTGCCCCATTTGTTAGGAAATGGAAAGGCTTGGAAAAAATTATATTAAGTGAAGTAAGCCAGGCCCAAAGAAACATAGGTCCCATGGTTTCCCTTATTTGCAATATCTAGTATATGTATGAGTCAAGCAGAAAAGTTCAGATAATATGATGTCAGGAAAATGAACCCTTAGATATGTATTTTAAGGTTTTTTTTTCTTTCATGCATGACTTTCTAACTCATTTATAAGATTATCTCTTTGTGGCTTTGTATGTCCCTCCCCACAGTATAATCCCTGCTTTCACTATATTTGATGTCAGTATAACTTATGGAGGAGATGGGGGAAAACCGGTTGTTTAAGGATACAAGTGGACCTGTTGCAACAATGAGAAGTACAAGTTGTCATGTTCAAAACGAGCTTTACAACGTCGGTGGGGGGGGGGGGCTGGGGTGCGGGGAGGAGAAGGATTGGGATTTAGGGCGGAAGGGGGGAGGCTGGGAAGGGATGTGAAGGGTAAACAAAGGAGGAGGCTACAATGCTTGGTAAGAAATGTACACATTATCCTGCCCATGTAACTGTAACTCCTCTGTACAGTATGTTCACAAATAAAATTAAATTAAATTAAAAAAAAAAGTATCCAGAGTGAAATGATTAGAAATATAGCCATCTCTTGCGAGATATAGAGCACCTGGTTATCATATTCTAAATCTTGAGTAAAAATACCATTAACATAAATCTTCTGCCAAAAGTATACATGTTTCAAAATGTTTATTATTTAAAACTTGTTTGCAACGATTCTCATGTCTTCTATTTCTTAATTTTCAATTTAGTTGATCTATAAGAATCCAAGTATATTGTGACTATTTTATTTCTACTAAACTTTTAAATAGTATGAGCAATAATATGATTTCATATTAACATATTTTTACTATTTTGATAATTTCCTCTGTTTAATATTATAATATCAATATTCCAAATTGTGTGTGTGTCTGTGTTAATGTGGGTTTTTGTGTGAGTCTTTTGTGTGTACTTTGTAATGTGTGGGTGATCACACCATTGCTTCACACATGTTAGGCCAATGTTTTACCACTGAGATATACTGTCTAGTTATAATTCAAATACTGTTTTAAATTATGTCTTTAAAATTTTCATTTCCTATGAATTCAAAATCATATATGATAAAATGTGATCCATCTTCTATCCACGTTAGCAATTTTTATTGTTATTTTATTGTTATTTACAATATTCCTACTGCCTTTCCACTTCCAAACTCTTGTGTTTGTTATTGATGAAGGTTTTACTTTGCTTCTTTTCTCTCTTCATTCTTTTTCCCTTTAGAGTTTACCTATTCTTTCTTTTATTTCTTTGGAAATTAATTATCATATTCCTATTACAATTTCCTTACATTGTAACAGGTTTTTACAATGCTTTATTTTCTATTTTATTTTCTATTTTTCCCATGTTCTCTGACTCTCAGTCAAAACTATTAGGTGGATTAAATCGAAACTTGATTCACGACACCTTATATTCCTCTTTCTCTTCTCTGAAGTCTTCCTGTTTTTTGAAATACAGTACCAATGACATACAGCTCCTATGTGGTCCATCATTCTATCCCCTCTCACTCTCCTCTGCTGTGCAGAGTTATCTAAATCTTAACTCATTCCTAAATTAATTTTAGAAAACAAATATAGTCTTAGAGCAAACTGGCCTTGGAATACATTTCTTAATTGTTTTGAAATTAAAAAAGAATTGATAATCCTTTGCATTGGAAATCATTTTAAAATGTTTATCACTTAATATAATTCATACACCAAGCAAGAATAAGTTTATATAATCATTACAAATATCATTTTATTACTACTGTAAAATAGAATAAAAGTCCAGTCCAAATCTATTACCTAACTCTCATTATTCTTAATTCCTACTCATCACCTAAATACCTTAAACAACCTAAAGAGTCATGTCTTTAACATAGAAGTAAATATTCTATACTTTTACTTAACATTTTCCAGGGGCATGTATTCATGTTTCTAAGAAATGTTCACAGCAGTTAAAAGATGCTTTTGTGAAATTAATGTGATACATTTTGTTGTTGTTGTTGTTTGCAAGACTTTGGCATTGTCTCCAAGGCTTTTTATGCTCAAGGCCAGCACTCCACAACTTGAAGCACAGAGCTAATTCCTGTTTTTAGTGATTAATGGAGATAAGACTCTAACAAGTACTTTTCTGTCTGGGCTACTTTTGAACACATTTCTACGATCTCAGCACCCAGAATAGCTCAAATTATAAGCATGAGTCACTGGCATTAGGTTTGATGTATTTTTTTAAATTTTAATGATGTTTTGAGGTGTATCTTTCATTATAATGTACATGGTTCTACACAGAAATTTAGATATTTGTACATATTTCGGATGACAAATAATCTATAAAAATGTATGTCTTTCTGCACATAACGTATATATATATATATATATATATATGTATATATGTATTTCTGAAGACAGACTCCCTCTAAAATTTTTATGCTAATATTTTGACATTTTTCATTTCAAAGATATACAGTCTTTATCTAAAAGTTTCCAAGAATAAAATAACTAATACTTGATTTGAAAGTAGAGATTATTACTTTAAAGAAATTTTAGATATACACATGATATTGTAGTAATATTTGCAGTATATCACTTGAAAAAAGTACTGTTCAAACTCTTAAATATTTGTGTGTAGTGACAGAGAGAGAGGAAGTTAATTCATACTGGTTAGGAATTTGCAATGTTTCAAAAATCTATTCCATAATGTGTTATAAGAACATAATCAGAAAATTTAGGCCTGAGCCAAGGAAACCTAGGGTTTCTCCTATTCCATACTGTAATATTTTCAGAGAGTCAATTTGTCTTCGAGGTCTTTGATCCATTTGGAATTGATTCTGCTGCAGGGTGATATATAAGGATCTAGCTTTAGTTTCCTACAAGTAGTTAACCAATTTTGTCAGCACCATTTACTGAAGAGGCTGTCTTTCTTCCATTCTATTGTCTTAGCTCCCTTATGGAAGATTAGATGGCTATAGGTCTGTAGCTTCATTTCTGGACTTTCAATTTTATTCCATTGGTCCTGATGTCTGTTCTTATGCCAATACCAAGCTGTTTTGATTACTATGGCTTTATAGTAGAGTTTGAAATTTGGTATTGATATTCCTCCAGCAGTGTTCTTTCCTTTGAGGAGCGTTTGTGCTATTCGGGGTCTTTTGTTGTTCCATATGAATTTTTGGATTGCCTCTTCTATTTCCTTGAAGAATGAGGTTGGAATTTTGATAGGTATCGCGTTGAATTTGTAGATAGCCTTGGGAAGTATTGCCATTTTCACGATGTTAATCTTTCCAATCCAGGAGCATGGGAGGTTTTGCCATTTTTTAAGTTCTGGGTTGATTTCCTTTTTCAAGATTTTAAGGTTTTCATCATAGAGGTCCTTCTCTTCTTTGGTTAAGTTAATTCCTAGGTATTTTTTTGTGGGGCTATTACAAATGGAATTGCATTCCTAATTTCAGCCACACTTTTCTCATGGTTGGCATATGGAAAAGCCACTAATTTTGGGGGGTTAATTTTATACCCTGCTACTTTGCCAAAGTTTTGAATCAGCTTGAGTAATTTGGGAGTGGAGTCTATGGGATTCTTTAAATACGAGATCATATCGTCTGCAAAGACGGAGAGTTCTATTTCTTCTTTCCCTATTTGTATCCCCTCTATGTCTGCATCTTGTCTTATTGCTGTAGCTAGGCATTCTAATACTAGATTGAAGAGAAGTGGAGAGAGTGGACATCCTTGTCTTGTTCCTGAGTTAAGAGGAAATGGCTTTAGTTTTTCAGCATTAAGTACAATGCTGGCTGTAGATTTGTCAAATACAGCCTTTATTGTATTGAGGAATGTTCCATGGATTCCTAATTTTTCCATGATGATTCCTTCATCATAAAGGGGTGTTGGATCTTGTCGAATGCTTTTTCTGCATCTATTGAGATAACCATGTGGTTCTTATTCTTGCTCCTGTTGATGTGATGAATAATATTAATTGATTTGCCTATATTGAACAAGCTTTGCATCCCTGAAATGAATCCTGTTTGATCGTGGTGCATGATTTTTTGGATGAATTGTTGAAGTCGATTGGCCAAAATTTGGTTGAGAAGTTTTACATCAATGTTCATCAAAGAAATGGGTCTATAGTTCTCTTTCTTTGATGAGTCCCTGCCTGGTTTTGGGATGAGGGTTATGATGGCTTCATAGAATGTGTTCGGTAGTGAATTTTCTCTTTCATTTACATTGAAGAGTTGGAGGCGTATTGGTTTGAGCTCTGCTTTGAAGGCCTTGAACAATTCCGCTGTAAAACCATCTGGTCCTGGACTTTTCTTAGCTGGGAGGTCTCTTATTGCTGTTTCTATTTCAATGCTTGATATGGGCCTGTTAAGATAGTTTAATTCGTCTTGGTTTAGTTTTGGCATGTCAATATTTGCTAGGAAAAGGTCCATTTCTGTCAAGTTCTCAAACTTATTAGCATAAAGTTTTGAGAAGTATTCCCTTATAATGTTCTGAATCTTGGTTGTTTCCGTGGTGATGTTTCCATTGTCATCTCTAAGTTTATTAATTTGGGTGTGCTCTCTTCTTTCTGAATAGAGACTCGGAAACACAACAAATCAAAGAAAGATTGGACAAATGGGATTGCATGAAGTTGCAGAGCTTCTGCATGGCAAAGGACATAGCTATGAAGATCAATAGAAAGCCCACAGATTGGGAGAAGATCTTCACTAGCCATACAACGGACAAGGTTCTTATATCTAAAATATACTTGGAACTCAAAAAATTAAATCCCCCAACAACAAATCCTCAAAGAAACAACTGCCCAATAAATAAGTGGGCTAAAGACTTAAAGAGAAACTTCTCTGATGAAGAAAGAAGTATGGCCAATAGACACATGAAGAAATGCTCAACATCCCTAGCCATAAAAGAAATGTAAATCAAAACAATATTGAGATACCACCTCACTCCAGTTAGAATGGCAAAAAAACAAGAACTCTAACAACAACAGATGCTGGAGGGGATGTGGACAGAATGGAACCTTACTTCATTGTTGGTGGGAATGTAAACTTGTTCAACCACTTTGGAAAGCGGTATGGAGGTTCCTCAAAATACTTCACATAGAGCTCCCCTATGACCCACCAATCCCACTTTTGGGAATTTACCCAAATGTTTACAAAGAAGACCACACTAAAGTTACCAGCACAACTATGTTTATTGCAGCACTATTTACCATAGCTAAGATCTGGAACCAACCCAGATGCCCCTCAGTAGATGAATGGATCAAGAAAATGTGGTATATATACACAATGGAATTCTATGCCTCTATCAGAAACAATGACATTGCTCCATTTGTTAGGAAATGGAAAAACCTGGAAAAAATTTTATTAAGTTAAGTAAGCCAGGCCCAAAGAAACATAGGCCCCATGGTTTCCCTTATTTGCAATATCTAGTATATGTTTGAGTCAAGCAGAAAAGGTCAGATAATATGATGTTAGGAAAATGAACCCTTAGATATGTATTTTAACGTTTTTTTCTTTCATGCATGTGTTTCTAACGTATTTATAAGATTATTTCTTTGTTGCTTTGTATGTCCCTCCCCCACAGTATAATCCCTGCTTTCACTATATTTGATATCAGTATAAGTTGTGGAGGAGATGGGGAAAAACAAGTGGTTTAAGGATACAGGTGGACCTGTTGCAACAATGAGAATTACAAGTTGTCATGTCGAAAACGAGCTTCACAACGTCGGTGCGGGGTGGGGGATGGAGGATTGGGGGGGAGGGGGGAGGCTGGGAAGGGATGTGAAGGGTAAACAAAGGAGGAGGCTCTAATGCTTGGTAAGAAATATATGCATTATCCTGCCCATGTAATTGTAACCTCTCTGTACAATATGTCCACAAATAAAATAAAATAATAACAAAAATAAGCACATAGTCAAGCTACCTGCTATGGTTTAGTTTTTTTCGTTTCTTTATTTGTTCAAAATTTTAATATGGATGTATGCACAGTGGTAACATTAAAATTATTAATCAAAAGACAAATAATAGCAAAGTCATAGACACATATCAGAGTTTCAATAATTAGCACTTATGATGGTGATAATAATTTTGATGAGGATGATGACCACAGTGTAGCCTGATGTGGACTTATTTTTATTTCTGCATGAAAAAATTTGTGATTTTAAACCAACAAACTGAATTTGACTCTTTTCTTATTTGTAAGGTAAGGTGGAAAATGTAAGGACTCTTCACTGTTCTTTTTTCTTACTCTAGATGTCAACAAATATATTCTTCAATATTTCTGGTAGATTATATCCATTTACAGATGAGAAATGTAATGCCAACAGTCAATGCAGTGAGTAAATAATGATACTAGAATTTGTGTCTGAGATCTTCACTCTGTGGGCTTACATGGAGCAGTAATTTGGTGATGGAGAGCAACAATATGAAAAGTCTATGGGGAAAAAGCATACTATGTAAGCGGTTGTTTTAGGACTAAGTGACCAATGATGAGTATTTGAAACAGGCCCGTTTCAGTGGCATAAAAAGGAGTACATAGAAATTATATTAGTGACAGAAACTGGGCAAATCTTGATCATTCATCTTATCTAATGGACGGAAGTAGAAGGATAAGAAGAAATCTGAAGTGTTTCCACTTCTCTGGCAACCACGTTGGTAATATTCTTGGTAATAAGGACTACAGGTGGAAATGATGGATTTAGAGGAAAAAACTCTCTGAGAGTTCTAAAATTTATGTTAAACAGATGCATAGATAAGTCTTTTTAGACATCATTAAAATATCCACGACCATTAATATGAAAAAGAATAATAAAATCTGGGGCATTATTAAAGGGAAGACCAAAAGGAAAGTTATGATACAAATGTGAGCAATGTGAGCATCATAGTGGACAAGAATAGAAGAAAGAGATAAATAAGGAAACAAGAAAGTAATAAAAACAGATTTACAGAAGTAAAGGAGGGAAAGAATTGTCAGGAAGTTATTGAAGGAAATATGCTATTTGGATTTGAAAACTAAAAGGACATAGATGAGTTCAATAAAAACAGTGTTTTGGTGAAAGTCATATTAATAAAATTTTGAGATATGAATGTGAAGCCATAAAATTCTGGATCCATGAATTCAACAGATCCTGTTGATTTTAAATGCTGGGAACAAATGCTTTTATACTGACATTAGAAGAATTGTACAGATATAACTCATGATCTTTACTCAGAGGAATTCTATGAATATTTTTGAAGAGTTTGTTTAGCCAGGTGATTATAGATTGAACTACAGCACAGATAAGACTAATTTGTCTACAGTTCCAATGAGTGACCCATGTATCCACATCAGTTTGGGATTTTATTGAAATATCTTTAGTTATGTTTGGATATTTTATCACCCTATTCATTATAAATCTAGGACAAGTAACACTGATATTACTGATGTTACTGAACATTCCTCGAATTGATTCTTCTTTAGAATAGAAAATGATTGATTGACACATCATAACTGTCCTATACTCTATTAATCTAGTTCTTGTTAGGGATATCTCCATGCTGAAATAACCCTGTTAATCAACATTCCACAAATTCTTATATGTAGGAAGTACTCTTATAAACTTTAAATGTTTATTGAATGGAAGAGTTCAGACATTACCCTCAGCACTAGGATTAAATGCCTAAAAAGATAAGACATTTTACTTTAATGCCTTTCTTTCATTTCCTCATCCAAATTTGTAAGTAGGGAAGGATTCTGATGTAACAATAATAAAATAGTGACTTGTATTAACACAACATCTAGGATCTAGTGTTAATTCGGATACTTACTAATTAGCTCCATGTTTTGAGCATATTTATATATCTACTGGGTAAACTAAGAAGCTCCAAGAAAATGTCCCTAACGAGCCTTTCAATTCTAATATCACTGTTTGTCTCAAAATGCTTTAAATCCTACGCCCTCTAATGTGGGCATAATGTGGAACTTTTCTCCTCAGAGAGTGAGTACTAGCCTATTGCTTAACATGTACAAAGTACCTTCATACATAGACCGGGCATGTGCAAACAAGAAGTGGTAGTTGAACAATGTTCTTAGCAGTTTTTACAGATGAAATGGAAATAGAGCAACTATGAAGTCAAAAGGAATGTGCAAAAAAGACAAAGGCACAAAGTAGAATGTGCTAAGGAAATGCTGAAGTATAATTTCAAATAATCTGCTCAAGTGTGAGGGTGTGTTCAAAGCACAACTTAAGAAAATGTAGTTGGATATCTTGGGAGAAAAACTGCTTTAAACTATTCTGGTATAATTGTACAAGTAGAAGCCCCTTTGTCTACCTCTAATCAGCCACAACATCATCAACTTAGCTACTATTTTCCCAGTGCAAAATGAGAAAAAGAGGGCTCATCACAGTTAGTGTTCAGGTTTAAATAATGGCAATCACATAACTTTTCTCTGTCTTCATTTATTTTGGAGCATTAAAGTAGGAAAAAGCCAAGTAAATATTTTGCATGTACCTAAATTAAGTGGGACATATTATATTGGTCTCTTTTTAACTTGGAAGTTATTGATTATGTTTTATACTCTGATTTGGGACAATGATCTGATGTCAGTTATTTTCTTCTCTTCCCCTTCTTTTGCCTTCAACTTACATAATAATTATTTAAAGAGACATAACTGAGCTTGCATTTCTAAATTCTTCAAAATTATCTCAACTACTTCATACTTCTGGCAACCTCCTATATCTTTCTCAAGGGAATATTTTGTCACTACCATTTTTATCCTATATGATATTGGATATCTTCCTGCCTAATTCAGTGCAAGACAGACATAGACTCATCCAGATATCTCAACACTTGTGCCACCATAAAATCCTGCCTTACTTAGAAATCATGATTTTAGAATGTCTGGGGAAGTGGCATGTGTCATTTTTAATGACCCTAAATGATACTTATTTGCAATCATGTCTTAAACCAATATGCCACTCAGTTGATGGATGAATTGACAAAATGTTACACACACACACACACACACACACACACACACACACACACACACACACACACACACACGGTGGAATTCTATGCTTCTAATTCATAAGGAAATGGAAAGACTTCGAAATATCCTACTAAGTAAAATAAGCAAGACACAAAGAGATTCCACGGTTTCCCTCATTTGCAATAAGTAGAAAGTGTCTAGGATAGTCCTACCAGATGAGCCGTATGTCTCAATAGTTATGTTTATATGACCATATAAGATAATGCTGAGCAAAATAAAGTCCTAGAAATGGAAACAGAGGTTTTTCTTTGTGGTTGTTGTTTTTAATGAACAATGAGATTTCTTTATTCTTTTGTGTTTTCCCCTATGGTTTACTCCCTGCTGTATTTGATTTCGGGATCCTGTATATTGTATATACACATACCTTAATTTGGCAAGGGAAGAGGAACAACAAAATGGAAAGACAAAGGGCAAAAGACAAACCAGTGCAATAGCAATACTCACAAGACTTGTTGGAAATTTACATTACAACTTGTAAGGGGTATTGGGGTTAAGGAAAAGTATGAGAAAAATGAGGGATGAGGTAAAAAGTTTGACATGCTATGTATTTACTACCTTACAATTACTGCAACCCCTTCTATATATCACCTTGACAATAAAATCAAATTAAAAATAAGCTACATAAAATATAATTTCACTATGTTGGTATAGTAAATATTATTCTATGTGTATTACTTTTAAAAAAAAATGAACCCTATTTGTCTTTTAATTTTTATTAATTACCCCTTTCTTTATCAGAGGGTCATCAACTTGAATGTTATCAAACTATACAAAATTTTCAGAAAATACTTGCCATTATTTTGCAAAAAAAACTTTATTTTAGTATTGTCATACTAAAACAGAAAACAGTTCAATTCTATGGAAACTCCTAACTTTGAAAACTGACTAATTGTTAAGAGGACAGAATATATATGTTCTTCAACATTCCTATGACTACTAACTACTCGTTTTCAAATTCTGAACATGCTATACCAGAGACATTCAAAACATTACCTGTTTGCATTTTATTCTGCAATAAATGCAGTTTCCAGTGGGGGGGAGTACAAATTTAAAAGTCAATAGAAAAAATAGCCACATTCTGGTAGAAGATAAAACTATGAAGTATCTATAATAAATTCCTCAAATGTAAACATATGGTCATCAGAGTAAACTATTATTTCTATGACCATCAATCCTAAGTTTTTATGCTGTAAAGTCATCCTAGCCCAACAGTTTCCAACTTGTAAGGTGGACCTTAAAATTCCCTAAATTCCCATCAGGACTAGTTTATCATTATTGTGAAAAAATACTACCCTTCTGCTAATGTGATGCCCTTCTTATTGGGGAAAGAACTCTACACTAAACTTTGCTGCATCATTTTCCCCCCAGTGGTATTCTTGAGATCAAAACACGTGCAAATATTATTTATAGCTACATTTTATCTATCACAGATATTCAGGAGATCTGAATATGAATATGTGAAGCTTATGGTTCAAAGCCCACCCAGGTAGGAAGGTTACTTCGATTCTTATCTCCAATAAGCTGCTCACGAAAAGCCAGACACAAGTGGCACTGTTGTTCAAGTGGAAGAGCAGTAGCCTTGAGCAAAACAGTCTCAGAGACAGTCCCCCAGTCCACAATTTAAGCCCTAGGACAAAGCAAACAACAAAACCAAAATAAAAACAAACTCCAAACCTAGCATTTTTCTCATTGTATACAAAGGTATGTAATTAAGAAAATTTCTTCCTGTGCTATATATAGGTAGAAGAAAAAGGATGTCACACAATTACTCTATTCATACCAAAGTCTCAAAAAGTTCTGCCTTTTCTAAATTTATAAATTAATATCATAAATTTGTTGGCAACTTTGTCTAGATAATTCACATTATCATGTTACACAGGAACTGTTGCAATTATCTATTAACTAAGTTCTAATTATACCTCACTTGAAATAATATTTTAGGCAAATAGAATGCCAGAATCATTTGTGAATTAAATCTCCTATCCTCTAGAATATGAAATAGAATATGAAATTACAAAGAAAAATTACAAACAAAAATATTTATTTTAAATCTAAATTCTAATTTAGCCAGGTCTACAAAGTCCTACATTAGATGAACTTCGCTATTTCTCCAGGCTTCAGCTTTTGTAATCCTTCATAATTTCTTTGGAATCCAACAGAATGATGCTTACTTTTTCAAATTTTTGGTTGGGAATCATGAGCTATTTTGCATCTAGGAATGTTCTGTAATGATGACAGCATTTAAAACACAACTGAGGATTATATATGAGTTGCATTTCAATAGGAATCTTGACTTCTTAAAACATAATGACAAAATTAGCCCAAACTTGCAACTGTATATTCCTTTCTTGTTTTTTATTCCTTTCATGTTTTGTATTATTGAGACAAAATTATATTTCCTAGTCCAGGGAAGTTATCACTATATAATTCCATTCTCTAATCTCCTGTCTTAGTCTGAGTGCTAGAATGCCAGTCTTGTATCTCATTGTCCTACCATACTTTGCTGGTTTATTTAATCTTGATACAGACTAGCATTTCTGTACTTCTCCGATAATATTTTTCAAAAGACTGTTAGCTCAGAATGTTTATGTTCTATTTTCGAAGATCTTCCAATATTTGACACAGGATACGAACATTTTCAGATGCACCTGCAGTGGTCTCTGATTCATTCCTCCATGGATCCAACCCCTTCAATAACGATTACTTGAATTTCTTACTATCTCTGGTCCCTAACTATGTAATATTCTCAAGAGTTTGGGGGGAAATTTCACTTGAGGACTTTCTAATATTAAAAAATTATCACTTGATTCTAGCCTTAGGACATATTTTATTATTTTCTAACATTTCTACACATTCTGGGAGTTGTTTCATATGTGTGTTTGCACATATAAGTGTCTCTGTGTGTATGTGCATGTTTGTATATATATGTGAAAACCTCAAGCTCTATACAGCAATCTTGCTCAAAACTAGTATTCCATCACATTAACAATTCTTCCAATGCAGCATTTGGCTGGTAATTATAAATAGTGTCTCAAAGACTGTTCTCCCAGGCTGGATGCAAACTCAACTTCCCAGACTCCTTTACATTCTTAGGTTCTATTTTTCCAGGAGTATCAACTTTTAAACTAGAAACATTTTTGTGAGCGCAAAAGCTGTAGCCCAGATTTTTAACTCGAGTTCATATAAAGATAGAGAAACATAAACATTACATATACTGAATGTACACTGTTAGAAATGTGATGTTAAGTGTGATGGTGGTGGCTCACGCCTATAATGCTAGCTACTCACGAGGCTGAGATCTGAGAATTGCAGTTCAAATCCAGCATGAGTAGGAAAGTTTCTGAGGCACTTATCTCCAATTAACCACCAGAAAACTGGAAGTAGCACTGTGGCTCAAGAGGTAGAGTGCTAGCTTTGAGCTGAAGAGTGGAGGCCCAGACTTCAAGCCCCACAACCATCCAAACAAAAAAAAAAAGAAAGAAAAAGAAAAAGAAAGAATAAATAGAAAAAGAAATGGGATCTTAGCCACCCATTCATTGATAGTATAATTCCTGCTTTCTCAACATGGCCTTTTTTTTCCCAATTAAGTCCATACTCTTAAATCTGACTTGCTTGGAACCAGAATTATTCTTCCATTCTATCTTTACAAATTTGCATGATTAATTCGATTACATTGGTCCTGAGGTCTGTTCTTATGCAAATACCAGGCTGTTTTGATTACTATGGCTTTATAGTAGAGTTTGAAATTTGGTATTGATATTACTCCAGCAGTGTTCTTTCCTTTGAGGAGCGTCTTTGCTATTCGGGGTCTTTTGTTGTTCCATATGAATTTTTGGATTGCCTCTTCTATTTCCTTGAAGAATGAGGTTGGAATTTTGATAGGTATCGCGTTGAATTTGTAGATAGCCTTGGGAAGTATTGCCATTTTCACGATGTTAATCTTTCCAATCCAGGAAAGGAGGTTTTGTCATTTTTTAAGTTCTGTGTTGATTTCCTTTTTCAAGATTTTAAGGTTTTCGTCATAGAGGTCCTTCACTTAATAGAAATGAAAACCCAGAAATGAACCCACAGACGTATAGCCATCTAATCTTCCATAAGGGAGCTAAAACAATAGAATGGAAGAAACACAGCCTCTTCAGTAAATGGTGCTGGCAAAATTGGTTAACTACATGTAGAAAACTAAAGCTAGATCCTTATATATCACCCTGCACCGGAATCAACTCCAAATGGACCAAAGACCTCGAAGTCAAAGCAGACACTCTGAAAATATTACAGGATGGAATAAGAGAAACCCTGGGTCTCCTTGGCTCAGGCCGAAATTTTCTGAATAGTGAACCGGAAACACAACAAATCAAAGAAAGGTTGGACAAATGGGATTGCATAAAGTTGCAGAACTTCTGCATAGCAAAGGACATAGCTAGCAAGATCAATAGAAAGCCCACGGATTGGGAGAAGATCTTTACTAGCCATACAAGGGACAAGGGTCTCATATCTAAAATATACTTGGAACTCAAAAAATTAAACCCCCCAACAACAAATCCTCAAAGAAACTACTACCCAATAAACAAGTGGGCTAAAGACTTAAAGAGAAACTTCTCTGAAGAAGAGAGAAGTAATGGCAAAAGACATGAAGAAATGCTCAACGTCCCTAGCCACAAAAAAATGCAAATCAAAACAACATTGAGATACCACCTCAATCCAGTTAGAATGGCAAAAATCAAGAACTCTAACAACAGATGCTGGAGGGGATGTGGACAGAAGGGAACCTTACTTCATTGTTGGTGGGAATGTAAACTTGTTCAACCACTTTGGAAAACAGTATGAGGTTCCTCTAAAGACTCCTCATAGAACTCCCCTATGACCCAGCAATCCCACTTTTGGGCATTTACCCAAATGTTTACAAACAAGACCACACTAAAGCTACCAGCACAACTATGTTTATTGCAGCATTATTTACCATAGCTAAGATCTGGAACTGACCCAGATGCCCCTCAGTAGATGAATGGATCAAGAAAATGTGGTATATATACACAATGGATTTCTATGCCTCCATCAGAAAGAATGACATTGCCCCATTTGTTAGGAAATGGAAAGACTTGGAAAACATTATATTAAGCGAAGTAAGCCAAGCCCAAAGAAACATAGGCCCCATGGTTTCCCTTATTTACAATATCTAGTATATGTATGAGTCAAGCGGAAAAGGTCAGATAATGTGATGTTAGGAAAATGAACCCTTAGATATGTATTTTAAGGTTTTTTTTCTTTCATGCATGACTTTCTAACTCATTTATAAGATTATTGAACCATATCTAGTATATGTATGAGTCAAGCGGAAAAGGTCAGATAATGTGATGTTAGGAAAATGAACCCTTAGATATGTATTTTAAGGTTTTTTTTCTTTCATGCATGACTTTCTAACTCATTTATAAGATTATTTCTTTGCAGCTTTGTATGTCCCTCCCCCACAGTATAACCCCTGATTTCACTATATTTGATGTCAGTATAACTTGTGGAGGAGATGGGGAAAAACACGTCGTTTAAGGATACAGGTGGACCTGTTGCAACAAAGAGAAGTACAAGTTGTCATGTCCAAAACGAGCTTTACAACGTCGGTGCGGGGTGGTGGGAAAGATTGGGACTGGGGGGGGGGGCTAGGGGGGAGGCTGGGAAGGGATGTGAAGGGTAAAAAAAGGAGGAGGCTGCAATGCTTGGTAAGAAGTGTACGCACTATCCTGCCCATGTAATTGTAACCCCTCTGTACAGTATGTTCACAAATAAAAAAAAAAAAAGAGTGCATTAACGTTGTGTGAGTTGAGAGGCTAATTTTTATCAGAATTTAAACATAATGAAAAATTGATGATTTTAAAATAAAAAGCTTAAAGGTACAATTTTAATGTGACTTGCACAAAGAGACATCTTTTCTTTTATTCTCCACAATTACTCAACTACAGGAAGTTCATGTAATTCAAAAAAAGATGTTTCAGAAATAGATTAGACACATAAAGAAAAAGAGGTCCAGAATTGGGTGGTGCATTATTTAAAAATAGAAGTCAAATAAATATTAACCATAATTCAAAATAATAGCAATCATGAAAAGAGAAGATTTTAAGAAGAATGTATAAAAAGTGATAGTGCCAGAAATGCCTTTGGAGCTGCTCTCTGAGATTTTGGGTTTCTAGTACATGACAATTCGTAGGACTGGTTTGGTGGAGAAATATTGTTTGTTTTTCTTTGCTATGGAACGTTTTTATTTGACCTTTGGTTATGAGGAGTGTTTAGCTGGGAACAGTATTCTTGGTTGATAATTATTTGTCTTTAGGGCATGGCATACATCATTCCAGGCACTTGCTTTAATTGTCTTTGCTGAGAAATCTGAGGTGATTCTAATTAGTTTCCCTTTATAAGTGATTGATCTTTTCTCCTTGACAGCTTTAAGCTTCTTTTCCTTGCTCTGAATTGATACTTTTCAGATTATAATGTGACAGTGGGATGTCCTGTTCTGGTCTGGTCTTTTGGGGGTTGTAAATGCCCCTTGTATCTGTATAGGCCTATCTTTTTGCATGTTTGGGAAGTTCTCTGCTAGGATCCTGAAACAAATTTCTTCGACCATTAACGTCTATTTCTAGGTGCTGCTCTACACACATTTTCCTCAGATTAGGAATTCTGATGGTGTCTTCCAAATATTGAATAGATATATCATATTTTTTGGGTTTGTCTTAGGTAATTGTTCTTTCTCTATAACACCTAGGCTGTCTTCAATACCTGAGATTCCATCTACTGCATGGTCTAACTTTCTGCCAAGACTTTCTTCTTTGTGTTTTATTTCTTTTCCTTCTAATTGGTGGGCTTTGATGGCTTCAAATTTTTTGTTGGAGCTTTGTTTTAGGTCTTGGATTAACTTCTTTACTTCCTTAATTTGGTGTTATGTGCTTATTCTCAAATCACTTAGTCGATTGGTGATGGTTTCCTTGGACTCCCATTCCTTCTGGTGGTCTCCATTCATCATTGCTTTTGTGGTCTCCTAGAATTCTTTCAGCTGTCTGTTTATGGATTCCATGAATGCCTGTATTGATCTTTGTCTTTTCTCATCCCCCTCTCGCAATTCCTGTATTACTCTTTGATTAGCTTCCTCATGTTCATGCAATTCCTGTAGTTCTCTTTGGCTGTTCTCAGCCTGCTCACACAATTCCTTTGTATGTCTTTGTCTGTTCTCAGACTGCTCATGTAATTCCTGTCTTTCTCTTTGACTGTTCTCAGCCTGCACACACAATTTCTGTATTTCTCTTTGACTGTCCTCAACCTGCTCATCCAATTCCTGTATCAATCTTTGAGTAGCTTCTTCATGCTCATCAGATTCCAGTATGAATCCTTGGTTTGCCTGTTTCTCCGTATCACACTCACACTCGTCCTTTGCAGGTTTTCAATCTTTTCATTCACCATGTTTACCAATAGTATTTGTAGAGATTTTTGGGAACTCTCCTCTGGATTATTTATTAACTATTCTGTCAACTGATTATCTCTTGTGTTTTTCCGGCTTGTTCTGCCCATTTGGTATGAAAGTAACACCAATTTTGTGCTAGAACATCATTTTAAGGCAAGCATCAACCAAAGTCTTGTAGTAGCACAGTCAAAAGACTGCAGATACAATCTAGTTACCAGATAAAATCTATTCAATATCAAACAACTATGGATTAATGGGCTAAGAACAACAAAGCAGAATTTGGCAAACCAGAAATTATTAGTTTTAAGGAGAAATGTGGGGAAGATAAGATTAGAGGGATGTGGACAGATAAAAGGAGAGTGAATTTAGCCAAGTCCTAATCTCATAGAGGGAAATGGATTGGACAGAATGATAGGACAGAGATTAAGAAAAAAAAATAAACAAGAAAAAATGAAAAAAAGTTTAAATTAAAAAAGTGAAACACTTAACAAGTATGTATGTTTAAATATGATATTGAGAGAAGAAAAGGATAGGATGTTAGGAAGGCAAGGATAGAAAGGAGACATGAAAAACTAAAAAAAAACCTCTCAAATTTAGTTACCTTAAAATTATATAGGTATAAATTGGTAATACTGATATTAAAGAATTTAAGAGAAAGAGGTTGTGAATTAAATAATAAATTTCTGGATTAAGTGTGTACACAATGGCAGATAAAGTCTAATTATCAAACATGGGTAAATATTTGGGGATTATCAGAACAGTAATTAATTCTTTCAAAAAAGAAAGCAATAAAAAAGGACCAAAAAGTCAGGAGTAATAACAAAAAGGAAGGAAAGAAGGAAGGAAGGAAGGAAGGAAGGAAGGAAGGAAGGAAGGAAGGAAGGAAGGAAGGAAGGAAGGAAGGAAGGAAGGAAGGAAGGAAGGGAGCGAAAAAGGAAGGGACAAAACCATTTAATTTATAAAATATATTTAGCCCAACAAAAACTTCATATAATGAATCCTTTAGTAAATTCAAGTTGTCAATTTTCACTTCTTTGCGTGTTCTGGATTCATAAATGTAAGCAACAAATGAAGGATCATAAATAACCTCGTGAATCTGTTTGCATCTGTAGTAATATGTATGCAAATCTTTTTCTCATTTTCTATACATTACCAAATAAATATTTGCCAACAATTTACACTTAGGTATAAATATTCTAAAAATTGATTAAACCAAAGGATGTCAATATATTATATAATGTGAATACAAGGATTTGTATTGCTATTAATATTACAGTCTTAATGTTATATAATTATAAAAATTTTATTATGTATTTTATCAGAGAAATTAGCATGCTCTGATTTTGGTGTCTGAGTCCTAATAGCAGAAAGTAATTAAAATCAAAAGAGATCTGTATTTGATGGCTCAAATGAATGTTTCTGAAAGCAATTAACTCGTTGGAGATTGTTCAAATACATCAAAAGGTCCTTAAAAAGGCTGTGCCACATTTACAAGATTACCTATGATGTGATTCAAGAGCCACTAAACAATCATATTTCACTTTGCTATCACTATAATTATTCCCATTTTAAAAAGAATTATTCACATGTCACATGATATAAGTTTGTCCTTAAGTTATTATCTTCTATGAAATAATATCCAAATGATACTCTACACTGAGTTAAAGCAAAAATTGCAAAAAGTATTGGACTATGTAACTCCTTCCAGTTACACATGTTGAAATTCTATTCCCCCTTCTGGTGATATTAGAATCAACCTTTCAGAGATGACACTACAATAATGATCCTGATGAAAGAAGCCCAATATAATTATTCTGCCATGTGAACGTCCAGCAAGTAGATTATAATGAACCAGAAAGTGGACCCCCATAGTATAAGGAATTGTTTGAACAACCATTTTTATTAATATTAATAAATTAATATTCAAGCTTCTAGCATATGGGTAATATACTCCTGTTGTTTTTAAGCCACTTACTTTTAAGTATTCTCTTATAAAAGCCCAATGGCTGACAAAAGGCAAAGTAATATTTAGTTAATATCACAAATTCTGACAAAAATATTCATAAAATTTTATTATTTGAATTTTATTCTCCAAGTCTACAGCTTAAAAATATTTTTAAATTGGAATTGAATTGAGGTTCAACTCTATTCATCTATCATAATTAATTTTTGAATATTTTTATTATCTTTAAGTAGTTGTACATTCACTGAGTTTATGGATACTGTGTATCTTGATCACTGTCACCTCTTTCAACATTCTCATCCACCCCTCCCAAACAACCCCAATCCTATGTATCTCAATATTATGTTATGGAATCACTTGACATTTAACAAAGCAGTTTATGTGTACAATGCACCTGGAATTGTGTTACCACTTCAACATCTTCACTCCCATTTCACACTACCCTTTCCTTTGTATATTTCAATTCTTGGAAGTATACAATGGATTCTTGCCTGTATACTATCCTTTTCACCTTCAATTTCCTACCCCTCACATAATGCCCCCCACTGTCCTCTCTTGCAGTACATATTTATTGGTAATTATTTTGTTGAGCTGTGACTTAGTCTTTTAAGAGAATTATGGAATTTTCACTCTCCAGTGACTCTGACACTTCAGATAATTCATTTGTACCTCCTTGCATACCATCCAGTGTGTTTACTTTTACATTTATAGGCACCTTCTATCTACCACAAATGAGGAAAATCATGCAAGCTAAGTTTCTCTGAGTGGGCTTTATTTCACTTAATATTATTTATAATTGTTTCATTTTCCTTAAGGATGGTGCAATATTATTCTTTCTGATGGATGAACAGAATTCCATTATGTATGCATATATATGTGTATATATATATATATATGTGTGTATATATGTATGTATATAAATATACATATATACACACATATATAATTGTAAATTGGGATCAATAACATTAGGTATATATATAATATATATATATATAATTTATATATACATATGCTATTCTTTATCTCTTTTTACAATGAGAGGCATCTGAGCTGCTCCCTTATGTTGGCTAGAGAAAATAATGCAATAATGACCATGATTTTGCTGGTAGCTTCAGTTTGGCCTTGTTTCTGCTCCATTGTATAAATGCCTGTAAGTGGAATGCTGGATCATAGATAGCTCTCTATTCAGTTCTCTGAGCAATTTCCATAGTGTTTTCCAAAGGGGTTGAACAAGATTACATTCCCAATAACAGGGTAATAGTGTTTCCTTTGGGCCACATTTATCAATAACTGTGATTGTTCATTTTTTCATAATGACATTGTAACAGGGGTGAGATGAATCTCAGTGTTATTTGGATTTGCATTTCTTTTATGGAGAGAGATGTGTCTATTTGTCATGCTTACCTTTTCTTCTAAGAAGTATTATCCCATATATTAATTGGGTTCTTGTTTATTTGAAGCTTTATTTTTGTTGGGTTTAACGTTTTGATCTCTAAATATGCGTTAATTATGAAACCAATTGTCTGATTCTTAGCTAGTAAAAATCTTCCATTCTGTTCTCTTTCTATATATCCTGCTAACTTTTTCCTTTGGCATGAAGAAAATCTTCAGTATGATGCAATTCTATTTACCCAGAAAAATAATGATATTACACCATCCATAAGCAAATGGAAAGACTTGGACCAAACTTATATTAAGTGAAGGAAGACAGACTCAAAGAAATATAAGTTGCCTGATATCTCTCATTTGTTATATTAGAATGTGCCTCTAATTCTAAAAGTAAAAACACTTGGATGGTAAAAGAGAAAACATTACACTTGCACATAATAAATTATAAGGGATTCTAAACATTTATACAGTGAGGTCAAAGGAGGATGCCTTTTTGAGAAGATCACCAAGGGTAAATATCTATATGAATATCATCATATAAAATAATGTTCATTAAAATAATCTCCAAGAAAAGACAATGAGAGGTTTTTTTATTATTATTTTGCTTTTTCCTTCTGTGTTCTGATGCTGTATTTTTTATATTTCTGCACCTTTTGTCTCATATGTAAGTTTGGAAAGTGCAACGGGGAACACAGAAATGGTGAGACACAGGGTTAACAAATACAGCAGTGCTACTCAATACACGCTACATTGTAAATGTACAACTTATGGGGGAGGGAGGTTGAAAGGGAAAAACTGGGAGTATATGAGGGAAGAGGTGACACTGTTCAAAAAGAAATGTGCTCATTATTTGACTTATGTAATGGTAACCCTTCTGTACATGATCTTTACAAATTAAAAATGGACCTCATAAAGAGGTCAGAGTAGTTATACTAATATTAGATAAAATATGCTTTAAATTAAAAGTGATATGACAGTAAAAAAGAGACAAAGAACTATATTAAATATTCATAAAGAAAACTCTCCATCAGAGGGATATAACAATTTTAATTATCAATGCCTTGAATCCTAGAGCTCCCAAATTCATCAGACAAATACTACTTACTCTAAAAACATGCATACATCCAAATACATTGTTCGTTGCTTGAACACATCATTCTTACCTCTGAACAGGCCATCCAGGTAAAAACTTAGCAAAAAACTTCAGAGCTAAATAACTGCATTGACAAGCTATACCTAACAGATATCTACAGACTATTTCACCTAACAGCTTCACAATACATATTCCTCTCAGAATCCCCTGTAACATTCTCCAAAATAGATCAGATCTTAGATCACAAGGAGAGTCTATGAAAATTCAAAAATAAAAATGAAATTACTCTTTACATCTTGTCAGACCATGATGGGACCAAATTAGATCTTGACCTCAAAAGTCATCACAGAAAATTCTGAAACTCACAGACTGAATAACACATTGATAAATCATCAGCGAGTCACTGAAGAGATATGAAGGGAAGTTGCAACGTTTATGGAATTCAGTAGAAGTGAACATACAAAATACTACCACCTCTGGGACACAAAAACACGGCAATACTCAGAGGAAAATTTACGTCTTTGAGTATGCATATCAACAAATTAGAACCATCTTGAATCAGCACTAATGATGTGGAACTATGTCTTTGAAAAACAGGAACAAGCCAAACCAAAAACTGGTAAACAGAAATAATACAAAGTAGATTAAAGAAATAAATGAATTAGAGTCTTAAAAAACGTACAATCATAATTGACATTTATCTACTAGTAGCTCACATATTTGCCCAATGAAGGTCAACCTAGCTATTTTCAGAGATAGACTCAACCAGCTAAAACCAGTGAACAAAACAAACTTCTAGGATTCTAAGAAACAACATTATTTTGCCATTTTAAAATAAATTTACTCAGCTGTTCTTATTAAGGTGATTTATAGATGGATTACAATTACATGAGTCAGGTAAAGAGTACATTTCCTTTTGTGAAATGTCTTCCGTTCCCTCACTTGTTCCCAGTTCCACCCTCCTGTCCCCATCCATGTGTTAAATAGTTCACTTTCATCAATGTGCAATTTTTCGCTCTTTTCCCGAAAGCTCTGTGCCCACCCCTCACCTTCCTGAAGATGTACAATAAATATGCCAGGCATAAGGTAAAGAAGAGAGAATTATCACAAAGTATAAACAACAAACAAAAAACAAAAAGTTTTCTGTTTCCATATTTCATAGTTTGTTTGCATATGTATATCTTGTTATATAAATATAATTGTTTTTTATCATAACGTTAATTCAGGGATTAAGGTGTGATAACATAATTTTGCTTTCTATTTAATAATACTTTTTATTTTAATATGAAAATTGTAAGTAACACAATTCATGTTCTAGTGAAATTTATAGGCTTAGATTTAAAGTTAAATTTTGAAAATGCCTAATATTTCCATTTTGGCAACCAAAATGAAAAACAGGCATGTTTTATCCTCAAGAATGTCATTATTTCATATGTAAAAAAGTAAACTACATGTAACATTAATTCAGTGGAAATGAGCAATCAAATACTTATGCAATGCATCAATTCCATAATTATGAAATTTATTGATAAAATTAATAAAACTTGTTTTAAGTACATTACTTAAGACATGAAACAATGATAATTTTCTCTTCTAGGTGAAGTTGATATAGAAATTAGAGTTCTGTGTGCTTGATATGTGTCGATTTACACATATGATTGGCTCATCTCTATGTTATTTGAAGATAACTGAGAACAGGACTAGAATAAAAATAAATCACACAAATGCTTAGCTGTATTTTGTGACTAAATATGTCTTTATTTTATTTGAAAAATCTGGTAAATTTATTTAAGTCACATCAACAATAATGAGAAATAAACAGCCCCTAGCTCCTAAAAAGATAATAAGATAAAAGGAAACAACAGAAAAAAATTGAACTTCATTTTGCACGTGGTCTTCGTATAATTTGGTGCTTTGTAATTGTGGATTATGTGACTATCCCATAATTTGGGCTCAAATCAGAAGGACTATTGGAAGAAAATTTCAAAATGTAGAGCAGCTAACACAGCTGTGCAGTTGTTTGTAGGTTTCACTACATTCACAGCTGGACATCAAATGTACAAAGGAAATAATTCTGCTGTTTTGCATGCAAGAATGTGATGAAAAGCATACTTTTATCTTCTTAGATGAAATAAGAAGACCACACTTTAAAAGATGACTAAACGATCAGCCTTTTGAATAACAGTGCCATTTTTTGGGGGGGGTCCGGTCCTGGGGCCCGAACTCTGAGCCTGGGCGCTGTCCCTCAGCTCTTCAGCTCAAGGCTAGTGCTCTACCACTTGAGCCACAGTGCCACTTCTGGATTTTTTTCTTTTTGCTTATGTGGTGGTGAGAAATCAAACCCAGGGCCTCATGCATGCAAGGCAAGCACTCTAAAATTGAGACACCTTCCCAGCCCCAACAGTGCCATTTTTAAGGCACTCTAGATAATTCAAGTCTTGCATCCCTCCACAAATATTAATGCCATTCACAAACCATTGCTGAAGGGAATTTCCAGTTTTATTTCATATTTCAAATTGCTTAGGAGTAACAGAAAAAATAATTCAAGTTGTTGAGAAAATTTACTTTAGAAGAAGCAAACAAATCAGATTCAATTCCATAGCATAACCTTTACGAAAAATGAATTCAGGAATATGGCATGTCCTTTGTAATTTAATATGAGTAATTAGGGCAAAATGCCAAAAACAGACTCTAAAAAGAAGTCTTTGTTAAGATATATTAAAGATTACCTACAGACAGGTAATTTTACCTACATTTTCTATTATATGATAACATATTTTTGGCTGCTAATCAGAGAGACTCAAAATTATTATTAATTATGATATGAAAAATGCATCATCATGAATAAAAGAAATCAGGGAGTAGATGGCTCAAGAGCTGGTTGGTTCTGTTAAATGTTCTCATTATTTTGAATTTCTGGTGTTTTTGTATGTGTGGAATTATGAATGTATTTTATGTCTGGGCAGGAAGATTGATTATTAGATCATTGTCTGATACCCAATGTCAGGAACCTAACCTGAGTGAAAGTGGTAAATGTGTGTGTGTGTGTGTGTGTGTGTGTGTGTGTGTGTGTGTGTGTGTGTGTGTGCCTGCCAGTCTGTATTTAGAAGGAAGTGTCTTATTTCTCTCAGGGTATAAACTTAATTCTATTAGTTTTATTACATTAATGACCGCAGATAAATGTAATTAACATTTTGAAACATATGTTTATATTCTTTTGATTGCATGAACAAACTAATAATTTATGTTTGGGGTATGAGTTTTGTGGAAGGTCAGCTGAAAGTATAAACATTTGGAATCTTGAGAAAGATATCAATGACAATCATTTCAGTATAGAACAATTTTAGACAACACTTGAAGGATATGTAAACCTATATGAAAATGAAACATTTATTGATTTTTCCATAGCTACAGTATTCTATAAATTTGTAGGAAAACAAGTTAAATTATGGAAACATAAAAGTAATGTGATTATTTATTGCATACAGTTTTACATTTTAGTTTCGTCAAGTCAAAATATCATTTAGTTTTACTGTATAGGAAGGAAAACCCTAAATATTATAGTTTGTGCCATGTTTCATATTAGGAAGCTTTCTCTGTATCAATAAGTTTATTTCTTTTGTTTCTGCTTTCCTATTCATAATTCTGTTTCTCATAGTAGTTTTCTAAGGACTTTTTCTTTCTCCCAATTTTGGGCTTGAACATAACTCATGCTCAGTTTGCTAACAGTAGTCAGTCTACCATTTGAACCATGTCCCAGCCCAGAAATTTTTGTAGTTAATTGGAGATAGAACCTCATGAACTTTCCTACCACACAGAAAACCATTATCCCCCAAGTCTCATCTTTCTTAATTACTAGCCTTATAGAGATGAGTCATGGACCCCAAGAGTCAATGACTTTTCATGTATTATAGAATACACATGTTTGCTAGTAATTGTAATAATAAACTACCACAGCTTGAGTGCATTAACACTGTAAATATATTTCCTCTGAGTTGGTGGAACTAAAACTCCAAGATCAGAGTTTTCTTCTTCTGAGTCCTCTTTCCTTGGCATATTCAAGACCTTCTGCTTCTCTTGGAGGAGACTTCAACTTCAATGTTACCATTGAGATTCTGTTTCCACATGCAGTCACTTTCTAAGACAATAGGTTTTTGATCTTTAGTATGATTTCAGTGGGACAGTATCCAACACATAACATATTACTTAATGGATGAAAGGAAATCATTTCTTTGTGGCATGGAAGTTATGGTTATACTTTTTAAAAATAGCAAAAAAAGTAAAGGCTTTATTAGAGCTTGTTAAATGAGTATGAAATCATGACCTTAGACATGCCAAATTCTTACCCTTGCACACACTTATATTTCTAGGGGAACTGGAGGATTGAACCCAAAACCGTATACTTGTGAAACAGCATCTCTACTACTACCATATCTGCAGATTATAATTGGATTGCTTATTTTGAGGCAGTATCACTATGCCTGGGTATTCTTGGACTGTGGTCCTCCTAACACAAACATAAAACATTGCACCCAGCAAATGGTTAGAGTATCTGAAACTTCATTTTGTGTGTGGGCTTGCTTGGAGCTGGAATTCTCTAATCTCTATTTTCCAAGTAGATAATATAGGTTTGAGCAACTTTATCCAGTAAAAGTATGCAATTTCAAAATATCTTGATATTGCCAATATTTGTGCTTAACATATATAGCTAACCATAATTTTCTCCCTCTTTTGTTTAGTTCTCTGAGTTGAAAACATTGACTTTCTTGATATACATGGCTTTGTTTTGGATGAAATCCCATCACAATAAAAAAAATCCCCCAAAAGTTTATGTCAAAAATCATGGAAAAGAAGGCTTCAATTTGGAAAAAAAAACAAACAAACACTGATCCTTAAGTTATAAATGCAGTACATTTATAGTATTCGTCAATACTTTCTTAAGTATGAGGAGGAAGGCAGAAATGTGAAAGATGTCAGGTCTCTGTAGAAATTCTGTAGTTGTCTCTTCATGTTATCTTCCTTCATTAAAACTTGCTTTATTAAAACGCTCTGGGTGTATATTGGTTGGACTGATTGGTAATTTCTCCAGGAAATGAAGCTGATTTTAGAAGGCTGATGGGGTGGTAAAAAAAGGAATGATTAGAATGAACACAAATATTGCCACAGAATGAGCTGACCAGGTTTAACTGCTGTACAGTAAAACAAAGCAAAGTTTCAATTCTGATGATCCACATTGGTACATATATAGATAGATACTTATACATATACATATAAATACACATATACGTACATACATGAACAATTAAATCTCCAGTAGACGATAGAGAAAGTTGGTGTGACAAGTATTAAACTACATCAAACTGGTTGCAGGAAATGTCCATTAAAATATAAATAGTTTAGCATAGATTTTGTAAAGAATGAAAATTCTTCATTATATACTTTACAAATATCCTTAGTATGTTTTAAGTTTTTTTTTATTGTGAAAATACCGTATAGAGAGGTTACAATTACATGGGCAAGGAAATGAATACATTTCTTTTTTTTGGGGGGGTGGCAGGGGTCCAGTCGTGGGGCGTGAACTCTGGGCCTGGGTGTTGTCCCTCAGTTCTTCAGCTCAAAGCTAGCACTCTACCACTTGAGCCACAGCTACATTTTCGGCTTTTTTTGCTTATGTGGTGCTGAGGAATCGAACCCAGGGCCTCATGCATGCAAGGCAAGCACTTTACCTCTGAGCCACCTTCTCAGCCCCATAATGAGTACATTTCTTATCAAGCATTGTTACCTCCTCCTTTGTTTCCCCTTACCATCCCTGTCCATCTTCCCCTTCTGAACCTCCCCCAAACCCAAGCCAAAATTGTTAAGTTCGTTTTTCTACATAACATCTTGTACATCTCATTGATGCAGTAGGTCCAGTTATATCCCTATTTTAACAATTTGTTTTTTCCCTTCCCCTCCATAAATTATACCAACATCAAATACAGTGAAAACAGGGGTAATTTTTTTATTGCAGTAGGAGCATCTATATGATGCTGAAAATTGGAATTGCACAAAATATACAACATGGCTAGGCACTGGTGGTTCAAGGATGTAATCTTAGCTAGTTAAGAGGCTGAGATCTGAAGATCACAGTTCAAAGCCAATCTGAGTAAAAGTTCATTAGATTCTTATCTCCAATTAACCACCAGGGCAAATGGAATTCCAGTTCAGATTGTATGTTGAGCACTGGCCTAGAACACGAAAACACCATCCAGGCCCTGAGTTTAAGCCCTGGGATCAACAGAAACTAGAACATAAAATAAAACCTGAAGTTAGATATTTTATAATGAAGCACAAGTTAATATACTCTACATTGTTAGAAAGACTAGACTTGTGTTAGCTTTATAACCTACCATAATAACTGATATTGTCCATTTATTAAACAGAAAGTCTTACTCAGATTTACAAGTTTAAAGGTTTCAGTGTATGTTTAGTTGGTTTTATTGCTTTGGGGCATGTCACAAGACAATATCAAGGTGGGGAGTATGTCAAAGGGAAAAGTTTTTGACCTAGAATGATTAAAAGATGTAAGAAGAAAGTAGACGAGAGTCTATGTCTCATAGATTTCACACTGAAGAACTTACTCTCCAGAAGAACTATTCAGGTATTCTCCAGAGTCTGGTAAGAAATAGAAAGTCATTTTTCTTTAACACATAGGTCTTTCTGGGGCATTCTAAATTCAAATGGCAACATCTTCACCAATGATAATGACATGTCCAGGGGTAGAAGCAACTAGATATTTCTATAAATTCTAATTAGATCTCAGCAGACTAAATATTTTCTGGAATTCCTATTAAAATATTTTCTTGCAGATGGAGTGGGTCTTTATACTACAAATGTGTGTATCTGTGTGCATGTATGTGTGTATGTGTGCGTTTGAAAAAACTAATATAACAATGTATCAGATAAAAGTATTTCGTATGGCCTGTCATTTTTCTTCTCAAACCAGGAAGGTGTGGCACAATTCCCAATCAAATCCTTTCCAAGATTCAAACATTAAAGCTGTCCCAAAAGGTTTACATGGCAACCCTAACACATCCATCCTGTTTAAGGTGGCCGTGCTATAGGAAAACTTTTAGTCTTACAATTACGTTGTCACCAAGGAAACAACATACAATATTTCTTTTAAAATTACCTAGATTGTAGAACACTTTAGCCAGAAAATTGAAGGAATATACTTTATGGGATTTAATTTACATATTTAGTCACTTAGATGAATGTCCTATATCCACAACTCAGAGCTCTATTAAACTACATAATTGCAAAACTCATCTATTACTCATCTGTTGAATTTCTTTTTAAAGTGTCTTTTAAATGACAAGGATGAAGAAATTTAAATTGGTTAATATTACCCAGTATTACTTTAATTTTTGATTAATAGTTAAAACAAACTGACAGACTATTAGTCCATAAAGATTTACAGAGTAAGTTTTTGGCTTATATTTTCATTTGTTCCTCTTTTTTGGCTTGTGACATAATTTTTTTTCAAAAAGGCAATTTGGTCTTAACCATTACCTACAAAATTTATGCTGTCATAGAATCAGAGTGTTTTTCTGATTACTTTAAGGCAATAGAAGGCTCATTTTATGCCAACACAAAATATAAAAACCAATGACATTTTCACTGAACAAGCATTCATAAAAAATCATGAAATTATAAAGTAAAACACCATGCCAAGGCTAGCACTGTACCACTTGAGCCACAGTGCCGTTTCTGGTTTTTAGGACGTTTATTGGAGATAAGAGTCTCACAGATTTTTTGTCCATATAGCTTTCAACCATTATCCTCAGATCTTAGAGTCATGAATAGATAGGATTACAAGCATGAGCCAACAAAGCCCAGATCCAAGGCAATTTTAAAAAAGCAAGCTTATTGAAACTTCTGGCTTTTTCCAATAAACAAACTTATTTTTCAGCATTAATTTATAACTATGAGTTATTTTTAGATGTAACTGGGATTTTTAATAGATTCAAATATAATTTTTACTATTACTCAGTATCTCACAAATAGCCACTGTCATTAACTTTGCACAAAGTCAATTATTACATACTATCTTACACAGTATTATTACATTCTATAATGCATATAGTGTGAAGTGAAAATAGTTTGGACAATTTCATATAAATTATTAGGTGCTATTTTAACATTATAAATTCACAACTGTGTTTTTAAACTAAGGAAGAAAGATTTTAGTGTTAAAATCTAATATGAATGTGTAGTGTGTCCCTCCAAAAAATACTCTGGTTTTTCTTCAGATCGTACAAATCTTTCGCCTTTTACTAAACCAAAAATTCTGAGTTCATACAGACAAAATTATTTTCTTTTCACTAAAGACTTTGAAGTAATATCATTGGAAATAGTGAGGCAAATGGAGGAAGAATTAAACTCACATCCAACAATGTCTCTGTTATTTTGCTACTCCTCCACTAAGACCTGTCCATTCACAGTTGTCATAAAAATTCATGTCTCTCTTAGAATTCTATTTGAAAATGTTCTAAATCACTGATTCTATTTGTACTTTCTCTTATATAAAAAAATATAAACACAAAACAATTGAAATAAAATGCACACATATGTTGAAGTCACCATATCTGCAAAAAGAACCAAGAAAGTGGAACTTCCCCAGGAACAAAAACATGTTATGTACAGTTTTTTAAAAGTACAAAAACCTCAAATACATGTCAATTTGAGTAGAACTATAAGGATAACTGTCTCAGAAATAAGTTTGTTTTAATTTGTAATTAAGTTCATCTGGGTGAACCTAATATAGCAAATCCCTTGAAAGGATCAAATTGTTTAAAACAAATGTAACTGTATATGAAGTAAGATCTGCACATATTTGAAGGAAAAAATCCTACAGTATTAAATCACAAAAATCATGACATACTTAACATATTCATAAATGCAAAGAATAAGTCCAATAGTATCCATATTGACAACTAAATACAATTGATTTAACAAGCACAAAATATGCAAGTAATAGAATCTGAGCTGTTTACATGAGTGTACCTAATATAAACCTACTCTAAATTACACAGTTTGTAGAAGACTGAACATGGGTTATCTAAAGGCAAACATCAGCACATTATATAAATGAAAGTAAAAAATCTCATGAAAAGAGAGAATAGTAGCTTCTGGAAAATACAATTTTAATAAATGGTGGTCAAACTATTTCTAGTGTTGACAAAAAAAATTGCATACCTATTTAGTGAGATCGAGAAAAGCCCCAAGATACCCGAACTGATTTGAAAGGTTGGCAAAGTAGCAGGGTACAACTATAACATTATTATGGATGCTGGCTATGGCATAGAATTCATTTACTCTTTGATCTGACAAATGAATATATGAAAAAACAGAATTTCTCCAACTAAATATCATGACCTAACTAAACACATAATCAGAAAACTCATCATGCAAGCCTTATTGCAACCTGGATAAAAAAAAATCAGTCATACTGATTCTGTATTTATTGTAAATGTTGATTTTTTCATAAATTATTTCCTTTAGTTTGCATTTTTGAAACATTTTGTTAAGTGTATATGGTTAACTAATTTTGGATTTCTCCTTCAATTTAGTTCTGAGTGTAATGTCTCACTTCAGTTCCTAACCCATGAAATGATGTTGTTTACAAAACAAATGCTCATAATCACTGTTTATAATACACATAATCTCATAAGCATGACACCAGTAAGCAGAGGTTAACATTTTGATATCATGGTCTCACTACTGATGAGGCCTATCTGCATGAGTATACTTGTACCTAGATTCCTCAGCCGAAATTTAGCCACTTTTAAAAAGTGTCACCTTTATCTGTCACCTATCAGTCATTAAACTTGTGTATAAAGCCTAAGGAAAATAAGGTATGAATTTAGCTTTTCTGCATTCACTGTATTTGATGTCGATATAATTTGTGGAGGGGAAGGGAAAAAACAAATCGTTTAAATATGGATACAGGTGGACCCATTGCAACAATGAGATGTACAAGTCGTTATGTCGAAAACGAACTTTACAACTTTGGTGCAGGGGGGCGGGGGGGGGGGAGCGGGGAGGATTGGGCGGGGGGGGGGGGGACGGGAGGAGGATGAGAAGGGATGGGAAGGGGAAACAAAGGTGAAGCTACGATGTTTGATAAGAAATGTACTCATTATCTTGCCCATGTAATTGTAACCCCTCTGTACAGTATTTTCACAATAAAAAAATAATTTAAAAAAGAATTTAGCTTTTCTGAATATAAAGTAAACAAAATGAAGCATAAAGTAAATCACTGGTTTAAAGTCAAACTATTTCTCCAAAACATTCTAAACATTTCCTTACAATGCGTATTATTCTCAAGAAGGGAATGGGTAATGTGAGAAGAGGACTAACCAAGCATTGTCTTCAAATATACATAATTTGGATTTACCTCTTTATTTCACTATAAGCATTTTTTATTTGAAAAACCTGTTTGAATAATTGATTTCAAGATCAGGTATAATATATCCTAGTTGCATACACCAAACTACAGTCAGAAAATGGTATATAGCAATTAAGTAAGAAAACATATTCAATAAATAGCAAAAGTATATACCTATAGAGATAATATTTTGAAGAATGCATTGAAAATATTCTAATATAATAGTTAAGTTGATTGAACATTTTCACATTGACAGTAATTAACTACAATACTTTACTGCTAATTGGACAAGATTGTCTTTCTAAATGAGCAAAATATATTTCTCCTTTTACTTTGTCAAGGAATTAACTGAAAAAAGAAATTAACATATGAATCTATAACAACTGGAATGAATTTTTGTCTTTTTATTAGAAATTTTAATTTCACAAAGTATTTTTAATTGTGTTATACACATATGTCCAAATAGTGTAGCTTGTTAAATTTTATTCCTGTTATTAATTTCATCACCCTATTTTTATACTTAAATTTTATTATGTGATCATACTAAGTTATAAAGTATTTGAACATATTTACTCCAAACTATTTCTCTTCATCTCCTCATTCACTATATTCCAAACTGAATAAGTTACATCTTCTTTGTGTGTGCAAATACTGTACAAAAGAGTTAGAATTACATAGCCGAGATAATGAGTACATATCTTTTTTGCGGGGAGGGTGTCTGGTCGTGGGGCATGAACTCTGGGCTTGGACACTGTCCCTCAGCTCTTCAGCTCAAGGCTAGCGCTCTACCACTTGAGCCCCAGCCCCACTTCCAGCTTTTTTGCTTTTTGATTATGTTGTGCTGAGGAATTGAACCCAGGGCCTCATGCCTGCAAGGCAAGGGCTCTACCACTGAGCCACCTTCCCAGCACCAATGAGAACATTTCTTTTTTTTTAATGTGATATATATATTTTTTATTGTTTTATTGTGAAAATAGTGTACAGAGGGGTTACAATTACATGGGCAGAATAATGAGTACATTTCTTATCAAGATTTGTAGCCTCCTCCTTTATTTCCCCTGCCCATCCCTTCCCATTCTCCCCTAGCCCCCCCAACCCAATACTCCCAGATCCCCCTCCCGCCCCCCTCCATGCCGCAACAGAGTTGTAAAGTTCGTTTTCGACATAACGACTGGTACATCTCATTGTTGCAATGGGTCCACCTGTATCCATATTTAAACGATTTGTTTTTCCCTTTCCCCTCCACAAATTATAGAGACATCAAATACAGTGAAAGCAGGGGTTATACTTTCGGGGAGGGACATACATAGTAACAAAGAAATGATCTTATCAATGTGTTAGAAACAATCACATGAAAGAAAAAAACATTTGAATACATATCTTAGGGTTCATTTCCCTAACATCAACTTATCTGACTTTTTCTGCTTGACTCACACATATACTAGATACTGCAAATAAGGGAAACCATGGGACCTGTCTTTCTTTGGGCTTAGCTTAATTCACTTAATATAATTTTTTCCAAGCCTTTCCATTTCCTAACAAATGGGGAAATGTCATTCTTTCTGATGGAGTCATAGAATTCCATTGTGTATGTTTACCACATTTTCTTGATCCATTCATCTACTGAGGGGCATCTGGGTTGGTTCCATATCTTAGCTATAGTAAATAATGTTGCAGTAAACATAGTCGTGCTGTTAGCTTTAGTGTGGTCTTGTTTGCAAACATTTGGGTAAATGCCCAAAAGTGGGATTGCTGGGTCATAGGGGAGCTCTATGTGGAGTCTTTTGAGGAACCTCCATACTGCTTTCCAAAGTGGTTGGACAAGTTTACACTCCCACCAACAATGAAGTAAGGTTCCCTTCTGTCCACATCCCCTCCAGCATCTGTTGTTATTACAGTTCTTGATTTTTGCCATTCTAACTGGAGTGAGGTGGTATCTCAATGGTGTTTTGATTTGCATTTCTTTTATGGCTAGTGAGGATGAGCATTTCTTCATGTTTCTACTGGCCATCCTTCTTTCCTCTTCAGAAAAGTTTCTCTTTAAGTCTTTAGCCCACTTGTTTATTGGGTAGTTGTTTCTTTGAAGATTTATTGTTGGGGGACTTAATTTTTTGAGTTCCAGGTATAATTTAGATATGAGCCCTTGGTCCGTTGTATGGCTAGTGAAGATCTTCTCCCAATGTGTGGGCTTTCTATTGATATTGCTAGCTATATCCTTTGCCATGCAGAAGCTCTACAATTTCATGCAGTCCCATTTATCCAACCTTTCTTTGATTTGTTGTGTTTCTGGGTCTCTATTAAGAAAATTTCGGCCTGTGCCAAGGAGACCTATGGTTTCTTCTATTCCATCAAGTACTGTTTTCAGAGTGTCTGCTTTGTTTTCGAAGTCTTTGATACATTTGGAATTGCTTCTGGTCCAGGGTGATATATAAGGATCTAGCTTTAGTTTTCTACAAGTACTTAACCAATTTTGCCTGCACCATTTACCGAAGAGGCTGTCTTTCTTCCAATCTATTTTTTTAGCTCCCTTATCAAAGATTAGATGACTATAGGTCTGTAGGTTCATTTCGGGGCTTTCAATTCTATTCCATTTTTCCTGAAGTCTATTATTGTGCAAGTACCAAGCTGTTTTGATCACTATGGCTTTGTAGTTGAGTTTGAAATTTGGTATTGATATTCCTCCATCACTGTTCTTTCTGTTGAGCATCGTTTTTGCTATTTGGTGTCTTTTAGTGTTCCTTATGGATTTTTCGATTGCTACTTCAATTTCTTTGAAGAATGAGGTTGGAATATTGATAGGTACCACATTGAATTTGTAGATATCCTTGGGAATTATTGCCATTTTCATGATGTTGATCTTTCCAATCCAGGAGCATGGGAGATTTTGCCACGTTCTAAATTCTGTTTTGATTTCTTATTTCAACTTTTTAAAGTTTTCAGCATAGAGGTCCTTCACTTCTTTGGTTAAGTTAATTCCTAGGTACTATATAATTTTTGGTGTTATTACGAATGGTTGGTGTTTCTTTCCTAATTTCAGCCACACTTTTCTCATTGTTGGCATACAGAAAAGCCATGGATTTTTGAGGGTTAATTTTATACCCTGCTAATTTGCCAATGTTTTGAATCAACTTGAGTAATTTAGGAGTGGAGTCTCTGCGATTCTTTAACTACAAGATCATGTCATCTGAAAAGAGGGAGAGTTTTACTTCTTCTTTCCCTAGTTGGATCCCCTTTATGTTTGCTTTTGTCTTTCACTGAATCTAGGCATTCAAATACTAGATTGAAGAGAATTGGAGAGAGTGGACATTCCTTGTCTCGGTCCTGATTTGAAAGGAAATGGCTTTAGTTTTTCACCATGAAATATAATGCTGGCTGTAAGTTTGTTTTTTACAGCCTTTATTGTATTGAGGAATGTTCCATAGATTCCTAATTTTTCTATAACCTTCATCATAATGGGCTGTTGGATCTTGTCAAATGCTTTCCCTGCATCTATTGAGATAAACATGGGGTTCTTATCCTTGCTCCTGTTGATGTGATGAATTATAGCAATTGATTTGCGTATATTGAACCAGCTATGCATCCCTGAAATGAATCCTGTTTGATCGTGGTGTATGATTTTTTGGATGAATTGTTGAAGTCAATTGGACAAAATTTTGTTAAGAAGTTTTGCCTCAATGTTCATCAACGAAATGGGTCTATAGTTCTTTTTATTTGATGAGTCCCTGCCTGTTTTTGGGATGAGGGTTATGATGGCTTCATAGAATGAGTTTGGTAGTGAACTTTCTCTTTCAATTTCATTGAAGAGTTGGAGGAGTATTGTTGTGAGCTCTGTTTTGAATGCCTTGTAGAATTCTGCTGTAAAACCATCTGGTCCTATGTTTTCTTAGATGGGAGGTCTCTTATTGCTGTATTTCAATGCTTGATACGGGCCTGTTAAGATGGTTTAGCTCATCTTGGTTTAGTTTTGGCATGTAAATATTTTTGCCAAGTTCTCAAACTTATAGCATATAGTTTTGAGAAGTATTATCTTATAATATTCTGAATCTTGGTTGTTTCTGTGGTGATATTTTCATTCTCATCTCTGAGTTTATTTATTTGGGTGTGTTCTCTTCTTTTTCTGATAAGATTTGCAAATTGTCTGTGAATTTTGTTAATTTTTTCGAAGAACCAACTCTGTTTTGTTGATTTTTGTATGTTTTTTTGGATTCTAATTCATTTAATTCTGAGTTAATTTTAAGTATTTCTTTTTGTCTACTGGATTGGGGTTTATCTTGCTGCTCTTTTTCAAGGAGGCTCAGATGTCTCATTAGTTTGTTGGTTTCAGATCTTTCCAATATGTTGATGTAGGAACTCAAAGCTATAAACTTGCCCCTGAATATTGCCTTTGCTGTGTCCCAGAGGAGCAGGTAATTTGTGTGTTGATTTTTGTTGAATATCATGAGCATTTGAATTTCCTTTCTAATCTCTTCCATGACCCACTTGTGATTCAGCAGTGTGTTATTCAGCCTCCATGTATTATAGGACTTTATTTGCTGGCTTTTAGTGTTGAGTTCTAATTTTACTGCCTTGTGGTCTGAGAGAATGCAAGGTATAACTTCAAGGTTTCTTAATTTGGACAAGTTTGCTTTGTGGCCTAAAATATGGTCTATTTTAGGAAATGTTCCATGTGTAGCTGAGAAAATGTATATTCTGATGCTACTGGATGAAATATGCAGTAGATGTGTGTTAAATCTAATTGATCTATGCAGTTGTTTAGATCTGCGGTTTCTCTGTTGAGGTTTTGCCAAGTTGATCTATCTAGATTGGAAAGTGGTGGGTTAAAGTCCCCAACAATTAATGATTTTGAATCTAAGTGCGATTTGAGGGAAAGTAGTGTTTCTTGGATAAATTTTGGTGCTCTTTGGTGTTGAATTGATATTTAGAATTGTAAAATCCTCCTGTAGGAGAGTTCCCTTAATTAGTATGTACTGACCTTCCTTATCTCTTTTCACTAATTTTAATTTGAAGTCTATTTTATCTGATATTGGGATTGCATCTCCAGCCTGTTTATGGGGGACGTTTGCTTCCAGAACAGTTTAGCAGGGACAAGGAAGCATAGATAAACTGAAAGATAATAATTGTGTAGATTTTAGGACACAATCAGGTAACAGGGTTATGGTTGTGAAAACTGGGTACCCAGTACTAGGGTAGATGCAATTGGCATGGTGGACTGATGTAGTGCAGAGCTCTGCGTTTGCCTCTCCAGTTTTGGCTGTTAGATCTTTAGGGAACTACCTCTAGCAGCTCATTATCAGCTTGTTGTGTTTAGGCACGTACCATGTATAAATGTCTACTCCAAGTAGATTGCATTCTTTGACATCAGCTATATGATCTTTGCCCTAAGCATCCTGAGAGACCATACTCCACAATGCTGCAGAACTGGCTCCACATAGTGAGCTGCAATCACCTCATATAACTCTCGCTGCTCCTTTCCAGTGTCAATTATCATGGTAACAAGGGATCTGAGATGTGCTCAGCAGCAGTGGGAAGCTACCAATTCTAACCCTGGCATTCTGGGAGCTCGCTAGAAATGGACAAGATCACCTGCTGGTCTTCCAACCTCTCTCTGTGGCTCTGGATAGTCAGACTCTTGTAATTCAGATGGGTTACTTTGATGTCCAGTTGGCCTCAAACTTGCTCTGTTTTCTCTCTCTAGGTGCTCATCAGCTTCATCTGCCTCTCCTTTTCCCTCCAGGTAGCTCGCTTCATCTCCACATCCTTTGAATTGTGCTTCATATCAACCTGTGGCTTTCACACCAAACTCTTCCACATTCTCATCTACATCTCTAGCTGTGAATCTGGCACAACAAGCTCATGTAAGTTCTTTATCTGCTTATCAAGATTTGAGCTGGAATCCAAGGTGGTACTAGCTAACTGAGAACACGGAAAGCATCTTAAATACTCCCCTGCCATTCACTGCTCATTGAGAAAGATGTAAATCTGTTGTGGTCAGTCTCTCTTTTTCCATTTCTGGTTCAGCAGAATAAAGATAAGTCACAGTGGAGCTACCAGACAGCTGCTATGTCAGCAAGTGAGCCAACCAAAGATAATTCAGTGAGGGGATACTTATCAAATATACTAGGGTAAATGCACATATTTGTAGGACACTACTAAGTGCTATCATCAAACTAGTTATTTTATGTCCCAAATAGCAGACCAATCTTAGGCTCTACCCTAGATCTTCCTGTTCTGAAGACCCTGAAGACTTCTAAATACAACTCACACCTAGTAACATGGCTGAATAGAAAATTATGGATTAGTATTCTGAGGGTGTGCTAAGGTGTTGTTTGTCATGACTACCATGAAATCAATGTCCTTTCTCTCACTTTCACCATATCTCTTTATTTGGTATAAGTGGTAGATTTCTTAGTGTGTCTTTTTTTTCCTGTTAGTTCAGTGCACAGGTTAAAACATTAAGCATGCCAAATTATGGGTTTCCATTGTTCTAGTGGACATTTTGCATCCTAGGACCTTTCTTCCAAGTAACTCTCTTCTTGAGCCCTCATATGCATATGCTCACAGAAGTGAATGTCTCACAACCATGGAACATAGTTGCTCAATGATGATAATCTCACACAGATACTCAAGCAGTTTGGGTCTGGAGCTTTTCTAAAAGGCCTTGGACTAGGTACTGTGGGCAACATTGACAGTAATTCCTCAGAACAATACCACTGACAGCAAGTGAGCTTTGATTACTATTTAGCCCTTAGTAGTCCTACCTAGGGTATGAACACATGAAGAAACCCTGTTTAGCCTATTGCACAGTGTCCCCATCAATGAAATCATTTTGAGCCTAGGAGAAAAATCTCTATTTGTAAATCAGTACACATAAGAAGCAAATGATTCCCCATAATCAAACTCCTGGAGAATAGAATGTAAGGATGTCTACACAGTTGGGAAATAATATTCTGAGGGGTGGAAGGGATGAGTTAGATAGCAAAGAAGTAATTATAAGTTTCTGAATTCCTTACCTAACTTCCGTCTGCCCCTCAGATTCAATTAAAGAAGTTGTGGAATGTTTACGATCACAAAATGAAGTTTTTAATCCCAGGCTCAAACACTAAGCATTCTTGTTACATCTTCCCACTTGCTCTGATGTAAAGGGTTAGAAGGGCAAAGGGGAAGGGAGCCCCATGCTCAGGAATATAAATGGAGCTTACAAGCTACTGCAGTCTCTGACTTTCTTTGTTGAAGGTAAGATAAAAGGCAGCTTGAGTTTCTAAGAACTCAAGGCTTCTAGGCTTCTAGGCTATATGGCTCCTTCAGAGCTTCTTTTCCTCCTCCTGTGTTTTGAGAGCAGAATTTATTAAAGTGCTTCTGTCTCTTGGGGGCAATCTTTCTCTTCACACAATGCTTAAAGTACACAATAGGTGGAAGCTGTCATTAAATTAAAAAAAGTAAGAAATAGCACAGAGTGTGTGCTTCCCCTGAATTCCTGGACCTAACAAGTTTCCAATTCTGAAGACAAAGAGATTATGGGTGAGTACTAAAAACCGTCCCTGAATGGTGAACCTAGAACACTTTTCCCAAAGCAGGTTCTGTCCAGTACAGTAGTTACCACCTATAATCCTTCTTATTAGGATGGCTGAGATCTACTGGATCAAAGAACTTATAGACCATGCAAGACAGAAAAGTCTAAGATATTGAGTCCCAACAGAAGAAACTGGGCCAAGAAGAGAAAACTTATCATTGCTGGAAAAGGAGGACTTAACCAGGAGAATGGAATGTTTCTCTGAATACACACACGGGTATAATTATAACAAAGTTCTAAGTTGTGGCTCACCAAGATAGAAACTTTCAAGTCAAACCTCACTAAGGCTAAATATAAAACTTACAAAAAAACTATTTGGATTTCCGTAGTAACATCTTTTTTAAGGAGAGAGAGAGAGATAGAGAGAGAGTGTGTGCTGTCTGAGATTATATATGGGACAGAATTGGTATTTAAAAATCATCATATTGAAACTATCCTTTAGTTTTCCCATTCAAGTCTGGTGGCATTTTAGCTCTACCACTGGAAACACTCAATTCTTGCTTTCTTCTGGTTAACTGGAGATAAACATGTAATGGATACATCAAACTGGGTTGGTTTCAAACTATCATGTTCAGATATGAGCCATTATTCTCTGCCCAGTATTTCCAGTAAAATACTTAATCTTTCTGACTCTCAGCTTCTTCCTGTGTGGAAAGTGAAAAGAATTACTTTGTGGACCTTAGAATCCGGTGGGAGTTATGACTGGGTGCAGGAAGTATAAGTGTTCAGGATGTGTGGACAGAGTCTGACACGCTCATAAAACTACTGATGTTTATATTGAAATGAATTCCAGGAATTGGAAAAAAGATGGATTTTTCTGTTCTTTATCCATTTATTGGCATTGAGGGAGCCACAGAAATTCAAGAACAGGGAAACAAATGCAGCAGTTGTACTCTGTAGATAATATGTTCACAATGAGCTATACCTCTTGTAGACAGCGACTGGATGGAAAATTAGAGAGAGCAAAGGAAGTCATGAGATTGTAAAAGAAGAAATGAACTCATTATCGACATATAAAATGGTGATCTGTCTGTACACTACCTTAGCAATAACAGTTTAAAAAATCTGGGTTGATGATAATCTCCTCCAGTTTTTGTAGGGGCCCTTAAGACTCAGGCCCACCTATGGAATTTTTGAAGGTCACATTATATGATAATTATTGTAGAGCCAGAATCTCTTAAAAAATGTTATAAAAAGTATTTCATTCTTAGTACTTGTTTCTCTTTGAGTGGCAATTCTATATGTTGTTGTCAGAACTAATTTTTTACTTTTTGTTTTTAGTACTTGTTAGGTGTTGACATCCTTCTTAAAGCTTTGCGACAAAGGTCTGCTATATCTTGGCACTCTGCCCCTAACTAAAATGGTAATCAGCCTATGAAATTAATGTTGTTTTTTTTAATTTAATTTAATTTTATTTGTGAACATACTGTACAGAGGAATTATAGTTACATGGGCAGGATAATGCGTACATTTCTTACCAAGCATTGCAGCCTCCTCCTTTGTTTACCCTTCATATCCCTTCCCAGGAAATTAATGTTCTTGAGTAAGAGTTTTATTTATTGATTTAGTTTGTCGGAGGTGGTGAACTCTGGGCCTGATTGCCATACCTCAGCTCTTCAGCTCAAGACTAGTGCTCTACCAGTTGAGTCACAGTACCACTTCTAGCTTTTTCTGCTTAGGTGGTGCTTAGGAATCAAACCCAGGGTCTCGTGCATTCAAGATAAGCTGACTACCACTGATCCACCTTCTCAGCCCCTATGAGTGGTATTTTTGTGCACGGGTCTATCAAGGAAATCAGTGAGCAAATGTATTCATTTGCCACTACACATGTTCAAAATTATGAGTTATCTGATATTTTAATGAATAAAACTGTTATCATTAATACTAGGAAGTGTTTGTCTCTCCATACTAAAAACATGGAAGAGGGTATTTTAAACTAAAACTACACAAGAAATTTTAAGATCTTGTTGCTAACAAATGTGTCCAGGTATTATTACATTAAACAGAAAATTCAAAATGATTTTTCTTCATGAATACGGAAATCAAAAGTCTTATAATACTTATTTCAAAATGCAAACTAAAGAGGAAAATCATTCAGGAGGTAAAATTTATATTGAATGTTACTATTTTAAGAGGAAAAGGAGATCCTAGATGGCAGAGTAAAGACAAAGCAATATCAGAGCCCTATATGTACAATAATAAATAAGATGCTTTAACTGCAAAATTCAGCTGGAATGAGCACATCAGGCAAAGCAAGCAATCAGAATCTACCACCAACAAAGAAACACCATAATGTATATCTCAGAAAAAGGAAATATGTTCCTTATCCTTGATTTCAATGATACACATAACGCCCCCTACACACACACACACACACACACACACACACACACACACGAATGTATGCAACAGCTCAACCTACTCACATCCATTCAACATGAATCAAATATCTTCTTATAATATTTGATACTTTAAATGTTTCAAGTCTTGTAAATAATTGATAACAGATGCATAAGCAAATATTTTTGGAATAATATTCTGCTATGGAACTGAGAGTTTATGATGGTTATAACTGTAAGGTCTGCACAGGGACACCTCCCTCTCTTTTGGCTGCTTCTGCCCAGTATCTTTTACCTAGGTAACTGGCCGACCTGGAAGCAGTCACCTTCTCCTCCTGCTACGTTACATCCAGATCCAGTGTGGCCACACCTTTCCCCCACCTTGTCACACCTTTTTCTGTCCCTGGCCTTGATAATCCTGGCCCAGAGGTGGGTCACACCTCTTCCTTTCCTGCCCTCCCTTCCTTTTTCAGCCATGCTTCTCCACCATGCATGGTGGGGACAGTAGTTCGGTAAATAGACTTCTCCTGCCTGAATAGCATGTGGTGTTCTCTTCATCGGCTACCTAATGAAATCTATCTATATAATATACCTTACAATAACTACTTAAAACATCTCTAAATCTCGAAAGAATTAGAAAAGATTCAATCTGCATTTTGGGACTATATTTCTAAGAGCTATTCTGCAAAGGCTTAATAAGAATTTGCGAGATTCAATCTTACATACCAAATTAATACAATTAATATATGTGTAAGTGAAGTGAAAGACAATGATCAGAGAACTATGCTGCCTCCAATCAGCCGGGTGCACACTGCACCTTTGATTCTTCTGGGCCAGGCCCACAGTTGTCTTTCCCCAGAGCAGTGGCCCTGCTGGGGTTGGGGATGGGGGCTGTGTGGGGAGGAGGGAGGCCTCAGGGTAGGCCAAGAGGGGGTTGGGGCTGGAACAGTGGAGAAAGTATGGGAGGCCCTGGCAGAGGCTGTGAAGGGAGGAAGGAGGCAGTAGGCCAGCATCTCAGGCAGCATCAGACCTAAAGGCAACTGGGTTCTGGGAAGTGTCTGTGAGGTGCAGAATTTGGGGTGAATCCACTGGGGCCTGTTAGCTTGGTGAGGAGAGGAAGGAGTCTCAAGTGCCACCCAAACAGACAATGAGAAACGAGACACTAGTGCCTAAAGAATTTCAAGAACAAAGGCAGGGACTTATAGGTAAACTCTGGGGGCAGGGAGGGCAGCAGCGCTGGGGCTGTGGTTGTCATGCCTCTGTGGATACCCTTGGAAGTGAGTGAGGACCAGCTCCACTGTGGGCTAGGCGTCTCTCTCGCCTTGAAGCAGGCACCAGGAATTGCCAGCACAGCCTTAGCCTGCCCCATGGAGCTGGCCTGCTTTGGGTGCTGCAGACCGGGCAACTGCTTGGAGGCTATGAGCAGGAGGGCAGAAAACATGTCTGGTAGGGGCTGCTCCATCCTAGCCAGGCCCAGTGCCACTGGGGAAGTTCAGCTCTGTATCAGTACCATGCACTGCTCCCCAGACAAGTAGATACTCTGGAGACCTGCAGAGTGGCCACCACGTGTGGGTTGTGAACTTCCTTAGCACGGCTGAGGAGTCTCGATGGACAGGCGCATTTGTTCCTGTGCCTCTCCCATCTTCTGGATTCCTGCTCTCCTCCTGCCATGTCCAACTACAGGAGTCAACTTCTCCAAGCAACTGAGAGGCCTTCCGGGAGATGCTCACAGGACTTTCCATGCTGCTTCACCACACATGCAGGGCTCACAGGGTGCCATCCTCCAGTCAAAACTAACCCCCATTTCAGCTTGGCCACCCCTGCTTAGGGGACCATGAACTGCATTCTTACACAGAAAGCCAGGGGTACACAAGGCCATCCTGCAGGCTAAGGCATCTTTTCCTTCCTCCTGCTCAGATGACGGGCAGCTGTGGAGCCCACTGCAACATCACATTTGATTATCTAAAAGGAAGAGGAAAAATGTGTCATTGTCCCAGATATAGCTGCCCCTGGGGTTCTTTGTGTACACTAGTCTTATGCTGAGATAAGGTTCTCCAAAGTCCACCTAGGAGGGAGTTCCGATGCGAGCACACAAGCGTCATTTATTGCAAGCTCGAGCCTGGACTCACAACCGTCACCATCGCAGTGGGTCAGAGTTGAGAGTCCCAACCCTTCAGTTAACAGGGTTTTTATACAGTATATGGTTGAGGTAAGGGAGTTCCTACCTTGGCAGTTACATGATTAGTTGACATTTAGTGACTGAATCTTGTAACATTCGTATTGGCTAGTGTGCACAGGCTAAGCAGTAAGCAGCAAACTGTAAACTATTTTAAGAAACATCTGTAGCTTTATGTATTTTCCTGTCATCCACTGATGGCTATTGCTAGGGAAGTTATGGGCAGAACATTATTGTGACATTTCACAGTTTTTCCAGGAACCTGAGTTCTAACTTTCAGTAAAGTCTTTATTTACAATGGGTGCTTTCATTAAAGGACTTCACAATGGATACTTTCGGTAAAGGCCTTCAAAATGGAGTCTAAGTCCAGAATGTCTGTACTTTGGGTAAGGCCTCTCACTAGGTGTGTGTGTGTGTGTGTGTGTATGTGTGTGTGTGTGTGTGTGTGTGTGTGGCGTGAGAGAGTCAGTCACAGCTGAGGTTTGGGGTAAAACACACTCCTTCCCTTCAGCTTTGAGTTTTGGTATCTTGTGGTTTTGCCCCCTCCCCAATTTTGAGTTCTAAAGTCCTTCTAAATACTTTTATTCGTTGATCTTCTTGATATTCAGATTCCTAAGGTCTGCTTATGAACTTCAACATTTGCTTCATGAACGTCTTGCATTTCTTCTAACTTGTATAAAGCCCTTTGCTCTCTTTAAGTGCAGTTTGTGCTGTGTTAGTGGTTTTACTTAGCTCAGACTGTTGTGGCCCAGCCTGTGACTGTTAATTCTGAAATTAGTTTAGCCCAATATAAGATACTATCCTTTCAGTATATCTAGTGAAAGAAGTTCAGCATCTTTATTGGAATAATTTCTTGGCTGTAAATACAAACAAAAACATCCAGTGGTATAAATGTACAATCAGTTATTTTTAGTTAATTGTGCACCATTGTAATGAAAAAAAAATCCTTTTACTAAAGTGAGTATTTGGAATGGGAAAAAATCAAATATTATAAAATTTAAAAATTGATCAAATACCAAAACAAAAGAAAAGACACTTATCAGGAAGGAAGTACAAATGTAAGTGTTTAATGAATAAATGAAATGTTTGAGAGTCGTATCCACATAGGAAACACATAGGAAAATAAAGAGGAAAGTCATTGAAATCTCATGTTAAACACCAGAATATCTATCACCACTCAGATAAATAAACTTATGGAAAGGTTGAAATAAATCAGGAACTGTATTTGGTTTTGTGGCATTGTAAACGAGTGCAACCCATAGGGAAATCATAATGGAAGTTTACACAATACCAAAAAGACACTTATGTTGATGACCTTTACCGCAACTAGATACATATTGAAGTAATATAAATTAACATGAACATTCATGCCCATGGCAGCAATATTCATACCAACCAAGCTGTGTAACCAACCTAGATGCACCAGAAAGAGGGAATAAAGAAAATGTGCTATTCATAGCTTAAATATGTTCTGGTAGATTAGAGAAGTGAATGTTTCTACTGTATCATTGGTAAATATTTATGGATATATACCTAATCCTAATTTCATTGGCATTTTTTTGGCATTGTGTTTTTGCTTTAATGAGGGACCTCCCTATTTATTTTCAGAGCAGTTACAATAGGTTGAAGATACCGTATAATATGTGGATATTAGATCAAAAATTAAATATATTAATTCACACATACAGGACCATGATATATAGTTTATAAATTGCAATTTTAAGAAGGCAATACATGGGGGAAAAGACAATGTTAGAAGCTTAATAACAAATACACAGACAAGGAAAAATACAAAAGAAATGTGCAAATAATTAGTGCTAATATTAACAAAACATTTTCCTCAAGTTTTAAAAATGAAACTATTAAAATAATATTTAATATCATCAAATAAATATGCCATGGAAGAAAATTTACCATAGACAGATACTTGCAAATAATATGTTTTATTTGATAACAAATGGATTAGAAGAAATTGTAATTACATGTCTGAAGATGATAACACTTTCAAGTGTCATTGACTGAATCCAGCAAAGGAAAGTAACAGATGTAGAGAGTAAGAACAACCTGGGGTATGGATGAAGATACTCTGTAGAACTTTGTGAGGAAAGAATGTGCTCCGTTTTTCTCATCAAAATAGAATTAGGACAGCTACCTTTTGACTCAACAGTTGTAATGTAGAGTAGTCGAGTTAATAATTTAGGTAGTAATTTATTACTTTTTTTCCCCTAATCTTATGATGTAATTCCCAAATGATGTGAGTGACCCTAGATTTTCTGAGCCCTTCTTTCCCCCAACGTTTCTAATTCATCCCCCTGCCAATAATTCTTCTGATACTCTCATTTCTCCTTGTTTCTGAACTCAACTCCTGTAACCTTTTGGTTCATGAGAAAGGCTGGAGAAATATGAGGATGGCCTGGAGTCTGAGCTAACATCCACTGCAGCTTCGAGGATCTGGTGAAAAACTTCCACCTGGACCTTAGAATCAGATATTAATTGACCTCTTTGGAATTGGAGAAACTCACTCCCTCAGGCAGAATCTCTCATTCCTTGACTTTCTCTCAAAAGGTTTGGTACTAGGGCACAATTCAAAGAATGAGCTTTCCCAATGTCAGAAGGAACAGGTTCAAAACTAAAAGTGGCCTCAGTTAACACAGGGCCAGTCAGAAGCCAAGAGATCACACTTTCACACTTTCCTCTTCATCAGGGACCTTCTGGTAGGAATAGACTATGAGCAAAGATTAATATGGAGATTAAGTGAGACTGGGCCAAGGAGGACACAAAAGTATTACCCTCTTTTTACTACAATTAAGTTGTGTAGTGAAACATGTCAACTTCCTTCATATATGAAAACTCACTAAGTGAGTTATTTCACTGCCACTTTGCAGAGGTCAGTTTCTCCAAAGGACAGTTATTAAATGTTGTGACTGTCAGTTTGCTCTCTAGGCTGTTGTCTCTATCACCCCTTCCCTTGCCAGGAATGCATTGCTTCTTTCAGGCACTCAACTACATGTCCTGACTCTTAGGCAGGAATACTATAAGCTATTCTCTTGCTAACCTCTTGCATTTGAGATTGAATAGTCCCAGGCTCTGCTCATGCCAAGAGGTAGATGCAAGAGGTGAGTATAAGCTCAGATTTGTACTGAAGAACAATCAAATTGAAAAAAATTTAAATGAAATTAATAGTTGAGTGATTTAGGGTTTATAGCCACAAAATTTAGGTAATTATTAGTAACACATCTAGAAACATGGATTATGAAGAGAACAGTGAAGTTGGTTCAGGATACAATGGAAAAGACACACCATAGCTATAACAGGAGTTGAAGGTTTGAAAGAACTATTGGAACTATATGCATAGGTGCATTTACTACCTTAAGAGCGACCTTGGATAGGAGGCTTTTAGAATAATATCTAAAAGAGAGGGACTTGCTAGGCACTGGTGGCTCACACCTGTAATCCTAGCCACCCAGGAGACTGAGATATGAGTATTATGCTTCAAAGCAAGCCAAGGCAGAAAAAACCAAAAGTAGTGCTGTGGCGCAAGTGTCAGAGTACTAGCCTTGAGCTCAGTGACACTGCTTAGGACCTGAGTTCAAACTTCAGGACCAGCCAAACAACAACAACAAAACAATAATGATAAAAGAATAAAAGGACTTAAAGATATGACATGGTATGATGATCATTTGTAACTGTTTATAGAACATAAAAGGAGACAAAATTTGGAGTAAAATGTTGCTTATTCATTACTAATCAAGGATGCAAAGCAAATTCCAAATTCCTCTTCTCAAAAACTTCCAAACTTGGGCTGGGAAGGTGGCTCAGTGGTACAGTGCTTGCCTTGCATGCTTGAGGCCCTGGGTTCGAATCTTCAGCACCACATAAGCAGAAAAGCCAGAAATCTTGTTATGGCTCATTTGGTAGAGCACTATCCTTGAGCAGAAGTGGTGAAGGACATTGCCCAGGCCCAGAGTTCAGGCCCTTTGAGCGGCCAAAATCAAAACAAACAAACAAACAAAAAACTTCCAAACATCTTTTCTCATAATTGAGGAGAACCTCCTTTTACAGGAATTCTCCTTATGTAGCTCAAGGTCATCAGAACTTCAGTAGATTTTCCTGTTGAGATGAAATGCACCTAACTCTACTGAACCTAATCATGGCTAGGAAAGTATGGACATTGATACGTTTGTTGTATTTTTCCTTATGAATATATAATTCTGTCAGCTATTATATATAATATATATTATAATATACAATATAGTATTACCAGACTTCCTAAATTTAGAGTTAGGAACAAGCAACATATTGAAAGAAAAATACTTGTATCTCTGAGTAATTTCTCTACCACAGGACAATACCAGGTTTCATTCTTATTACCCAAAGAGCAACATAGGAAAGCGATGCCCATGGATGTGGTTCTCTGCATTTTGGAAACTGTGATCAGTATATACATACGTACATACATATATATATATATATATATATATATACATACATATATATATATATACATACATATATGTGTGTGTGTGTGTGTGTGTGTGTGTGTGTGTGTTTGTGTGTGTGTATACATATATGAAGTATTGTTTTATAATAGCGAATGTGTAAAACTATAGCAACAGATAAATAAGTGAACACCTATGTGCACACACACTCAATCACTTTCAAGTGAAAGAATTTCTATGTTCCCTATCCACCTACACAGAGAGTAGATGAGGTGCCCTTGAATTGTCCTGGAAGTTCTTTATCTGGCTCGTGTCCCTTCACTTCCTTTGTTCTCTAAGTAGCCAGATGTTATCTATTCAACAATACTTGCTACAGACTATTGCATCCACCCTTACACACAGAGGAACTTAGATTTCAGAAATGCCACAAATAAGTGGGAGGTACAGCAGTACTTTTCAAAATTGAATAGATAACATATTTATTAGAAAGCTTGTAAGAAAAAACTTCACTGTAGAATAAAATACTTGAAGAAAACTACAGTTTAAATTACACATAGCCAGGTGCTGCAATAGAATATAAATAAAAATAAAATAATAAATTACATATAATTTATTACCAAGTCTGTACAAGGAAAATAGGCTATGACACATGGCCACATATGACTTCAAGTTACAGAATTCCAGGGCATTTCCCCACTCTTGAGAACTAGGAGTAATCCATATAAAAAAAAAAGACTAACATTTTATACCAAATTTCAACACATACAAAGGAAATGCAATAAGCATGCATTTCATAGTCTAGTAACATCATATGGTATAAAGAATCTGATTAACTGATTCATAAAAATCGATACAATGCAGTTAAAACATCCAATATCTCAAGTGTCAACTTAGCAGATTACTTTCAATCTATGATGTCTATTTTGTATATTATCCAGCCTTATCCATCCCAAATGGCAGAAGGATCTTCCTGAGAAATTCCAGAAACTTGTCTACTGTGAGTGCTCAATGTAGACCTGTTCCCATTCTCTATTATTTGGGCATGTAATAGGCTGAATATCTGATAACTTGCCAAAGGCAAAATTTGGGACTGGCTTCCAGTAATGATATTTTGGTTCTCAGTAAAAAAGGAAAATTGAAGACAGATTAAATATCTACCAGATCCCTGAAAGATTTCTATCATTGTGCTAAAACTGTACCCTTCTACTAACACTTGAACAAACTGCAGTAATTATCACTCCAACCACATGTCCAAAAATTGGCTTTCCAAATATTGGCCTGTTTTCACTTTGGTAAATCAAGACACACTATTCTGGCCCCGTTTTACTTAAATTATCAGCTATGGTTGGCCCAAGGTATAGTTAACCTTACCAATTTCTTAAATTTTAGGTCTTCGCACAATCACTTCATAGGCCTTAAACATTAAAAATACCTATCCATATAAGTCTGCATTACTTACTTATTACTGTTTTTCTTCATTTGTCATGTTTTACATATTTGTATCCCAGGGTTTAGTTCCATAATATTCCTTCTCATGGTTGTTAACACTGAGTATATGTAATAATTTGTTTTTTCCTCCAGCTCTGTTCTTTCTTTAATTTAAGTCCTTAATAGCATCCTGTTTACTGAAAACTCCTAGCTACTGATTTAAACAAACTCAGAAAAATCCCAAAGTGAGCTTTGATCTTTATCTACAAATCTACAATCCTTCATTAATATTTGATTATCAAAATACCTCAGAGTCATTTCAGACTTACATACTTTTGCACACCTCATATTTAATCTATGACCAGGTTTCGATTACTTTAGGAACCATATATCTGTATAGATAGATATATAGATATATAGATATGGTATATGTGTGCTAGTACTATGACTTAAATTTGGGGCCTAGATTCTTTTATTTTTCTTTTCCATTTGAACCACAGCTCCACTTTTACCTTTTTGGTTCTTAGTTGAAGATAAGTGACTCATGGTCTATTTACCTGTTCTAGCTTGAAACTATGATCCTCTGTTTTCAGACATCTAAATAGCTAGATTTAAAGGCATGCACTACTAAAACCACCCCTATTATATTTGAATTAAAAATAAATTTAAAGAATGAATATTTGTAGTATTTTCAAATCAGTATGTTTTCATTTACCGTAAAACAAATTGCCTTAAATGTTTTTCATTATTCCAGCTCACTTGCCAAGAAAGGAAAGCAAAATTTCACAGCCAAAGAACTTCTGAATGTACCAATGTTCAAGCCTGCTAGCCGCAATTTCTTTGCTGGGAAATAACAAAGGATGATATCATCGACAGGCTAGGCAGGAGAAAATGTCCTGCACTGAAGTTGCTGAAAGGTTGATGAGGATGAGGACAAGCAACTTTATCCAGAAAGTATCACAAAGTATTTGCAGTGGTAAGCTGACTCTAGTGGATAAGTGTATCCAATCTAAGAAGATGTTTATAGCGATGAAGATTGTACATGTGCTTTCTTGAAGATATATTTTTATAGCATGTTTTGTCTACCATTGAAAATGAGAAAGTTAAGATAAGGATATTGTCATTCCGTCTATCCTTCACAGTATAATATTAAAACCAGATTTATACATATATTATTTATAGTAATTATAGAATATCACTAATTATGCATATATTATGAATATATCATTTACATCTTATGTAATATATTACATATATTATGAACACTTAATTTAATTTTTCTACTTGTCTGTCCAGTAATTAAACTAGCAATATCTTTGAAAATTGATAGTAAAGTAGGGTCTTTACAATTTTTATTGCAACATATAGTTTTACCCAATAACTAGTTATTTATTCTGAATTGGTTTAGAAATGAAATATCATATCATAATATAATTGAACATTCAAAAATAATTACATAAGAACATACCAAGGATGGAATTAAAAAAAATAATATGACTCATGTCTGGAATCCCAGCTACTTAGGGGCTGAAATCTGAAGATAGCTATATGAAGCCAGTCTGAGTGAAATGGCTCAGGGACAACATCCAGAACATAGTTCAAGCCTCAGTACTGGCACACAAAAAATTATGTGACTAAAGCATACAAATATATTTATTTAAATAAAGTTGTCATTCTTTGTATCCTTCACAGTATAATACTAAAATCAGTTTTATACATATATTATTTATAGTAGTTATAGAATATCAGTAATTATACATATATTATAAATATATCATTTATATGTTATATAATATAATACATTACATATAATATTCATGGATAATTTATACTGATAGCACTAATATCCATTAAATTTATATATGTTTTAGAATAGGAAATAGATTTTCTTTGGTACAACAAGAAAGTAATTAGTCACAAAAATTATTCCTTTTGGATTATATATCCATAACAAACTATTCCCTGTGTATTCTAGGTACTTAATGATAAAAAGCCTGTGCTCATTAGCACAGGTGTTTTTACATGAATTTGTTCTCCTTAAGTAATCACTCCAGGAATGCTAAACAGTGGAAGCTGAATGATGTTCATTCAGGTATTTCTTTAGACGTTAAACTGATCGTTATTTGGTATAAAGATCACATAAAGTGTCATTACCCACACATTTAAAAAATATATATATATATTTTGTAGCAATGTTATTGCCTTTATAACCATAATTAGGAAGATAATGTGGGCTCATCTGCTTCATAGGTCTTGAAAGGTAATGAATGTGACACTTACAGAATATTCTCAGATATGCTTGGTGGAAACCGGGATTTGAATTATGGGTCTACAACTGATCAGTATTAGGTACTTGGGAAATTTGTTTGGTCTTGTTGCCTACTTCTGTTTTTAATAAATTACTTAATTAATTTCCTAACTTGAAGAACTGTCAAGAGCACTAAAGTTACCCTAATGCAGGTGCAGTGTTTGGAATGGTGTCTGCACATTGTGTAGTAGGTCCCAGAGAAATCTGCTTCCATCAACATGGTCACAACATCCTTCCTGAAGGCCTTAAGAAATATATACCCAATTGATATTAATATCTGTGAAAATTTGTCTTTACAAAAAAAAAGTCAGTAATGTTGGAGCTATTCTGTGGCTTTTACTCTGGAGTAGTTTTATCTAAATTTCATTCTTACTCTATTAGTGGTAGCAGTAGCATTCTTTAGTGCTACTCTTCATGTTTCTAATTATGTGTTCCATTTGGAATACTATTGTAACTTAGTTTATAATCTTTGTTATCAGAATAAATAAACTACAAGTGCTGAAGTTTTCAATAAAGAGAAAATTTTAGGTATGCATTACATTTTATGTGCTTATCAATTTCCTGAAATTATTCATTTTAGGTTATATAACCTTAACAAATATTGTTTATGCTTTCTTATATGATTTATATAGATTTTTATATGATTTTTATGTGATTTCTTAGAGATCCATAAATAAAACAGTTCAGAAGAGGAAAAGAGTAGGTAAGAAGTCATAAAAATTACTATTATGGTGTTTTCAATGGCTAAGTATAAAGAACATGTAACAAAACAGTTGGAAGATTCATTTGCTCTTTTTGCTACTCTCTCCCCCTTCTTGGAGAAAGGTTCTCACTATGAAGTGTCAAGTGGTCTGGACCTTTCAAGCCTTGTCTCAGTGACAGATATGATGGGATTTGGGATATGTGCTCCCATGACAGGCTTTTAGGAAGTTCACAATAAAGCAATACCAGTACATATAAAGAAACTTTTGTGAGTGATGTGTATTCACTTCTTCAATTGCCAAAATTAAATTCATATGTCAAAATTACTTTCATTATATTAGATGCAGTTCAACTGGCATCACTAGCACCTCCATAAATCAAAAGCAAACAAAAGTTCTACTTCAAAAACCAACATCTAAGGCAGTGTTGGAAATACAAGAATATACACAATAAATCTAAAAGAGTAAGATCTTTAACACTGGCAATGAGCAATGATAGCTGAATTTTTAACCAGGCTTGAAAAGGTTAGGTGTCCACTATGTGATTAGAGTTGCGGAGTTGACCTTGGTATCAATATTGGAGGTAAAATTCAAGGGCAGCTAAGGTTGCTGCAGTATTGTAGCTAGACACAGTGTGACTGTCCCTTAAAATGGTAAAACACAGAGTAGAAGCTAAGTCAGTTAAATGCATAGGAAAGATTCTCCACTGAGAATAATTGCAGTGGGTGATCATCACACTTGCATTGAAAATGTACACCCCATCATTTTAGATTAAGCTCTAGCATATTTCTGATCTGAAGACAATTATAACACACCAATGTGCCATGAGTGCTGAGCAGTGTAGGTATATAGTACTCTAATATATGTGAAATCCTTAGAAGTATGGAATGGCCTGACCCTCACACTTCATTCTGTGCTGTTGAGTTTCATGAAGAAATGTTCATAATTAGGCAATTCACACTCATCTAAGTCTGAATCAAGCAACTGAGATAAGACAGGGTCATCACTCCAGTGACGAAGTTTGTGACCTATGAAATAAATAACATTATTTCACAATGTATATTAATTCCTGAAAATTTATGCAATACCAAATAACAAATGTACAAAAGGGACAATTGTCCATCTCTTATATTATTACAAGTAAAAATACTCCTGAATTATACTTTATTGCTAGAGGATCACAGGATGACTGCTGATGTATGGTATCTTTCCAGGTGCTCCTATAAGTTTGTGATTCTTCTCTGAGGAAGTGTTTTTCCATAGTTTGTTTTGAAGTGTTCAGAATATCTGTACTGTCACTAACCTCAACCATGGAACAGCAAAGATGGTGGGATACCTGGCCAAAGAACTGAGAAATCACAGGAAGTGATAAGAAAGAAGACACCAGAGGACCCAAAGCCTCATTGCTAGATTCTGGATCCCCAAATCCTGCTTAACATGCTTTATATTCATTCTACTAGAGTGGTGGAGGGTGAGAGGCTACAGGTATGTCCACAAACTAAGGCATCAATCTAGCTTGTGGTTACAACTATTAACATGTGTTATTGTTTGTATACATATTGATCATTGACTCCCTTATTGTTAGGGAGCAGAAGGGAGCAATAGTCATTACAACCATAGCACAGACATCCATCTTGTCTCCAAATTCTTAAACTTTTAGTGTCCAACAGTTTTAACATAAATACTCTTGAGGTAATAAATCATACCCCTGTCTTCCCTTGACTGTTTGACCTTTCCAGAGCACAGCTCTCAGCCTTTTGATTGCTGTTTGAGATGGCTTGTCCATCTATCCCTTTCCAAGCGCTAACAGCTTGACTCTAGAATCCCTCACAAGTTCTGTTACAGACGTAATATTTTGAAAAGGATATTTTTTCTAGGGTAGACTCACGTGTAAAATTTTTATTTAATTTAAAGGTAATGTACAGAGTGGTTACAGTTACATGAGTAAGGTATATACTTGTTGAATAGTTATCCACTCTATTGTCGTCCTATCCCTTTGACCACCCCACCTCCTCTGATCCCAAAGTAGTTAAGTTCATGGCCAATATAGTGTCTTGTGAATATCATTGTTGCAATGGGTCACTCTTGGTACTTCTTTTATTATTATGTTATTTCCCTTTCCTTCTCCAAATCAGATAATGTATATACAAGATGGAAGGTACCAGAATCAAGACAGAAATTACCAGGGATAAGCCAATGGCAAAAGACAAATGAAATAAAATAAGATCTAGATACACTACTTTAGCGGCATCAAGGTTGACATCTGCAAAAAAAGACTTGTTGTTTCCATGTCTTGGAGTTCATTTCAATTAGTTAATTTCAAATGTACATAACTCTGGAGCCAGCAATCCCACTCCTGGGCATTTGTCTAAATGATCTCAAGCTAAAACACACTAAAACTACAAGCACAACTATGTTTTTTGCAGCATTACAACCATAGCTAAGATATGGAACCAATCCAGATGCCCCTCAATAGATGAATGTATCAAGTAAATGTGGGGCTGGGAAGGTGTCTCAGTGGTAGAGTGCTTGCCTTGCATGCATGACGCCCTGGGTTCGATTCCTCAGCACCACATAAGCAAAAAGAAAAAAGCCGGAAGTGGTGCTGTGGCTCAAGTGATAGAGCGCTAGCCCTTTAGCTGAAGAGCTGAGGGACAGCACCCTGGCCCAAAGTTCACGCCCCACGACCGGACCCTTCACCCTCAAAAAACAAAAGAAAATGTGGTATATATCCACAATGGAATTTCATGCTTCTATCAGAAAGAATGACACAGCCCCTTTCTTAAGAAAATGGAAAGCCTTGGAAAAAATCATATTATGTGTAGGAAGACAAACTCTAAGAAACATAGGCTCTATGGTTTCCCTCATTTTTATTAATTAAAATATGCTTAGGATAGTCCTGCAGATAGGTTCACTTTTTAAGCACTTAACATTCCTTTTCTTCTCTCCCTCTTCCTCTCTCATTCCGTGTGTGTGTGTGTGTGTGTGTGTGTGTGTGTGTGTGTGTGTGTTTGTGTGTATGGCTGACTGAATCTGTAATATTTGAACCAAGCTTTCACTCTGTGTTTGCTTGAACATTTGAACATAAATGTCTCGTGGATTGCTACCCCAGCCATCTGTGAATCATGATCTTCCAATATCAGCCTCATTAGATGAGATACTGGCATCCACCTCTATTGCCAAGTGTGATTTTTTTTTGCTGTTGTTGTTTGTGTGCATCCAAAATCTGTAAGGAAAACAAATATTTTATAATCAGGACTATTCACCTAAAATGTGTGTTGTTTACAGAGTACCTTAATAATGTTTCCCTTTTGCATCCACATTATATGATTTGATTTTTTTGAAGTCTATTGTTGCAGTCAAGTCATTTATATATAATTTGAATCATCTTCCTTTTGTAGTGTGTTAGGTGTTTCAAAATAGAATTTATCAAGGTTTAACTCTGCACTACTGTAGCAAGACCTTTATGATTATTCAATGTCCTGTAAATCACTTCTCATGGCACCATTTGAGCAAAGTAGTTTCCCATAATATCTCCACATATTTTAGACCACAATGACATGCACTCTACTGCCAAATATGCAAGGGCATCCTTTGTAATTGTCCTTGGATTTTCACTGTTCTTCTCTCTTCTCTCCAGTGCTAAGTCCAGTGATGGTCATGTTGATTTTCTCCGCTGTTTCATTCATCATTGCATCTTGGGAACTACTGGAATGCACTAATGTACTTCTGTCTATTCTCCTTGTGCTTTGACTTGTACCCCTCTCAACTCGAAGGGCCAGAAACTGGGGATATTTTCTTCAATCTTTATCTCAGACATCTATCTTTACTTTCTAGCAATACATTCATTGAATTCTTCCTGTAAACTCTAATGCCTTGAAAATGATTACTGCATTTTCATGTCTTTGTTATTTGGCATTAGGGAAAAAACATACATCAGTAACTGTAACAGGTAAAAGAAGCTTGTGATCATGCCCCAATAGATGTTGTTCATTGGATAATGTTTACCTCAAGGTTTGCCTGCCTGATTCCTTTTCATTGTTTTGTTTATTTTTCAATGTAGACTTTTCTTCTGGACAATATTTATGGGCCTAGTGAAGATCAATTCCTACTGTAATTAGTCATTAATTTTATTCCAACATCATTTCATAGATCCTGAGTTTCTTCAGGGTCTGTATAGTAGTGCTTCACATTCTTAGATATGTTTTAACATTGATGTAACCAATGATAAAGACACATTGCTTAAGTCACCATTTTGATGACGGAAAGAAAACCATGCTGCAATCTCACTATATGGTAATTTTCTAGTTTTAAATTCTTTTACATTAAAATTGATTATGGAGAACAAACATTCTGCATACAAATTTATATTTTCCCATTATTTTTAGTATACTTGCCAATATTATATAAAGTTAAAACATTACTACTTACTTAGTTTTAGGATTTCTAAAATGATCAGAGTAAAAGTTCTATTCATTCACAGTTTTAAGACAATAGAGTGTCCATTATGACCAAGTGATTCATTTTAAAATTTTTGTTTGTGGTCCTTAAAGTTTGTGCTTGGGAACCAAGTCCAGTGCTTCCAGTGTCTTAGTCTACTTTGTGCCTCTGAACCTGATGTGATTTTATTTTCACTGAACTGGAATAAAGAAAAATTTCACTAGGAAGGAATTATTGCCTGGTTACTTTCTCGAATATCTCTCGCATACATAAAAGGAATATAATTCTACACTGACAGAAAATGGTGATCCTATTAAGAGTAAATGTTTACTTTTTGTAGCCCCACTCTTCACTCTCTTGCCCCTTTCCTATTCCCCCTTCCCTTAAAAATTGACTGGATCCATTGGAAACCCACTTCTAGTCAGCCTCTTCCTTAAAATCCCATCCTTAACTAACCTATCCCCTAGTAGTCCTGCTATAAACTTTCAAAGGCCTGATTGCAGCCAAACTCCTTCCTGAAAGCCCTACTCTGGTATAGGGAAAGCTTTTTTCTACACCCCTTCCTGGAATCCCTGCTCTGCACCACCAGAAACCAGGCCACATCCATATCTCCTCCTATGTCCCGAATTGCTGCACCAAGTACCCTGCCAACATCAGGCTCATCCCTCAAGTCCTCACTTCATCCACCAGATACCCCACTCCTAACTACTCTAGTCACTCATAGTCCCATTGCTCCCCTATCCTAGTACCTCCAAGCTCTTGCCTTCCCTACCCCACCCCCAACCAGAGTTCTCCCTCGAGCCGCTCCTGGTTTCATCAGAAACTCTGCCCATAACTAGTCTACTTGTAAGTGGCCTAACCTCTCAAACTCGGCCTTGAAACTACCTCTTCCCACAAAGCCCATCATGCTACACCAAAAACCCTCCACCTCCCTATAACTGTTCTTGAAGCCGCCCCCCTTGCTTGGCTAGAAGCTTCTCACACAGCCCATCTCCTACCTGGAAAGCCAGCCCTGCTTCACCACAAACCTCTCCACCTTCCATATCTACTCTCTCAATGACCTGTATTGCTCCCCAGATAATCCCGCCCCCTATTGCATCCTCCCTCAGATCCACAGCCTACTCCACCAGATACCCTGCCCATAATTGTCCTACATCTTTGTAGACCTTCCACTCCTTCTCAAAGCCCTCCTCCAATTAGCCCCATGGCTCCAAGCCCTGACCTGCTCTAGAAAACCCTCACTAGAAAATGCCCATCACACTATCTCATCTCTCAACACCCACATTGCTCCACTGTAAACCAATGCAACAGTTGGCCTCCATCTGGAAGCCTCACCAAGCTCAACTGTTAATCCCTGTCCCACTGAAGTCCCTTTATGAAGGTTGCCTTGCCCTACTGGAAATCCTGTCCAAAGTCCTTTTCTTGCCTTGCAACAGTGAAATCCCCACCCAAACTTACTCGTCTTTTCAAAGTGGTGACTGGCTACACCAGAAAGTCCATCCTAACTAGTCTAGTCCACTGGATACTATCCCTGCTCTCACAAAGCCTTGGTCCTGAAAAACTCCTCCATACATTATGACTACTTCCTGTTCTGCCAGACACCCTACCTCCACCCTCACACACTTCCCAAAGGACTGTCATTCTCCACCAGAATCCCCTTCCCTTACTAGCCTACTTCTTCCTAGCACTGCTCTGCCCTCTCAAACCAGACCCTGAAAATCTTCTCCCTCATAGCTCCACATTCTGGCACCAGAAACCCCACATTCTGTCAGCCTCTTGTCTCCATGCCCTTCCCTGCCTCATGGGAAACCCCACCCTACATATCCCAAAAGGGCTCACAGTACTCCACCAGAAACTCTCCTCTAAGTAACCTCCTCCCTTGTAGCCTTGTTCTTCCTTCTGAAAGCTTTGCCCCAAAGAGCTTCCTCCCTAGTGACCCCACTTTCCTCCACAGAAAACCCATCCATCTGCCAGCCTCCATCCTAAAGGTCCACCTACTCCACAAGTGACCCTGCCCCTAACAATCTAGTCCTTCCTGTCCCCTTCCTGCTGTCTCAAATCCCTACATAGACGCTTTCACCCTCAAAGCCTTGCCCTACTCCACCACAGATGCTCTGCCAGTACCAACTCCTTCTATGAACCAGACAGGGCTCTATCAGAAACACCACACCACCTCATCCATGAATGTCCCACCTAGTAACTTCTATAACAAATGTGATTTTATACTGGTCATAGAATTTATACTAATCAATATGATAAGAAAGCAGTATTGCAAAAAGACAACAAAAATTAGATAGCTATTAGCTGCCTTAGTCTCGCTTGGGGTTCTGTTACAAGGGAGATTCACATTGTGTGAAAAGTGTGAAGATTAATCCTCTAATTGGAAAGCATTTTTGACGTACCAGTAAGGTTTCATAAGTGATCATTTTATTTCTAGAAAATTCGTGCACATTTGTGCAAATTAACATAAAAATATTAGTTATTTTAAATCCTCTGGTTTTGTTGAGGAAAGAGTATTAGTGCGTAAAATGATTAATTTCAACTCATCTCTTCAATGAATAATTTGGGAGTTGCTTGCCTTACTAGTCCATTGGCTCTGAGGTCTGTTCCTGTACCCGTACCAAGCTGTTTTGATTATTATGGCTTTATAGTCGAGTTTGAAATTTGGTATTGCTATTCTGCCAGCACTGTTCTTTCTGTTTAGGGTCGTTTTTGCTATTCAGGGTCTTTTATTATGGATTTTTGGACTGACTCTTCTATTTCCTTGAAGAATAATGTTGGAATATTGGTAGGTATCGCATAGAATTTGTAGATAGCCTTTGGCACTTTTGTCATTTTCACCATGCTAATCCTTTCAATCCAGGAGCATGAGAGTTTTTGCCACTTTCTAAGTTCTGTTTTGATTTCCTTTCTCAGGTTTTTAAACTTTTCATCATAGAGGTCCTTCACTTCTATGGTTAAGTTACTTCTTAGGTATTTTATTTTTTGTGGGGCTATTCTGAATGGAGTTGCTTTCCTAATTTCAGCTACACTTATCTCATTTTTGGCATGTAGAGAAGCCATTGGTTTTTGCGCGTTAATTTTATACCCTACTACTTTGACAAAGTTTGAATCAGCTTGAGTAATTGGGAGTGGAGTCTATGGGATTCTTTAAATACAAGATCCTGTCATCTGCAAAGTGAAAGAGTTTTACTTCTTCTTTCCCTACTCGGATCCCATTTATGTTTGCATCTCTTCTTATTGCTGTAGATAGGCATTCCAATACTAGGTTGAAGAGAAGTGGAGAGAGTGGATATCCTTGTCTCCTTCCTGAGTTAAGAGGCAATGGCTTTAGTTTTTCATCATTAAGTATAATGTTCGCTGTAGGTTTGTTATATATAGCCTTTAGTGTATTGAGGAATGTCACATAGATTACTAATTTTTCCAGAACCTTCATCATAAAGGAGTGTTGGATCTTGTGAAGTGCTTTTTCTGCAGTATTGAGATAACCATGGGGTTCTTATCCTTGCTCCTGTTGATGTGATGAATTATATTAATTCCTTTGTGTATATTGAACCAGCTTTGCATCGCTGAAATGAATCCAGTTTGATCTTGGTGTATGATTTTTTGGATGAATTGTTGAAGTCGATTGGACAAAATTTTGTTGAGAAGTTTTGCATCAATGTTCATAAAAAAAATGGGTCTATAGTTCTCTTTCTTTGATGAGTCCCTGCCTGGTTTTGGGATGAGGGTTATGATGTCTTCATAGAATGAGTTCGGTAGTGAACTTTCTCTTTTAATTTCATTGAAAAGTTGGAGGAGTATGGGTGTGACCTCTGCTTTGAAGGCCTTGGAGAATTCCACTGTAAAACATCTGGTCCTGGGCTTTTCTTAGGTGGGAGATCTCTTATTGCTGTTTCTATTTCAATTCTTGATATGGGCCTGTTAAAATGGTTTAACTCATCTTGGTTTAATTTTGGCATTTCGATATTTGCTAGGAAAAGGCCCATTTCTGTCAAGTTCTCAAAATTATTAAGATAAAGTTTTGAGAAGTATTCCCTTATAATGTTCTGCATCTTGGTTGTTTCTCTGGTGATGTTTCCATTCTCATCTCTGAGTTTATTTATTTGGGTGTGTTCTCTTCTTTTTCTGATAAGGATTTGCTAAGGGTCTGTCAATTTTGTTAATTTGTTCGAAGAACCAACTCTTTGTTTTGTTGATACTTTCCATGTTTTTTTTTTTGTATTTTAATTCATTTAAGAATTTTTGTAGGGCTGGTTTGGTGGAGATATGTTTCAATTTTTCTTTGCTATGGAAGTTTTTTATTTCACCTTCGTTATGGAGGAGAGTTTAGCAGGGTACAGAATTCATGTTTGATTGTTGTTTGTCCTTAGGGCCTGCATACCTCATTCCAGGTTCTTGTGGTTTTCATTGTCACCGCTGAGACATCTGAGGTGATTCTATTTGGTTTTGCTTAAAGGCTATGGATCTTTTCTTCTTGACAGCTTTAAGGATGTTTTCCCTGGTCTGAATTGATCCTGTGTGGATTATAATGTGATGGTGGGATGTGCTATTCTTGTCTGGTCTATTTGGAGGTCTAAAAGCTTCTTGTATATGAATAGGCTTATCTTTTTGCATGTTTGGGAAGTTCTCTGCTAGGATCTTGTGAAACAAATTTGCTAGACCATTAACTTCTGCCTTTAGGTGCTCCTCTATATCCATTATCCTCAGATTAGGCCTTCTGATGGTGTCTTCCAAGTGTTGAATAGATCTATAATATTTCTTGGATTGTTGTATGTTCTTTCTCTACAATATCTAGGCTGTGTTCAATCCCCGAAATTTGATCTTCTGCATAGTCTAACCCTATGATCAAGACTTTCTACTTTGTTTTTTCTTTTCCTTCGAGTTGTTCAGCTTTGATGGGTTCAAATTTTATGTTGGAGCTTTGTTTTAGATCTTGTATGAACTTCTTTACCTCCTTAACTTGGTGTTCAGTGTTTTTTCACAAATCACTTAGTTGATTGGTTATGGTTTCTTTGAACTCCCATTTCTTCTGTTTGGTTCCATTCAGCGTTCCCTTTGTGGTCTCCCTGACTTCTTTCAGCTCTCTGTTTATGGATTCTATGAATGCCTTTAGTGATTTTTGTGTATTCTCTTCCTGCTCTCTCAATTTCTGCATTATTCTTTGATTAGCCTCTTCATGTTCACGCAATTCCTGTAGTTCTCTTTGAGTATTTTCAGCCTACTCATGCCATTCCTGACTTTCTCTTTGATTGTTCTCAGCCTGCTCATGCCACTACTTTATCAATCTTTGAGTAGCTTCCTCATGCTCATGATATTCCTGCATTGACCTTTGTTTGACCTCCTCTCTCCCTATCATGCTCATACAGAGTCCTTTGCAGGTTTTCAATCTTTTCATTTATCACGTTTACCAGTAGTGTTTGTTGAGCTTTTTGTGAACTCTCCAATGGATTATTCACTATCTGTTCTGTCCCCTGATTATTATGAGTGAGAGTTGAGATAACCGGACTTGCCATTTTTCTTGTGTTTTTCCGGCTTACTCTGCCCATTTAGGATGAAAGTAAAACCAGTTTTGTGCTAGCACACTATTTTAAGGCAAGCATCAACCAAAGCCTGTAGTTGCACAGTCAAAAGTCTACAGATACAATCTAGCTAAAGAGATATAGCTGTTCAACATCAATCAACTATGTATTAATGGGCTACGAACAGCAAAGAAGAATTTGGCAAACAGAAATTACTAGGTTTAGGGAGAAATGTGGTTAAAAATAAGAATAGAGGGATGTGGAAAATCTGAGGGAGAGTTAACTTAACTAAGTCCTAGACTCAAAGCGGGAAATAGGTTCAATAGAATGATAATAGAGAGAGAGAGAGGAAAAGAAGAAAGAGAAAGAAAAAAGACAAGAAAAAATAGAAAAATAAAAATTAAAAATTAAAAAGTGCAACATTTACAAATCATGCAAAATGAAAATGTAATATTCAGAGAAGACTTTGGATAGGATAAGAGAAGGGGAGGGATAGAAAGGAGACCTGTAAAACTCAAAAATAAAAATGCTTGAAATATTATATAGGTATAAAGTGTTAGTACTCCTATTAAGGAATTTAAGTCTAAGAGGTTTTAAATTGAGTAATAAATTTCTGGATTAAATGTAGACACAAAAGGGAGTTAAGTTCTAATAATCTACTATGGGTTTATCTGAAGATGAGCAGAACAGCAATTAAGTCATGGAAAGAAGAATGAAAGAGAAGAAAAAGTGAAAAGAATGAGAAGGAAAGAAAACAAGGGTCAAAATTCAGTAGACCTAAACAAAAACAAATTTTTATAAAGAAAAACAAGTACACACACATATACCCCTAAAATAAATGTTATAAGAGGAAGAAAAAAAGTTAATAGAAAACAAAAATTTTTAATATTAAAAATTTAAAAAAATAGATTTTTTTAAATTAAAGGTACAAAAAATACTCTTTGATTTTTTTGGGGGGGAATGGGAATATCCTGTATCTCCCTTGTGTACGTAACTAGTCTCTTGTTGGAGTCTATGGTATGCTTGTGGTGTTTGATTTTCCTGTGGCTTAGATGGTTTCTTAAGTCAGTTTGTTTGAGCAGGCAGAAAATTCTCTGCTTTACCCAGGATTTTATGATCCCCTCCCAAGTTAGTTCAATGGGAGGGAGATCTGTTTTGAGTATCTCAAAAGAGGGAGATGGCTGTTTCCTCTAGTTTGGAGATGCTGTGATGAGGCTAGGTTCTGGGTAGAGTTGAGGCCTTTCAGCAAACAGCAACTTTTCCCTGAGGAGTTAGCTCCTTTCAACCATGTATGGCATGGGCAGCAGTTCAGTAAATAAACTACTTTACCAGACTGAATTCCGTGTGGTGTTCTATTCATTGACTATCTTATGAAACTCACCTAATTAACATACTTAACACTTCAGAATTTCTAGTTATAAATCCATGGATATTTTTGTGACACATGTAAGTTTAGTATCGACAAAACATATGTACTAACTCATTGTTTAACAGTATAATTCTGCCTGGAATCTTTAATAGCAGCTTAATTAACCATAAAGTCTGTTTTGTTTGCTTTCCTTTGTTTTGTTTTTTGCTTAAAGTAATAGAAGAGTGGGTGGGATAATCTGAAAGGATCTCTAGCTTCATATTTTCTCATTACCCTGGCCTACAACCCTTGTGCTACCAGCTCAGATGATGGGACTTTGTAATTTTGGGAAGTAGATACACATCATAAGTACCCATGGCTTCGGGATTTGTCAGATTTTTTAAATGTAATTGTTACTAAGGAGTGTACAGTGAGGTTACAATTTCACAATTCATGTAATGTGTACATTTGTCTTGTAGACAATGCCATCCTTTCCTGAGCTTTCTCCTAGTTTCTGTTTTTTGTTGTTGTTGATTTTTTGTGTTTGTGCCTGACCTTCAGCTCAGCACTAGGTGCTGCCCCCGACTGTTTGTAATCAAGGCTACTCTATCTCTGAAGCCCCAGCTTCCTTTATGGCTGTTTAGTAGTTAATTGGAGAGAAGAGTCACAAATTTTCTCACTCCAGCTGGTTTTGAACTCTGATCATCAGCCTCCTGAGTAGATAGGGTTATAGGCCTGAGTCTCCAGTGTCCAGCTACAAACGTGTTGGTTTCTTTCTTCCCTGGTTGTGTTACAATTTTCCTCAACTATTGGCACTAATACTACATATCGCCTGGCTCAAATCTGAATTGGTGGAACATGCTTGTATTTTGAGGATTGCAGGAGTCGGCCATAGAGACATATAAGCTAAACAAATCATTTGGAACATGGCATAAAGAAAAGAAAATTTATTGCCAGTTGACTGTGTCCTGTCTTCTCTGTTAATTTTGCATGGCCTGTGAATGATGTTAGACATATCCGAATGACCATTGGCGGAAATAAGGTTTCTCATCCTGTTATAAAAACAGAACAAAAAGCAACCAAAAAATACTATGTATGAGTCCAGCAATTTCCTTTAATTAAAGACCAATCAGCCCTAGTTTATGAAAAAAAATTCTTTATTCAAGTGTTGCTACTTTTTCTAACCACAAATAAAATGATATCTGTGGTAGACTGTTTAATGTTATACCACCGCTGTCATTTTAATTCACAAGCAATTCAGACATTTAAATGTTTATTTATGTCAGTTGTGGTGCTTGAATTCAGGGTCTGGACACTGTCCCTGAGACTCTGTACTCAAGTTAGTCAGCACTCTAAGAATTGAGCCAGGGAGCCACTTCTTCAACTACGATCCTTACATCTAAGCCTCATGAGTAACTGGGATTACAAACATGAGCCACTGGTACCTGGCTTCAAATCATCTTTTATTATTATTATTGTTGTTGTTGTTGTTGTTGTTGCTGTTATTGTGAAAATACCGTACAGAGGGGTGACAATTACATTGGTAAGGTAATAGATCTTATCAAGCATTGTTGCCCCTTCTTTGTTTCCCATTCCCATCACTTCTTATCTCCCACCCCACACATCCCCACTTCCCACTCCCCACTCCCCACCACCCCTGGTTAAAGTTGTAAAATTCGTTTTTTGACAAAATGTCTTGTACATCAATCTCATTGTTGTAATGGGTCCACCTGTACCTTGTTTAACAATTATTTTTCCCTTCCCCCCAGAAATTATACAAACATCAAATAAAGTGTAAGCAAAGGTTATACCGTGGAGGAAGGACATAAAAAGCAACAAAGAAATAATCTTAGAAATATGTTACAAACTATCGCAAGGGAAAAAAAACATATGAATCCTTATCTTGGGGTATATTTCACCTAATATCAACTTATCTAATCATTTCTGCTTGTCTCAGACATATACCAGTTATAGCAAATAAGGGAAATCATGGAACTTATGTTTCTTTGGGCCTGGCTTACTTCACTTAATATAATTTTTTTCCAAGGCTTTCCATTTCCTAACAAATGGGGAAATATCATCCCTTCTGGTGGAGGCATAGAATTCCATTGTGTATATATACCACAATTTCTTGATCCATTCAAATACTGAGGGGCATCTGGGTTGGTTCCATCCCTTAGCTATGGTAAATAAGACTGCAATACACATAGTCGTGATGGTAGCTATAATGTGTTCTTGTTTGTTATCATTTGGGTAAATGTCCAAAAGTGGGAATGCTTGGTCATAGGGGAGCTCTATGTGGAGTCTTTTGAGGAACATCCATACTGCTTTCCATAGTAGTTTAACAAATTTACCCTCCCACCAACAATGCAGTAAGATTCCCTTCTGTCCACATGACCTCCAGCATCTGTTGTTAGTAGAGTTCTTGATTATAGCCATTTTCACTGGGGTGAGGTATTATCTCAATGTTGTTTTGATTTGCATTTCTGTTATGGCTAGGGAGGTTGAGCATTACTTCATGTGTCTATTGGCCATCCTTCTTTCCTCTTCAGAGAAATTTCTCTTTAAGTCTTTAGCCCACTTATTTATTGGACAGTTTTTTCTTTGAGAACTTGTTGTTGGGGGATTTAATTTTTTGAGTTCCAGGTATATTTTAGATATGAGACCCTTGTCCATTGTATGGCTAGTGAAGATCTTCTCCCAATCCATGTGCTTTCTGTTAATCTTGCTAGCTATGCTCTTGGCCATGCAGAATCTCTGCAATTTTATGCAACCCATTTGTCCAACCTTTCTTTGATTTGTTGTGTTTCTGGGTCTCTATTAAGAAAATTTCGGCCTGTGCCAAGGAGACATATAGTTTCTCCTATTCACGGACTCCAATCCAAAATTACTCAGCTGATTCAAAACTTTGGCAAAGTGGCAGGGTATAAAACTAACCCTCAAATTCAATGGCTTTTCTGTATGCCAACAATGAGAAAAGCATGACTGAAATCAGGAAAGCAACTCCATTCATAACATCCCACCGAAAACAATATACCTAGGAATTAACCAACAAAATGAAGGACCTCGATGATGAAAACTTTAAAAACCTGAAAAAGGAAATCAAAACAGAACTTAGAAAGTGGCAAAACTTCCCATGCTCCTGGAGTAGAAGGTTCAACATCGTGAAAATATCAATACTTCCCAAGGCTATCTACAAATTCAATGCGATAACTATCAATATTCCAAACTTATTCTTCAAGGGAATAGAAGAAGAAGTCCAAAAATTCATATGGAACAATAAGACACTGAATAGCAAAAATGATCCTTAATAGAATGAACGGTGCTAGAGGAATATCAATACCAAATTTCAAACTCTACTACAAAGCCATAGTAATCAAAACAGCTTTGTTCTGACACAAGAACAGACCTCAGTTCTAATGGAATAGAATTGATATCCCAGAAATGAACCTACAGACCTATAGCCATCTAATTTTCTATAATAAGGCTACAAAAATAGAATGGAAGAAAGACAGCCTTTTCAGTAAATGGTGCTGGCAAAATTGGTTATCTACTTGTAGAAGTCTAAAGCTAGATCCCTGCACGAGAATCAACTCCAAATGGATCAAAGACCTCGGAGTCAAAGCAGACACTCAAATAGTAATTTTTAAAATAATGAACTGCCTAGTGCCTCTGGCTCACATATATAATCCTAGCTATAGTTAAGATTACAGGCATGAGAAACAAACACTAGGTGCGTGTTGTTCATGATGGTTTGTATTGGCATGTTTTAATATTGTTTGTTTCTTATACTACAATGCTCGTATTTTTATTTTCACTTAGGTGGGTGAGTGTTGAACCTTCTTTGGTTGAGATGGAGCCATGTGGAAGTTCTTGCCCAGTATGGCAAGGAATTGAAATCCTCCTGCTCTAAGCTCCCCATGGACCTGGGATGGTAGACTTATTCCATCACACAGAGCCAGGGGTTGTGGAGCATTGCAGGTAAAACTGCACTGGTCTTGAAGTGATGCCCCAAATAGCTAGCTTTACAGGCATATGCCTTCAAAACCTTGTTGTATTTCGTTTCACTTTGAAATAGTGTTTGTACATAATTAGAGATACAATGATAACAGACTACATGTTTAATATATAAAATAGTCAATATAACTATCAAGTTTATCTCCTAACACTTTGAAGCTAATATATTTTGGTCTCTCCTGCCTCTGATAGTTATTTTTTGGAATATACCATAAACATGAATGCATTGATAATGTGCACTTGGAGACGGGAAGTTGATAGAGATAGACAAGTTAAACTATGAGCAGTAAATATATATTTATCTATTGCTGTTCTGAAGAACATTACCATATATTCACCATAACAGTACCACCATATATTAACCATGACAATAATTTTCCTGCAGTGTAGAAGTTCCTATTTCATAATCTGCCATCTTTTATCATTTTTACATTCTCCTTATGAGTATGAATGTTTTCTTGTTCCCTCTTATTAAGATGGAATTAAAAAATTTGTAGAATCTACTGAAATTATCTAATTTATTTGGTTTTGTGTTGTTAAATCATTACAACCAAGGTTTCATGAAAGTTATGCTAGCAGACTATATCACTAAATTTTATTCTAATTACATCTTATTATTGTATTTTGATGTTGGGTTTTGCTGTTGTTGTTTTATGATATTGAGTGTTGTGAAGCTGGACTGAAACATGCAACCCCACTACCTCCAGTAACAATGTTTTATCACCAGGTTTTGGAGGCTCTCTCCTCTCCAGCTCACTACAAAAAACTTGCAGTGGAACTTTGGCAGAATTGGTAGAGCACTACATTGAAGGGAAAGATCCTCGGGATTGTCATATAGTCCTTGTTCAAATCCTAAAATACCTTTATGCACAGACACACGTTCACCCCCCCCCACACACACACATGTACACGCACAAAATGGCAGGCAATGTTGTCTCTTAAATTCTTATTCAGATATTGGACAACATCCCACTTATTTGTGAAGGGTTTTACTTGATTATTTTGAAGGAGGAGGATAGTTCATGGGACACAATGACAAGACTTTAGTGAGGAATGCTTTATAAACGACTAGCTTATAAAAAGAACAGGAGTACACTTCTTTAAATATTACGTTCCTTCAAATATAGTATTTTAAAATAATAACCATTGAATTATGAGAAGACAACGCAGCACCTCTTCCCTTCTCCCCTTCCCCTCGTTCATAAAATATAATAAAAGTTTCAAAAATGCTCTTCTGTCATACAAAATGTTTGACTAAATGTATAATGTTTGTTTTTCAATATTTTTTTATTTTCCCACCTCTAGGTACTTACCTTTTTTCCAGGTGACAGCACACAGAGCCTTCAAGAGCAAACAGAAGATTAGGAAATAAAAAACCTAACAATGTCCTAGGAAGTGGTTGTCAAAATAGAAAGAATGACATTGCCCCATTTGTTAGGAAATGGAAAGGCTTGGAAAAAATTATATTAAGTGAAGTAAGCCAGGCCCAAAGAAACATAGGTCCCATGGTTTCCCTTATTTACAATATCTAGTATAGGTATGAGTCAAGCGGAAAAAGTCAGAGAAGGTGATGTTAGGAAAACGAACCCTCAAATATGTATTTTAATGTTTTTGTTTCTTTCATGCATGTGTTTCTAACGCATTTATAAGATTATTTCTTGGTTGCTTTGTATGTCCCTCCCCCACAGTGTAACCCCTGCTTTCAGTATATTTGATGTCAGTATAACATGTGGAGGAGATGGGGACAAACAAGTCGTTTAAGGATTCAGGTGGACCTGTTGCAACAATGAGAAGTACAAAATGTCATGTCAAAACCAGCTTTACAATGTCGGGGGGGGGGGGAGGGGGGGGTATGATTGGGTGGGGGGGGAGGGGGGAGGCTGGGAAGGGAGGTGAAGGGTAAACAAAGGAGGAGGCTGCAATGCTTGGTAAGAAATGTATGCATTATCCTGACCATGTAATTGTAACCCCTCTGTACAGTATGTTCTCAAATAAAATAAAATAAAAATTAAAAAAAAAAAATACATGCAAGAAGCACATGGCAGGCTGAGAGGGCCCTGAGAGGCAAAATGATTGTGCAGGATGAGAAGAATAGTGACAAATAAGGCTGAGCAAGGAAGGGCTTTTTGAGGCTGAGACCATGCCTTTATCTAGGCCTAGCTGAGGATGTTGGGATTTGACAATATCCACATGTGTATAGAGTGATGTGGGAGGGAGATTTCAGCCTACAGTTTGTCTTTGGGATGGTCTTATGTGAGCAAGTAGCTTAGATGATTAGGCTCTGAGAGATGACACTACCTCCCTCATAATTGAATAGAATATGGAACTCTGAGAGCCAAGCAACTGTAACTAAAAGTCAACTCAAGCCAGCTCACTTGGCCTGTGGCTCAGGAACAAGAAAGATGCTCCTGTGTTGTTTTCAAAGTTCAAGAGATTCAGGTCTCAGGCATGAGTGGTGTGAGTGCCTCACTCGATGCTGCAGACATTGGATCAGTGCTAAACCACGAAACCAATGTCTCAGGCCTTGTTATAAGAAGAAACCAAGGGAAACACAAGGCAACTCAGGCAAGGTTAACCTTCTTCTTGTGTGCTTTTATATGAGTAGACTGAGAAAATATTTACTGTGTAGTTTTCAATCCACTCTATTACAATTACTCAATTTAAGTGTACTCCCATTTCCATGTTTCAAAGGTCCATTCTTTTTTACCACCTCAGTGTGACAATGAGTCAGCCCAAACCCTGAATATGCCTTATAATATATGGTGCCTGGACTCAGGTTTGCTGGAAATTCTGGTAATGGACCTGGTCCCTGCCTACCAGAAAGGTGATCTCTTCTATGTTGGAAACTTCCTCCACCACTATAGAAAGTGGGGACAATAGAGCAGTTGCTGGATATTCTGTTTAAAAGGTGAGTGTTCCTAAGCTGGGTGCCAGTTGCCCACACCTGTAATCCTAGCTACTCAGGATGCTGAGATCTGAGGATCAAGGTTCAAAGCCAGCCTGGACAGGAAAGTCCATGAGACTCTTATCTCCAATAAACCACTAGAAAACCGGAAGTGGTGCTGTGGCTCAACTGGTAGAATGCTCACATTGAGTTGAAGGCTGAGGGATAACATCTAAACCCAGAGTTCAAGCCCCACGACTGACAAAAAAAAGTGAGATTTCCTCCTTCAAACCCAAGACTGATGAGACCCCCTCCAGAATATTGGAATAATTGGTACCTCTCTGAGACTGTTTCACTGGGGTCTTATCAAAGGAGCTTGGCTTGAGACAAAGAAGAGCATTCTTCGACTAATTCCTTAGGAGTGGGCTGCCAGAACATTTCATTTGCCTCATAAGCTAGTGGAGCCTTAACGATTTTCTTGCTGAAAGAATAGGACTAAAGGAATGAGCCAGTCTCATCCAACATCCACCCTCACCTAGGAAATCACTATCTTGGAGGCCTTGAAGGAATATACAGAAGAAAGGATGCAACTTGAACTTGAATTTGGGGCCTGAGTGCTGTAACCTTCGTAGCACTCTACCAATTGAGCCCCAACTCCAGTTCTGGCCTTTGGCTGGTTAAATGAAGATACGTGTCTTTAGATTTTATAAACTAGATTGGGTTCAAACTGAGTTCAATCTGATCCTCACATCTCACCCTCCTGATTACTAAGGTTAGAGGCATGAGCCATTCTGCAGTTATTTGGAAAGATGTATATAAGCATACTCACAGTATTTCCATGAAATTGTATAGACATACCTTCACTTTTTGTCTGTCATGTTTACCATTTGTGACTTAGACAGTCCCATGTGTGTCCTGTTCAGAAAAGGAGAAGCAAAGAGTTAACTTCCTTCTCCCATTGGTACAGATCCTTCTACCGTAACTGGGAGGAAGATGAGCAAGTGAAAAAGTAAGTGGACATTGGCTCAAAGAGAAATTTTGTCCTTTGAAACTTGGTACCTTTGACGTTTCTGAATCAAAGTCAATTTTCTTCTTTGCACACCAGTTGTTATTTTCATCAGAGGGTTGAGGTTTGGCACGTCAGCGGATAGCAGATTACACAGTTCTGGATGTGGTTGTGGTTTTGGACTTTCATGGATGCCAGGGAGAGCTGTATATAACAAGTCAGATCCATTGGGGAAACAACTTTCTCTTCCTATCACAGGGAGAAATTTTTAAGATTATATTTGAGAAATTTCTAGAAGTGGGTTGTGAGGAGCATCCTGCTTGCAGGAGTCTCTTCGCACTTCCCAACATGCAAGTCCTGCCAGAAAGAGGCTATAGTACAAGGTTCAGGATGGAGAGGGTGGGCTTTCATTTTCCTTGTCACCAATCTTCCCACCACATTGTTTGTTCTATCCTCCCTATGTGGATGGACTTCTACCCTGATGATTTCTATGTGCCTAAGAACCATGACACCCTAAACGAACTTACACAGAATGTCAAGATCAACATGGTCTCTTCAGACCTGCTCTTCTGTTTACATATTCTTCTGGACCAGCTGGAGGAACCCATGACCCATGAGACCAAGCAAAAGAGGAAGAACTTGTTTAGATGCCTCAGAGCTCGTGAGGAGGGATGGAACCTGGGTCTCTAGGGATGGGCCCAACTGGTCATGAGACCTTAGTACTCCTTAGTTTGGCAAAATGTCCTTTTATGGATATTCTATGCCAGGTATAATCTGTTCTCCTTTTGAAAGAACTTGGAAGTAGTCACTCATTAGAAACACCCTGCATTCTAATCAGTGTTCAGTCCAAACTCAAATTCTACAGCTTCTTCCATTAGATCCTCAGAAGTTTAGTCACACCTTAACTTCTAGGGTCTACTCTAAGATTTCTGTACCTATTTCCATTCTCAGGTTTGCATCACTGTAAAGCAGCTCCTGCAGAACTCCAGATAAAGAAGTGATGTCGTCTATGGTGACTGATGGAGATTGGAAGATCTCCAGAAAGCATGTGAACATGGAGGTTTTTTTTTTCAATTTGAAGAAAGGCCCAAGTAGGTTTTGAGTCCTGTGGACATCCCACTGGTTCTGAACCCCACATGTGATGCAGGCGTACCTGCACATAACACCAAGGATGAAGATGATCCAGAATATCTTCAATTGATGTACACAATCCAACTAGATCGCCACCAAGCCAGTGAAAAAAACATGTCTTAGTGTGCAGGGTAAATGTGTGCTAATGGAAAATGACCCCAGTCTATGTTCAGGAAAACCAATGAGTGAGGTCCAAAATCTAGATTCAGTTGAGGAAAGGGAATCTTTCCTCACAATACCCAGACCAATCTGACCTCTTGCAGGGGATTCAATTTCCAATTGAGAAATTAGAATCTGTCCCTACCTGGACTCAGGAAGAAGATCCTGTCTTTAATGATGAAGAAGATCTCTTTGTGGACTCTGAGGGAGAATTTCTGGTTCCTTCTCCTTTTCCTGAGACAATCCTTATTTTTCTTTATGTCCTGATTGTTATAAAAGGTTCATCCTATTTATTTTTTTAACTTTATTAAAATAATATTTTTGACATATTCTAAAATTCATGAATCCTAAATATATTTCTTTTTAATCCTACAATCTGAAACATTGTGCATATGTGTTCTGGGAGGGGAACACAGAAAGACAGGGGGCTGTATTAGAGAGCCTACTGGATATAATGGGAAATGTTAAATGCACAGGGAGTGGCAAGGAAGCCAGGCCAGGCCTGCATGGGGTCATAAGGTGGCTATAAAAGGTCTAGTACATAGCATATCAGATGTCCTATAAAGCTATCCTGTCAAATGGGACAAATGCCACAATACATATAGTGGTATGTGGGCTCTCTTCCAACAGTGAGTACGAATTTGAATACAACTTCATTGTGCTTTGGACAAATATGGAAGAAAAATTTGGCTCCAATATTATAAAAAAGTCTACTTAGGGCTGAAAATATTTGAGAAAATATATAGAAAATATGTATGCTGGAAAGCAAAAGTCATAATCAATAGGAAAAAGAAGGTTTATATAGATGAACAAATACAAAATCAGCAAGAAAAAATACTCCACATTTAAATCAGTTATATGTAAATACATGTTATATTCTTGATGTTATATATAGTATATTACATAATATATAAGACTGAATATTATTTTTCAAACTACAATGGCATTTAAATTTTAGAAGAGTTTTTTGCACAAAATATTAGTGTAAATATTATTGGGGAAAGTAGTAATATAATTTGATTATAATTATAAGAATATATTTGTGCTTCTAGATATAACACTGATTATAAATAGATGAATAAAAATATACATATATTTGTATATATCTGTCTATGATGTGAATAAAATGAAAGTAAATGTAATGAAACTGACTATAGCATGTATAAAAAAGTTGAGTCCGTGAGACTCAGTCCTGTAATCCTAGTGATGTGGGAAGCTGGGTTCTGAGATTTAGTATCTCTTACAACCAAGTCGTAGATTTTCAGAGGAGGTCTGGTCCCTCCAATGTAGCAAATAAACACATAGGCAGTGGGATCACACCCCCTGACCCCAGAGGAAAGTCAGTAGAAATCAGGAAAAGCCTCTTATCTTATGACAGTCTACTCAGTACCTGTATCAACATGGCAATTTGTAGAACATCAGATGGAAAGTTGGCATTCCCTCCAAAAGGTTCCAAACTGTAGTCTCTGACCATACTGAATTAAACCTTATTTCCCTTCCCAAGATGCAAACACATAGAAATATGCCAAGGGCTCAAGAGAGATGGTCAAAGACTTACAAATACATAAAATTATATACTCTGTTTCAGTAATTCATTGACAAATTATCAAAGGCATGTCTTGAAATTTTTTTAAAGGAAATGGAAACATACTCTGAGTTTATCAGGAACTGGGTGATAGTTTGGTTGTTGAATTGTTGAATGCACTCCTGGGCAAAGGAGACACATATCTTGGGGAAATTGTGTGAGGGTTGGTGTCCTCACACAGCTTCACAATACAATGGCCATAACTTTTACAATGTCATAGTCATCTTTGCCATAACAGCAAATAGGTCTCAGGCACTGATTTTGTTCTAAAGTGGGCTTAACAACAGCACAAGGCACAAAGAATTAGACAGAATTAATACTAGCCACTAAACTTCAGCTTGAACAGCTGTCCTGACCAGAAGCTAGGATAAATTGAGCTGGGGAAGGCTGATCTCCATGTAAGGCCCCTGAGCACTAAGGACTAGGCACTATTACAGGTGTTGGAGAAACAGAAGTGAATGTGGCTCTCTCCTCAGCAATTTCATGAGGTAAAGAAAACCAGAAATCATAATGATAATTTCCATAAATCAGAGACATGAAATTGGTGATTTTGTGGCAACAACTTCATATTGGGGATGTTGATATGAGAGCCAATATCTAGGCAATTATCTAGGAGCAGGTACTCCAGACAGTAAGGACAGCAAATACATCGCCCATTGATGGGAATGGAGCTGATTTGGTTCAGAAAAGGAAAACAGCACTGACATGCTTGCTTGTGAAGTAAGAATGGAAAGGTACAAAGAAGAAAAAGATCCAAAATGAAGATAGGTATAAATTAGATAGATATTGCATGCTGCCGATTACAAGTAGAAAAGTTCTGATTTTAGTTTAAATCTAACAACCCACTGGAACCAAAGTGCTACAATAGTAGTCAGACACATCTGATTCAGTAAAGAATACTTTTAAAATGTGATTCTAGCTGGGCTCTGGTGACTCACAACTGGAATCCTAGTTACTCAGTTGGCTGATATCTGAGGATCAGGTTTGAAGCAATTGCAAGGAAGAAGTTTGGTAAGACTGATTTCCAATTAACTACCAGAAATATGGACATGAAGCTGTGGTTCAACTGGTAGAGCACTTGCCTTCAGGAAAAAACTAAAGGACAGCACCCAGGCCCTAGGTCCAAATCACAGGACTTCCAAAACAAAGAAGCCAACAAATAAAATTTGGTGCTGTCATTCATCACTTAGCATTCTAATTCAATATATTTTGTATGAGCCTTGGAAATTTTATCCTTAGCAAATGCTCGCCCCTGATATTTTGCTGCATTACCAGCTTTCAAAGCCTTGGCATCACTACTGTCTCCTTCTAGTTAGCATAGCATTCTACCACTGGAAATTTGAAGATATATTTTATTAATCAGAATTCTGATCATCTTTCCACATACATCAAATGAGTAATAGCCACCTTCTACTATTCTGAATGTTTTTAATCCTCCTTTGAGTTAATAAGCATTAAGGCTTAAAAATTCTACAGTGGTTATCAAGTTAATTCAATAGTCATTCTTCCACCCAATCTTGTAACATATGTTTATAAAAGGCGAGACTATATGAAAGTGTGCACATTATACCTTCTAACTATAATACTCTCAAGAAGTAGGGTTTTACAGAAACGTCCTGATTGCTTTACCAAATGAAAGTATAAGAGATTTAAATAAGCTACCTAACACCTAAGAAGGAAACTGCTATTGGCTTTACAACAAATTCATTTGACTGAGGAAATGGGTTTCAGAAATGCCAGAGGCAAAGGGTATTATTCAAATCACCTTATCATGAGGTACAAGCAGCCTCTCTAGATCAACCTTCCAGGAAAAAAGCAATGAATGAAACACAATTAATGCTTCTAAAACAAGCCAGTTGGTGGTGGTTCATGCTTGTTATCCTAGCTACTTAGAAGTTTAAGATGAAAGGATCTCAATTCAAAGCCTGGCCAGGAAGAAAACCTTCCTCTCTGCAACCAGCAGACAGGAAGCGTCAGCTCTGTGCCTGAATCCCAGCTGGATGGCCTCTGTCCACAGACATCCAGACACACAAGACCACCCCCATCTGAAATATTATCAAAAACATTCAAATAATATCTCCTGTTTGGGAGATAGCATTTAAAAGGTATATCAAAAACATTTCATGAGTTCCAGTTAAAATGTCAGAGTGAAAGTGGAAATATGTACTTACTCACTTAAAGGAAAATTACTGACAAGAATGATGTTAATGCGGCTAAAAGCCCATTTGGTAACTTATCCACTCCACCATGTTTCCTCACAACTTGTGAGTCAGCCTGAACAGTGAAATTTTTGAATGCAAGGAATGTGTTTGAGCATGTAGCTTGTGAAAGTAATAATGAAAAGCTAAACACTGGAAGCTCAGGTCTATAAAACTAGCTACTCAAGACCCTGAGATATGAGAAACTCAGTTCAAAGACAACTGAGCAAAAAAGACTTCTATCTCCAATTAAAGAGTAAATGAAGAAAGCTGAGCTGTGCTTCAAAAAGTAGAGTATTAGAATCACAAGAAATGCTAAGGGACAGTATCTAGGTCCTGAATTCAAGCCTCAGTACTGGCTCTCATACACAAAATACTCATGACAACACCACAGTATATGCATATGTTAGTAAGGGATGTAGATGAATGGAATGATGACATCATTTACCTCACTTTTAGTCTCAAGCATTCTGTAGAGTGTAGCTCAGTCTGTTAAATGCTCTAGGTTAAATCTTTCCTCAAAATCAGCAGATACATCCTCATTTCCCTCAGGACATTCACACATACACATAAAGGTCTATATTTTTCTAACTAATTTTGAAATACATAACCATAAACACATGCTTCAGAATTGTGTGCCATTGTTTAGGTTTCATAGGGAGCACAATATATCCAGGTTCTGGCTCATTCTTGTAATCTTAGATGCTCAGGAGGGTAGGATCTGAGGATCACAGTTTAATGCCAACCCAAGCTAATAAATCCTCAAGATTCTTATATTCAATTAAGTAGCATAAAACCAGAAGTGCAGATGTGGTTTGAGTGGCACAGTGACAGCATTGAGTAAAATAACCTAAGCAAGAGCTCCAGACCCTCAGTTCAAGCCTGAGTACTGGCCCACTAGCCCTCCAAAAGTAAAAAAAAAACCCAAAACACCAAATCAAATATATGTCAAAATATTTTGTAACTTTTGTAGCAAAATCCAATGAGGCAACATAGTTTCTGGTTTGTTGAAGATTTGGTGGGGAAACCCCAAATTCAACATGTGTTTAAGTGATGTAACAAACGAGCAACCAAATAAAATTTCCCAGTAAAGAATCTTCCTTAGTATTCACTGGGACCACTGACAAAGGGTTTTTTTCCTATGTTTTTTGAAAATCAGTGTTTTTTTTTTTCAGTAAGGGAAATAGTATAAACCTTTACTATAAGTTTAAGAGTCATTGGAAGCGCCAAGTGAAGTGAATGTACAACCAAAAGCACACAATATTATAATTTTCTATGCCTCTGTTGAGACACTACAAACCTGTAGTAGTGTGGCCTCTCAGAAAGAGAAGGGGGATGCTCAGCATCACTTGTCATAAAAGAAATGCAAATCAAAACCCAAACCACATTTTGATGCTCCTTACCCCAGTTAGAATGGCCATTATCAAGAGAGCAAATAATAACAGATGTGGGTGTGGATGTGGCTAAATGGAAACACACAAAACTGATGGTAGGAATGTAAGCTGGTTCAACCACTCCGGAAGGCAGAATGGAGGTTCCTCAAAAGACTAAACATAGAACTCCCCTAAGACGTGAAGTAGGTCCTGAGAGGAGACTTGAGCTGGTACAGTTTCTTTCATGGCTTCGCCTTTGTTTTAGGAATTTTAGAAGAAGAAAAACCTTTAATCAAGGTTTACTAGAACTTGGTTCCAACCAGCCCAGTTCCTGGAATGGACAGAATTGCCCTATGTCCCCTCCCCTTAACAACCTAAGTCACCTTGATTGTTCTGTTACAGACTGACCAATAAAACAGATAGATTGTAAACTGGCTCCTACTGGCAACATCTCGAGCTTACCGAGCTTACCGTAAACTGCACTTTTTTCACGTGCTTATGGTAAACTCCACTAAACTCCTCCTTTGTGTATTCTTACCGTAAACTCCGCCTTTTGCGCATACTTCACCTTACCCACTGAATTAGTGAGTCATTTAAACTAAAAGTTATAGGCGGGTTTAAATAGCCACTATGTGACAAACTGTAACCTCATTGGCCACCTCCATGTGATCTAGTATGACTGTGCAATCTTTTGTATGTGTGTCAATCTCATTGGTTACCTGCATGACCAGGTTTGGCCTCCTGAATTTTGCCTTTAAAAAACAAAGTACATGGGCCCCTAGGGGTCACAGTACCAGCTCCCAAGCCTGTGCTGCGGCCCTGACCAGTCAGTGTAGGAGCCTTCTTAATAAAGTCGCTTCTTTGTTAACAACTTTGTTGCTGTGGGCTCTGTCACTCTGGACGAATAGGTGATCTGGCCTGCCTGAGTAGGGGTCTTCCTACTACAGATCCAACAATCCTACTCCTCAGCATTTATCCAAATGATCTCAAACTAAGGCACAATAAGCTACCAGCACAACTATGTTCATTTCATCATTGTTTACCTTAGCTAAGATACAGATCCAACACATTTGACTCAATAGATGAATCAATAGATGAATGAATCAAGAAAATGTGGTATATTTACACAATGGAATTTTATGCTTCTATCAGAAAGAATGAGAGAGTCCCTTTTGTAAGAAAATGGAAAGACTTGGGAAAAAATCATATTAAGTGAAGCAAGCCAGGCCAAAAGCAACATGAGCTCTATGATTTCCCTCATTTGCAATGATTAGCATTAGCCTGTTACTCCTGAAAGTGGATCATAATAGCTCAGGAGTTATCAACATATATATGACCATACAAAATGATGCTAATTGAAATGAACACTAAGACATAGAAACAGCAGGTCTTCTTTTGTTTAATTGTCAAGCTTGATGTAGCCAATGTACCGCAGCTAGTTCTTTCTTCTTACTTTATGTCATTTTTCTTTTCCTATGTTTTATCCATGGCAATTCCTGTCTTTGATTCTGGTACCCTGCATCCAGTATGTGCATTTATTTGATTGGGGAAAGGGAAGGGAAATACCAAATTGCTGAAAGAAGTACAAAAGGTGAACCATTGCAACAATGATACTCACAGGACACTATGGTGGAAATTAACTTTACAATGTAATGGTGGGAGAGGGGCAGTGGGTGGAAGGGACAAAGGGAGAAAAAAACTGAAGTGGGTAACAATGTTCAATGAGAAATGTAACTAACTCATGTAAATGTAACCCCTCTGTACAGCATCTCTATTATAAAATATATTTTTAGAAATATAAAAATTAAAAAAGTGTTTTTCCCATAAAATCTCAATCTGATACCAATGGAACTACTGAGTTCATGTCAAAGAGTGTTTGGGGACTTTTAAGAAGCTAGTACTAAGTACATATAACCACAATTAAGTGATAATAAGAAAAGTAGCTCTTTTTATTGTATTATATGAGTAAAGGAAAATTTCATTTCTGTTTCCTTATAATTTATGTTTGTGATCTGTGTTGTTCCCAAGTCAGACTAATGTCTTGTTCTTCGCTTTCTTTGGTATGTATAGCTTGGACATGTAATGTGAGGTATAAGAAGTATTCGTTGTTCAATTTGGAGGCCTAGCATAGAAGCACTCCTCCCTGGCGAAGAAGTTAGACTGGAGGACCCCTAACACTCACTGTGGTTTCTCTCCCACAGCTCACTGAGGAATTTAGAATTTGAGACTGTGACTGCTAATTAAGTGGCTCTTATGATTAAGAATTATTGGTAGAATTTGAAAACATATTTTGGTAATAAATAGACTAGAAAAAATTTTTTTATCACTGTATTTCTTTTTGTCTAAGTATAAAAGCCAGCCTTAAACTAATGGCCTAGAATAAGCAAAATGACTTATAGAGCTCAGATCATTTCTTTCCACAGAAGATGACAGCAGCAGAAGAAATACATGTCCACAACTGGCACAAGGAAGAGAGAGTGATGTCTCCTTAACTCTTAGGATCGAATGCTCAATGAGGAGCATTCAGGACTGATGACAGCTTAAGGACCTAACATTCCCTGTGTTGTTCCATCGTAGGAAGCAGTCACCAGTCTCCCATCATACTGTAGCTGCCACACCTGACTGGTGACCTTGGCTGTGTACTGAGAACTCCCAGCAGGGCTTTGTCATGGCCACTGGAGAGTCAGGATTGCATTCGAAGAGGACATAGAGGAAGGTGGTAACATGGCCTGAGTCAGGGTTTTGTCAGATATATATGATTTGTAACAGGCACTACTGTCTTCTGGCTAAGAATGTGGGGTCCTGCAGACGAATTTATCACAACAAGTGTTAGCTTCCACCATTTCCTTATGAAAGCCAAAAGAAGGTCATTAATGCCCTCTGGGCATATTTTCATCAATATTTAGTAGGTAAAAAGCTATATAAAATTAAGTTCATCATGAGGAAAAAACCCAGATGAAAACCAAATTGTAGGAGCATTTACAAAAAAAAAGTTTTTCTGTACAAATCAAATGTGACAAAATATTAAAAGTTATTGAAGCTTGGAAAGTTAAATTGATTTCATTTTTACTATGATTTAAATTGTCTTTTATATTTCAACTACTTAATGAAAAGAAGGTAGGCCAAGCACCACCAGTGGCTCACACCTGTAAGTCTAGCTATTTAGAAATCTGAGATCTGAGGAAAGTGAATTGAAGCTAGACTAGGTAGGAACAACCTGTGATACTTGCTCTCCAATTAACCATTCAAAACCAAGAAGTGGAAGTTTGGTTCAAGTCGTATTCTTTTACCCTTCAGTAAGAAAGCTAAACGTCAGCTCTCGGAGTTTAAGCCCCAGTATTCACACACACACACACACACACACACACACACACACACACACACAGACCCTATCTCAAAAATAACCAGTGACCAGGAAACAGACACAAGATGGTGTTTTTCTTACACTTTTCATTTTTGTCATTTTTTAAAAATTTATCTCTGAGAAGTTAAAGGGGTCATAGAAGAGGAGGGACAAAGGATAAACATGTGAAATAGCGGTATTCAATTGGTACTATTTTGAAAATGACCTATGGAACTTGTTTGTGTGGAAGGACGGGAAAACTGGAAGAGATGAAGGAAAAGGATGATATTGTCCAAAAAGAAATGTCCTAGGGAAGTAGAGCTGTGGCTCAATATGAGTGCCATTCTTTAGCAAAAGAGCTCAAAGACAATGTCCAGGCCCTGGGATCAAGCCTCATTACTGACTAAAACAAAAACAAAGACAAAAGAAATGTAATCACTACCACATGAATGTAACTAAAACCTCCACAGCACAACAACAACAATAATGATAGTAACAGAAGAAGAAGAAGAAGAAGAAGAAGAAGAAGAAGAAGGAGGAGGAGGAGGAGGAGGAGGAGGAGGAGGAGGAGGAGGAGGAGGAGGAGGAGGAGGAGGAGGAGGAGGAGGAGGAGGAGGAGGAGGAGGAGGAGGAAAAGAAGAAGAAGAAGAAGAAGAAGAAGAAGAAGAAGAAGAAGAAGAAGAAGAAGAAGAAGAAGAAGAAGAAGAAGAAGAAGAAGAAGAAGAAGAAGAAGAAGAAGAAGAAGAAGAAGAAGAAGAAGAAGAAGAAGAAGAAGAAGAAGAAGAAGAAGAAGAAGAAGAAGAAGAAGAAGAAGAAGAAGAAGAAGAAGAAGAAGAAGAAGAAGAAGAAGAAGAAGAAAGAAGAAGAAGAAGAAGAAGAAGAAGAAGGTTAATAAAACCAAACCAATGAGAGAGAAAAATTGAGAGAGCAAAGGAAGGGGTGATCTTTCATAAAAAGGAATATATCCATACCTGATTTATATGACTGTATCATCTGTGTAATTCAGTTTTAGAATAATAATACAAATGAAAAAAAAAAGAAATATAGTGCGGGAGTCATAACTCAAATGGGAGATCAGACTAATATGAATGTGATACCAACGTCAAACCCCATTACCAATTTCCCCTTCCAAAATGGATCTTCTAATCACTTATGCTTTCCCTATGAAAGGGAGTGCAAACAGTTAAAGAGAGAGAAAGTTAATCATATAATGCTCTAAGCTGGGGCCACATACTCTTATGCACCAGCTGTAAATAGTCAAGCTTACACAGAAATTCAGTATCATCCAAATCAGCAAGCAATTCAGTTTGAAGGATAGGGATAATGGGTGGAGGGTGTCCCTACATTATTTCAAAAAGAGTAAAGCCAACCTGATAGGGTGAATTCCTTACTCTAAACAGGGCAAAAGGAAGGGGAGATACCCAGTCTGTGCCAGTCTCCACGGCCAATTTAGTTAAGGTATCTTTTAGAGACCTATTCATTCTTTCTACTTGCCCTAAACTCTGAGGTCTATAAGCACAGTGCAATTTCCAATTCGTCTCCAGTGCTGCGGTTATTCCCTGACTTACTTTTGAGACGAAGGCCAGTCTGACCTGATGGTGGATGGGAAGCCATATACCTGGGTAGGATTTCTTCCAGGACCTTCTTAGCCACGGCATTCCCGGTCTCATCCTCTTTTGGATAGGCTTCAACCCATACTGAAAAGGCATCTACGAAAACTAGCAAATATTTATATCCAAATTTTCCAGTCTTAATTTCTGTGAAGTCTACTTCCCAATACACACTTAGCCTATCTCCACGGAGTAGAGCTCCTTTTGCAGCTGGTTGATTGGGGGCAATGGTAAGCTGACAGGCTTTACAATTTTTAACAATGTCTTCAATGAGTTGATTTCCTTGCTTAATTTTTACTTCTGAGTGTCAGAGCAAGTCCTGCATTCTTCGGGTTCCCATGTGAGAGACCCGATGGATTCTCTTAAGAATCCCCTTGCCCAATCTTTGTGGCAAGGTAAGCTTCCCCTCATGAGTTTTCCACCAGTCTTTGTTTCCTTCTCTGTCCAGGGGTTTATAGGCCATGGGAATTTTCTTTATGCACTCCAACTCTTCTTGGGAGTACTGAGGCTCAGAAGGCAAAGCTCATGGCCCTGGGTCTACTAGAATCAGTACTTCTGCTCTGGGCTGGAGGGCCACCTCACTAGCTGCCTGATCGGCCAAGTTATTTCCTTTGGTTATAGAATCAGTTCCGTTTTGATGGCCAGGGCAGTGCATAATGGCAATATTTGCTGGTTCCCACATGGCCCGGATGAGGCTTAAAATTTCTTGTTTGGTTTTAATAGTTTTCCCTTAGCTATCACTAGCCCCCTCTCTTGGTAAATGGCTCCATGGACATGCACGGTGGCAAAAGCATACTGACTGTCCATTTAAATGTTTAGTCTCTTCCCTTTTCCCACTTGTAGGGCTTTTGTTAGTTCCACTAGTTCTGCTCTTTGTGCAGATGTTCCCTGGGGAGTGTTTCTGCCCACACTATCTCAGTGGTGACTGCTATACCCGTGTACCCTTCTACATCTCAAATGAAACTGCTGCTGTCTGTGAACCAAGTAAGCTCGACATGCGATGGTGGCAAGTCCAACAGGTCTGGCCTCTTTTCTTGGCCCGGTCTCTCTTTTCACGCTCAATTTCATGTTCTCTGTCCTTCTTTTCCTGTCTTTGCTCCTCTGTCTTTCTTATTGTAAGCCTTTTCCACCACGGCTACTAGATCCCTAATACACTTTTTACCTAGTCTGTCTAGAGCCTGCAACTTTCACTGTATATCTGGTGCAGCCTGATTTATATAGGCAAACATAACCATCTGAGCCGACTCCTGGGTCTCAAGATCATATGGGGTATATTGACTAAAAGCTTCAATAAGCCACTCAAGATATGCTGCTGGATTTTCCCTTCCTCCCTGTCTAACATCATAAACTTTGGCCATATTTGTAGGTCTGCGAGCTGCGGCCTTGAGACCTGCCAACAGAGCCTGGCGGTAGATGAGGAGTCGCTCCCTACCTTCAACCTTATTATAGACCCATGTTGGTTGGATCTCAGGAAAAATGGCAGCGATCAGGGCAGGATCCACGATGGGCACTCCTGTGGGGCCAGTGATATGTTTCTGGGCTGCCTCTCAGATACACTCTCTCTCTTCCATTGTAAAAAGGACCGGTAAAAGTTGACTACAATTATCCCAAGTGGGCTAATAAGTAAAGAGAATAGTTTCAAGCAAACAAATTAAATCCTGGGGTTTCTCAGAAAAGGGGGCATTTTGGGTGCACGAATTGTATAGATCACTGGTAGAAAATGGCCAATATTGGTGTTGCTGTTGACCATCCACATCCACAGGACCTACAGCACCTAAGGGAAAAACAACTGCACTAGAAGGTGGTCTGATCCCATGGCATCATCGAGTGACTGGTCCCTCAGAAACTTTAAGGGCAGGTGCCAAGGGTTCAGCTGCTCATTCTATAGCTCCCTCCTCCTCTTGATCATTCTCAGGCTCTGCAGAAGGAACCTGGGAAGTGGAGTATGGGGGAAGGAAACATTTCTTCTTCCAAGTAATCTCCCTGAAAAACCGGGGGATACAATTTCTTTTCCTCTTTCTTAGTTTCTTTTTGTAAGTCTAGGGGGCTAGATGGAGTGTTGCCCATGGTTTCCAGTCCTATCAGTAGTACAGTCCAAAAAATAATAAACAGTACAAACAAAAAACATGCAGGCCTGACGGTTACGAAATAAAAAAGCTTACAAAGTGGAGATCTCCTGAATTGGTCCACTGACTCCTGTCACGTCGGGGTTCCACACCCACGCCCCACAGCAGAAGGAACAGACCCACAGTGGGTGAGTTGGGCCTCAGTTAGGAGGCCATCTTGGTCAATTCCGGCCCAACACAGAACCCACCCCTGCTCCACAATTCACACGGCGGGTTTCCTAGGACCCCCGCCCCACATGGTGGGCTTCCAAGGAACCCCACTCCACACGGCAGGGTTACCCCCGTGCCACAAGAGGATCTGGGATATCTCCCAGTTCCTCTAATGTTGTCGTGCAAGTGAGTCCACTTCGACAACCCTTTATGAATCTGAGGGTCTTCCTCACAAGGGAAAACAAAAGTAAAACAAACAAATGACAGGTCAAGACAAATTAACAAAGACAGTGCTGTTTTACCTTTGGAGTCTGAGGTCTTGGGGGCCTTTGGGGGATCCCAGATGAGCCCCCACTAATATGTTGTTCCAAGGTCGCAGGACACCCAACAAGAAGACCATTGAGAGGCACACTTTACAGCTGTTTTAAGGTTTTATTTAAATGGGCTGCAGTTCGAGCCTAGTCCTACACTCTGAAACAGCAAAGCCTAGGAGGAGAGTCCCCAGCTAAAGATTTGCAGGGGTTATAAAGCACACAACCAACCAGGTGTTTGGACTACCACCTCGTGTTGCTCTGCTAGAAACAAGCAACAAGTGGTCACTGCCTCAAAACTTTAACCCTTCATAAGTTTTGGGCCAGAGCCACAAGATTTTTTCTCAGGACCATAAATCAAGGGGAGGGAATGAAGGGTTAAAGTACTTGAGGCAGTGACCATTTGTTGCTTGTTTCAGAACAAATCAACACGTGGTGCTAAACCACCTGATTGTGTGCCTTTATAAGAACTGCAAATCCTTAGCTTGGGGATCTATTCTTGGGCTCCACTGTGTCTGAATGTAGGACGAGGCCGAGCTGCAGCCCATTTAAATAAAACAGCTGTAGAGTCTGACTCTCGGTGGTCTTCTTGGTGGGGTCCTGCGACATTGGCATAACAATTCTACTGAACAAAATTTAAATAATATAGCTAGACATGGTACTATCTTACTATATGGTAATGCTAGCCAATACTCAAGAACATGACACAGGAGAATAAGGAGTTGAGGAATTCTTAAATAGTAATCTACTATGAAACATACAATATCTTAAATTTATATAATGGAACAAATAGATCATTGTTAATGGAAGTAAAATCTTGGCAGAAATTTTAAATACATACATATGCATATATATTTAAACTTGGAGAAATAAAATTTAAAGTGGTATTATCTGCATCTTTCAGTCTACATGTCACATACATATTTACTGACACATTGATTTCTGTTTAGTCTTTACAAAACACTGTTCTGTCACATAAGCTCACAAAATTGCAAAACAAAATGTACAAAAATGTACATTATCATAAATATAGTTTAATCCCTAGCATAATAATTTGGAGAAAACATGCATTAAGTTAATGGGATTGAATACTGTGCAAGTAGGGGAGTCCAGGAGAATGTAAATTGTGTGTGTGTGTGTGTGTGTGTGTGTGTGTGTGTGTGTGTGTGTGTGTGTTTTATGAGTAAATAACGGAGTTAGAATTAGACCTATTATTCTTGCTTTGTCTTTTTGCTCAAAGCTAACACTCTACCACTTGAACCACATCTCCACTTCTGGATTTTGCTTTCTTATTGGAGAAATATCTCAGATTTTTTGCATGGATTGATTTAAACCTGAATCCTCAGTTTCTGACCTCTTAAATAGCTAGGTTTTAAAACATGAGCCACTGGTGGACAGCAACTACGTTAACATTTTTGCACGTTTGAATGAATTTTAAAGTAAGACATATATGTTACTTTTGAGAATGGCAGGAAATAGTAATTAATGTTTAACAGAATTTAAAACATACAAAGCTGAGAATGGCAAGTAGTTGAGAATAGAGTGGAATAAATCAAAATTACCTATGACAGTATTCAGTCTGTGCACAGAAATGATTACATTGTTGGAGCCCAATGGCATCAGATAGCTGAACTCCATCTGGCTGCTATGCTCTTGAGGCCAGCTAGTGCTATTCACAAGAATCTGATTTTGTTGGATGTCAAGGATCAGTTTCAAGTTCAGAACCTGAAATATTTCTATTGATCCAGAAGGGGAAACATCAGGACAAGAAATGTGATTAACAGTGCTGAATGCGTAAATCATCCAGTCCAAGGAAGACAGAATAGCTCCTTTCATTTTTTTTTTAATTCAAGTCTTGTTTTGTTTTTTTTTAGCTGTGATAAATTCCATACGGAGGGGTTACAATCACATGGGCAAGATATTGAGTACATTTCTTATCAAGCATTGTTGCCTTCTCCTTTGTTTCCCCTTTCCATCCCTTCCCCTCTTCACCCCCCTACCCCCACACCACCACCACCATCACCACCCCCCAACCTCCGCCAAAATTGTAAACTTCTTTTTTGACATCTTGTACATCTCATTGTTGTAATGGGTTCACCTGTAACCCTATTCAAATGGTTTGTTTTTTCCCTTCCACTCCACAAATTATATCAACATCAAATAGAGTGAAAGCAGGGCTTATATCATGGGGGAGGTACATACAAAGCAACAAAGAAATCATCTTATAAATATGTTGAAAACAATTGCAAGAAAGGAAATAAAAAACATTTGAAACCTGATCTTGGGGTTCATTTCACCTAACATCAACTTGTCTGACAATTTCTGTTTGCCTCAGACATATACTAGTTATTTTATTAAGTGAAGTAAGCCAGGCTCAAAGAAATATAGGTCCCATGGTTTCCTTTATATGCAGAATAACTTTTTCTATATGTGAAAAGAGTATTCTCTCACAAAGAATCCTGAGCTGAATATGATAGCCATTGTTTGTAATCTCTGAACTTGGGAGGCTAATTTAGAAGTTAGCTTGAGATCAGCCTAAGTTTTAGGCCAACTGAAGGACGTATAGTAAAATGCAATCTTAAAACAACAACAACAAAAGGCCCAATGACTGGGAATGTGGTTAGTGGTAGAGTGCTGGCCTCGCATGCATGAAGTACTTGATTTGATTCATCAGTATTATGTAAGCAGAAAAACTGGAAGTGGTGCTGTGGCTCAATTGTAAGTGTGCTAGCCTTGAGTAAAAGAAGTTCAGAGAGAGTGCCCAGGTCCTGATTTCAAGCTCCACCTCTGGCAAAATTTAAAAAAAAACCAACCAAGTGCAAAATGCAGTTTGTTGAAATAAATATGTTGAAGAAAATTGTGCTGTTGAGCATTCATAATGAACTTTGTTAGGAAAAATTAAAATGAAAATTAATTGATGAAATATTATCTGTCATTGGACAGGACATAGTGAGATATAAAAATGATTGCTGCCTATGGTTACTTTGATACAACAACGTTAGAGATAAAATTGCCAGATTGTGATATTTTTAAGTATACAATCTTGGGTTTTTTTCTTTTTCAAAATAATTTTACTGCCAGGCCCCAGTGGCTCAACACCTGTAATCCTAGCTACTAAGGAGGCTGAGAAGTGAGGGTCTGTGTTCTAAGCCAGCCAGGGCAGGAAAGTCTGTGAGACCCAGATCTCCAACTAAAGGTTCAGAAAATGTGAAGTGGCACTGTTGCTCAAGTGGGAGAGTGCTAGCCTTGAGCTGAAGAGCTGAAGGACAATACCCAGACCCAGAGTTCAAGCCCCACAAGAGACAAAAAACATAGCAATAATATTAATTTTATTGTTACTCTTAAGGTGTTATATATAAAGGCTACCATTTCATAACTTTGTTACTTTCCTAAAAGAAACACATATCCATCTTCATTGCCAAGAGCTAAGATTTGCTTTCCAGCTGATTTCTGAGTGTAGAGGCAATGCATAATACAAAGCAATACAAACCAGTTCTGACTATAATTTTTCTTTACACATCTTAAAAATCAATGCTGACAACATGAAATAAAAATTACCTAAGTTTAAAACATTCTTCTAGACACATTGAACAGTGGGAACAAGTATTTTAAGAATAATATCAGAGAGCTTGAACTCAGGGCCTGGGTTCTGTGTCTGAGATTTATTACTCAAGACTATTGCTGCTACTTTGAGCCATAGATTGCCACTTCCAGTTTTCTCGTGGTTAATTGAACAGAAAATCTCACCAAATTTCCTCTCCAACCTGGCTTTGAACTAGGATCTAGAGATCTCAGCCCTCTGAGTAGCTAAGATTATAGGCATAAGGGCCTGGCACCTGGGTAGAATAAATGTTTACCTGAGACAGAAGCCAGTTAGTATTAAATGTCAATCATGTTTAACTTTGTTAAATAAAGTTAACTGGAATGCCTTCCACTAGAAATAAGGAATCAAATGTGTAGGTGGGTTAAAAAGACTTACCAAAAGATACATATTTTCCTTATTGTTTTTTTCTTCCAAATTTGTTTGCTTTCCAGAATCATACCTTCTCTTTCCTTGCTGGTTCCTTTAGTTTATTTCATACATGCCAACAGCTTCTTCAACTATCATTGATTTATGTGAAGAGCTTGCAAATATGTATTTTCAGTCCAAACACCATGTATGCACCTCTCATCCATATATTCAACTGCCATAAAAACTTGTGAAACAGTAATAATCTCTTATCATTACTGGATATTAATGTGTAAATAAAATTTAAGAAAATAAAGAATAACATCAGGAAATATAACATGATTTTAATTGTAATGCTAACCATAAATACAACGTTGATTATTATCTGAGCAATTTAATAAAAACCTCAAGAAAATATCAACTTTTTTGAGTGCTTATGTTATGGTTTAAACTAAGGACCTTACCTTCTCAATTAAGCTTTTTCTCTCAAGGGTTGTGCTCTGTATTTGATCCACAGCTCTCCTGCCAATTTGGGGGATTATATAGAGATAAGAATCTCATGGAATAAAAACTCATTTGTGTCCCTATCTTGGGGTTCATTTCATATAACATCCTCTTATATGGTTATATGGTACCATGTACTAATTACTGCAAGTAAGGTTAACCATGGGACCTGTGGTTGTTTGAGCCTGGCTTATTTCACTTAATATAATTGTTTCTGCATCTTTCTATTTCCTAGCAAATGAGGTGATGTCATTCTCTGTGATGGAGGCATAGAATTCCATTGTGTGTGTGTGTGTGTGTGTGTGTGTGTGTGTGTGTGTGTGTGTGTGTGTGTGTATATCATATTTTCTTGATCCATTCATCTACTGAGGGCAGCTGGGTTGGTTCCATATCTTAGCTATGGTAAATAATGCTGCAATAAACGTAATTGTGCTGGTAGCTTAGTATGGTCTTGTGTATGATCTTTTGGTAAATGCCCAAAAGTGGGATTGCTGGGTCATAGGGGAGCTCTACGTGGAGTCTTGGAAAAAAATTACATTAAAATCCAGACCCAAAGAAACATAGGTCCTATGGTTTCCCTTATTTGCAACAACTAGTATATGTCTGGACAAGCATAAAAGTTCAAAAGCTATGTACATACAACCAGATAAGATGATGTTAAGTGAAATGAACCCCAAGATAGGGTTTATAATCTATCATGTGATTTGTTTGATTCTTTGTATGATCGTCCCCCATGATATAATGCCTGTTTTCACTGTATTTAAAGTTGGTGCCCTGCATCTTGTATACACCCTTCTCTAGCTTGGGGAGAGGAAGGGAAAAAATGTTTAAATAGGGATACAGGCTGACCCATTGTAACCATGAGATGCACAAGACACTATGTTGAGAAAGGAATTTACAATATAGGCGGGGAAGCAGGGAAGGGAGGAGGGGGAGTGTAGTTGTGGAGGTGGGAGGGAAGGGAGGTGGGGAAAAACAAAGGAGGAGGTATATATAACCCCTCTATAAAGTATTTTTACAATTAAAACCTCTTTTTTAAAAAAGAAGAAGGTGTCATGTACACCAAGTATTGTAGCCCACATCTGTAATCCCAGCTGATTGGGAAACAGAAATGAAAATGATCGTGGTCTGAGGCCAGGCCAGATAAAAAACTGCCATGACAGCCATCTCAACAAATGAGCTTGCCATAGTAGTTCACATCTGTAATCCTAGCTAATTATGTGGGAGGCATAGTTATCAAGTCTCAGTCAATCTAAGATCAGACCCTGGCAAAAAGTTCAGGACCTCAAGTAAATAAAACGGATTAGAAGTATAGCAAAAGTACTTGAGCTGCTTGGTGCTATACAAGCAAATCCTATCTAGCAAGCAGAGAACCCCTGAATAGAATCCTAGCAATACTTCTCTCTTCTACCAAAAAGCCTAAACAACTTTTTCCTATTTGAACATCTAATTTCAAGGCCACTGACAGATCAGAGATGATGACATTCTCTTCTTTAAAATTAGGTATTCAAAAGAGACAAAGTTATTTAGGTTTTGAAAAAATGAAAAGGAAGAAAAATGCATGTGATTTTTGTTAGCTCCATAATTTTGAAAACATAAAATATACTCAAGTATTTAATATATATCCATATGTGTGCATATATCCATGTATGCATGTATATATATATATATATATATATATATATATATATACACACGTACAAGTGGTTCATCTCTTTTCTGTGTAGCAAATGGTACAAATGAATCTGTACAATCACTACTCAAAGGCATGAATAGACAAAGAGAATGAGCAGAAAACTCATATTCAGGAATGTATGGCTAGCCGATAACCTTGAAAATCTTTTCCATCAGTTTGCCTATGTCGGTTACTGCAGTACAAGGACAGTATGATGACAATGGGATACCAGGTAGATGAAATGAGAAATGAGAAATACAAATGGTACAATATTCTTTCTGATCAGTAAGTAGAATTTCATTTGTGTGTGTGTGTGTGTGTGTGTGTGTGTGTGTTAGAATTTCATGTGTGTGTGTGTGTGTGTGTGTGTGTGTGTGTGTGTTACATATTCTTGATTCATTTCTTTCTTGAGGGCTATCTGGGCTGATTCACTAAGCATGGTTGTGCTGAAACCTTTACTATATCCTGGTTTGTAATCTTTCTGGTAAATGCCCAGGAGTAGAGTTGCTGGATCATATGGAAGTGGGTAGTAAAAGAGGGGTGAAGTTAGAAATGGTAGAAGAATGAACAGGAAAAAGGTGGAGAAATGCAGAGGAATCCCGTAAATATCCTACAAAATTAAGCAGAATGAAGGAAGAGGTGCATAGGGGAGGGATGGATGAGAATGTTGAAGTGTTGGCATTGACCAAGGTATATTGTACGCATAAACTGCATTGATTAATGAGAACTCCTTTGCTACTTAAACTAATAATTAAAAAATCATGTCCCTAAAATGTTATGCAATTAGAAGCAAAACATGAGAATCTCCTCAGATCATCTCTAGGGTCTATAAATCTTTTTTTAGTTAGGATAAGTTTTAGAACAACACTAATGATACATATCATCTGAAGAAAATTTAATGATTTCCAGCTATTTAAAATAATCATTTTTGGAGATATGACTCCAGTGGCAGTGCTACCTAGTTAGCAAAGCGGTCAGATATTGAATTTATATCTGGATCTCGACCAAAAGTAAAAACAATCAGTAAGTCAGGCATTTTCCTGAGCTCTGGTAGCTCATGCCTTTAATCCTACCTTTAATCAGAAGGCAGAGATCTGGGTATCTCAGTTCAATGTCAGCTCGGATAGGAATGTCTGTGAGACTCTCATCTCCAATTCACTGCCAAAGAAAGCTGGAAGTGGACTCGTGGCTCAAGTGTAGAATGTTAGCCTACAGCAAAAAGCTCAGGGACAGAACCCAAGCCTTGGATTCAAGCCTTAGAATAGTGCATATACATACACAAAGGAAGTAAGTCATTCAAGTTCTCAACCTTCCATGGCCCTAATCCAAACTCTGATCCTGGTCAGAACCTTAAGAGTAACCTTAATGTTAATAATAATCCAATCCTAAAATTAATGGAAAATACTCAAGTTTAGACACATCCTAACAGATGCTCATTGTCTTTGAAATGATTTGCAGTTTGCTCCAAATCTTATAGATTCCCTGACTTGGACTCTGAAATAGTTCCCTATTATGAATCATTAGCCTCAAATCTTCATATCATGAAAACTACCATAGTTTCCACTGATCTTAACTTTTACTGAACTCCTAGATCTCCAAAAAGAAGTTGCAGATTTACTTAAAATCTACTCTAGTTCCTAACCCTAACTATATATCTAAACTTTACTAGAAACCTAACTCTAAATTTAACCCTATTGAACCCTGTATAGGAAACAGGAAAACTCTGTAGTTTTTGTTGAATTTCAAACTTATTTTACTTGAAAGTGTTAGCAGAAAACTGTTTTCCCTTAAAGCTTACCCTGTCCTAAGCCTAAGTCTAACCTGAACTAGAAATGTAACCGTAACCATAGACCTAAAAAGCCTTTGGATTATAAAAGCCATACAAAGACATTAGTTTTTACTCATTCCAACTTTGATTCAACTCATCTCCAAAAAAATTGTTCATAGTTTTACTCAATATCTTGCCATTTTTCTAACCCTAAACCTAACTGGAATATTGAGACTAACCCTCACACTAATCATACTAATAATAATCACACTAATCATACTAATCATAATATTGAGACTAACCCTCATACTAATCCGAATATTGTCAGCATTTTCCTATTTCACATTCATCCTAATTCTAACTCGATTTGTTATTCAAATATTTAGTATCAGTTTGACCCTAAATTTTCCCTTTCCCTAACTCTAAAACTAACTCCAGCTGGAACTGAAACCTAACTTTCACCCTAATGATAGTCCAATTCTAATGTTTAAGAAAAATACTCTCGTTCTTGTTCATTCTAATGAACACTCCAGTTTGCACTCTGGAAATGGGTTTCAGTTTTACCTAATTCCCACAATTTTCTGACTCTACCTCTGAAGTTATCTTGTTCCCTAACATGAACCATTATATTATTTGTCCTCCAGTTCTCTTATCAGGAAAAATACTGTAGTTTCCATCCATTGATACTACCTTTTCCTGGACCTCTGTACCCTAAATCAATTTCAGATTACTTACCATCTAGTCCATTACTTAACATTAACTCTCAACCTAAACCTGGCTGGAAAACTCTCATTAATCATTGCAAGAATGATCACTGGGAAATAAATATAATGATAATGCTCTAGTTACTATTCATTATCACATTTTTCCCTTTACTTGTTAGTGAAAACTGAATTTTATACTAAAAGTTTTCCTATTTATAAAACTAATAATAATCAGAACAAAATACTGACCCTAATCTTAATCCAAATTATATGTCAATACTAACACAAACACAAGTACACTAGTTTTCACTCATCCTAACTTGATTCAAATAAGCCTTCAAAAATAGGTTTCCATTTTTTTGGGGGGGAGGGTCCAGTTGTGGGGCCTGGACTCTGGGCCTGGGCCCTGTCCCTCATCTCTTTAGCTCAAAGCTAGCACTCTACCACTTGAGCCACAGTGCCACTTCTGGCTTTTTTATTTTTGCTTATGTGGTGCTGAGGAATCAAACACAGGGCCTTATTACATGCAAGCAAGCGCTCTACCACTGAGCCACTTTCCCATCCCAGGTTTCAATTTTTTTTCCAATATCTTAGTCATTTTCTAACCCTAAACTTAATCTAAACTGGAACATTGAGAATAACCACAAGGCTAATTGTAAGTAGATTCTAATATTAATAGCAATACTCTAGTTCATATTTACTCTAATTCCTACCAGACTTATTCTAAAATTTACCTTCAATTTGACTCTCATTTTTTTTCTCCCTCACTCTAACCCTAACTATGGCTAGAATCCTAACCATATCCTTGACACTAATAGTATTCCAGTTCTAAAATTTATGAGAAATGCTCATTTTGTGTCATCCTAACTGAAATTCCACTTGTAATTCTTGAAAACAATTGCAGGTTTTCCTAAACCCTACAGATTTTCTCACTCTTAACTCTGAATCTAACTTGTTCCATAACAGGCATCATTATATCCATTGATCTCAAATCCTGATATTATGAAATACATTGTACTCCCATTATCCCAGCTTTTCCTGCATTCCTAGAGTAAAATAAGTTCAGCTTTACTTTAACATTTAACACATTTTTTTTTTCTTTTTGTTGGGCGTGGGGCTTGAACCCTGGGCCAGGGCACTATCCCTGATCTCTACAAATGGATACGATCCCTGAGTTCTTAGCTCAAAGTGTTTGCTTTACCGCTTGAGGCACAGCACCACTTTTTTGTTTTCTGGTGGTTAATTGGACATAAAAGTCTCATGGACTTTACTGCCTCAGATGGCATTGAACTGGGATCCTCAGAAATCAGCTTCCTGAGTAGCTAAGCTAATAGGCACGAGCCACTAGTTTAACCAATTTTTTTTTTTTTTTTTTTTTAGGTCCCGTCTTGGGGCATGAACTCTGGGACTGGGCGCTGTCCTCCTACTCTTCAGCTCAAGCCTAGCGCTCTACCTCTTGAGCCACAATGCCACTTCCAGCTTTTTTCTTTTTGTTTATGTGGTGCTGAGGAATAGAACCCAGGGCCTCAGGCATGCAAGGCAAGCGCTCTACAACTGACCCACCTTCCCAGCCCATTTAACCAATTTTCTTTATCCTATTCTCAACTCCCTTTAGCCAGAAACCTAATCCTAATCATAATTTGATGTAACACCAAATGGTTAATGTAAGGAAATTGTCTAGATTCTATTCAATCACACTTTATTTTTGCTTCTACTTCTTATTGGAAAACTAAATTTTACCGTAAATCTTATTCTTCCCTAACCCTAACCAGAACAAAAAAGTAACTCACACGTTAAGCCAAATTATATCTGAATGTTTAAAGTTACAGGAACTAGTTTTCATTCATTCTAACCTTGATGCCATTCATTATCCTTAAAATATGTTCCAATTTTACACCTTTTTATATCTTAAATCTTATATACACCTTACTTATATACACCTTTTTATATCTTACATCTTTTTCTTATTCTAACCCCAGCTCTAACTAGAACACCTTTCCTAATCCTAAACCTACATATAACTGAATCTTATTGTTAATAGCACACCTCTATTGCACATTTATTCTCTTGCTCAGCATATAGGTCTAAATTTTACTTGCATTTTGAGCATAAATTTTTAAGTGTTTTTCTATTTCCTGTCAGGTTTTCTTTCTTTCTTTTTCTTTTTTTTTTGTTTTTGTTTTTTGGTCAGCCGTGGGGCCTGAACTCTGGCCTTGGGCCCTGCTCCTGTGCTCTTCAGTTCAAGTTGAGCACTCAACTGCTTGAGCCACAGCGCCATTTCTGGTTTTCTAGTGGTTTATTGGAGATGAGTCTCAGGGACTTTACTGCTGGGCTGGCTTTGAACCATGATCCTCAGATATCAGCCTCCTTATTAGCTAGGATTACAGGCATGAGCCACCGGCTCTCGTCTTCATTTTTTTAAAATTTTATTTTATTGTAAAGATGCTTTAAAGAGTGATTAGTTACATGTGTAAGGTAATGAGTACGTTTCTTGTTGAGCATTGTTAGCCCTTTCTTTGTTCTTCTCCTACTCCCCTACTTCTCTGACTCCTCCCTCCCCATGGTGTAAAGTTCATTTTTAACATATTGTCTTGTGAATATCATTGTTGCAATGTGTCATCCTGTGTTGAAGTTAAATTTTCTATTTATCTAACCCTAATTCTAATTCTGTCTGTGATCCTAACCCTAACTATAATAATAATGATAGCTCAATTCAGAAGTTAACAAAATATATTCAAGTTTTTATTCATCCTGTTAATCCACTGTCCATCTTGAATCAAGTTGCAGTTTAGCTTAAATCTTTTTTTTTCCAAATTAGATTATATGTGCTTATATAAAGATGTAATTTTATGTAAAACACAGAAGATTTTTGCGAGAAGGAGTAATGAAAAGGAAATAGAGGGAGTAAAATAAAATGCTTTAAATATATTATGGAATTGCCACTTCTGACAATTAATAACCATTAACAAAATAACTAAAAATTAATAAAAAAAAACCACACTGCCTTCTAGCGTTCTTTAAGAGAGCCATGATATGTCTTGTGAATAAACTTTGTTAGATAAACTTTGTTAGATAAACTTGTTAGATAAATTTTGTTCTTGCATATTTTATATTGTTATTGGTCAATTATTGAACTCAATCAATACAAATATATCAAATAAGATTCCATGACAAAAAACATTAAACAGTTAATTAGTAATTGTTTGAGAAAAAGTTATAATCATGAGGTTTAGGAAACTAAATTTCTATTTCCTTACAAAGCAATGATTTAGGTTTATTAATCTAGTACTTCTAGTAATAGAGAACATAACTGACATGAAAAACAACTAACTGTACATCTTGTTTCTTGAATGAGTGATATTCTAAACATTGTCTTTTATTAGGTTTAGTTATCAAAATAAATGCAATTTTATCTCCTTTCAGAACAAGTACTTTCCCTGCAATGAAATGTATTAGTATATTCAGGTATTTAAAATCTAAATTTTCTGTTTGATATGAAGCTATACATATTCAGAATGACATGATTTTTGTATTTGTAAATGTCTAACCTCTGGGATTTTTGCTTCATCAATATAAATTATCTCATGAGGTTGTTGTGAAGACTCCAGTAACCATTGTGGTCAAAAACATTTCCTGAATTCTAAATTTTAAATTTAATCATTTTAGCCTTTGATTATGTCACTTATTGTCTCTTCAGAGCAATTAAGCTAAAATAAATACTACTTTTTAAACATTTCACTCACATAGTAAATAATATCAACACAGGTCACAAAGTATTTCAGACTCATCAGAGTTGGTAAACTTAGTGTGAAGAATGTAGAGAGTAGAAGGTTCTTATACTCAATATATATTTTTGGTTAAAGTAAATTAAATTATATATCTGGGTTTCTAATTTGAAGGTTAATCACATGGAAACAGGAAAATAATTTAAAAAGTAAATACTTTGGGACCATTTTTCTTCTTAAAATTATGAAGCAAAAATATCTCTAAGAAATATATCTTTCAATAAGATATCAACCCTTACTTAGTAAAGGGCTTTATAAAGTTTATCTCAAATATAAATATATATATATATATATATATATAAAGTTTATATATAAACTTCAATATAAAGTTTATCTCAAAATAGAAATTCTCCAACTAATCTAATGTATGTTTTCATGCACAAAATGCTGTGATTTCTAGTCTTGTTATGTGATTTTAATTACATTTTTTAGTTGTGACATGATCCCTACTTATATTTATTACAAAATTTTGTAATTATGCAAATCATGCCTGTACACACTAATTTACATAAGATAATATTCAAACAAAATTATCTTTTTTCCTGTCTCCAACAGGGAATGATGATGTGCTGAAGTATATTAAATGAAAGCACTCTAACAAAGAGTCTTTATAAAATCGAAATTTGCAACATGAGGATGGGAACAGGAGCACTTTCTACTTGGCTGAACAGGAATTCTTGTTTCTACAGTACTTTCTTACCTTTTAATCACACAGGGAAAGCCATAAAATTTGAAGTTCATATGAAGGAATTGCATTCCTAAAAGATGTGGCAACCCTGCTCAAAAGCTCGATCTTATCACTAGTTCTTTTTGCTTGCTGGCTGATCTATTTCTATATCATATGTTTCATATTATCAAGCATAGTAGTAATTCAGCTGTAAGTACATTACAGAAGACTCCTGAAAATCACAGCTATTGCGGTGTAATAATCAGAAGGAAGATTATATTACTCTCCAATTCCTCCCTTTGGACTTCAATATGCCAATTAATTTTCAAAATAATCATGTACGATATTTGTTTATTTTTCTCTTTTAAGGGATTAAGCAAGTGTTTTTTGAAGTAAAAAGTGATGACTGTGGTATCACAGCTCTGGTATGAGCACCTTCTCCCTAACAAGTAACGCTCTAAGGACTGTAAATATGGAAGCCACACTAAAATTCTCTATTCTCTCTCTCTCTCTCTTTCTCTCTCTCTCTCTCTCTCTCTCTCTCTCTCTCTCTCTCTCTCTCTCTCACACACACACACACACACACACATACAAACACACACACAGCTGTCACCCAGACACATCAGAGATCAGTTCCATTCCTTTATTATGATATTGATTGATGTTTGCTCCATTTCTTTATCTCGACAACAAGATCTTGCCTGGACCTTTATCCTTCTCTGAGATCAAGTCTCTAGTTCTTAGTATACTGTGTATCTGTGTATTTATAATATGTTCCTCGCTGCTTCAGGCCAATTAACCATACCCTGAATACAGTATCCTCAAACTTGACATTCAAGTCAAACTCCATGAATTTATACTACTGTTTCAAAATACTAAAATTTATTCGATCTAGAAACCAAGAAAACACCCACCTTGTTACTTTAGTAGCAATTGACATCATGAAATTAGAGGAATGTAGATCAAGAACTGAAGTAAGGGAATGGGAGTATGTCTAAAATGTAGAATACTGAATGTGTGTTACAGATACAAAATTATCATCTATAGGCTCATTTATTGAAAACTTGTCATCCTATATTGAAAGCACAATTTACAAACCGTTTTCCAGTTACTTTGCTTAACTATCACTTCTGATCACAAATCCTCTCATGAATTTTTATAGTATCTTTGAATAAATCACACAATTTGCATGTACTTATCATCTTAAGGAAAGACAGTCTGCATTTACATCTTTCATTCTATATGACAAACTCTTATTTTTTTGTTTCCCTGTTTGCTGAATAAATGTATTCCTGGAAACAGGATATTCACATCTAATCTGGGTGTAATTTTAATTTTTAAAATTTGAAATATAATATAAACTTTGTTGTGACTTATCATTTTCTAAAAATGAGTGATATTCATGAACACTTACATTTTGGTGACTTTAAGTAAATTGAGACTTGATGTGGTATGGTAGTTCTTGTGTCTAATTGACTTAACCATTAGATTATTCATGAATAAACATATGCATTGCACTTTTTTATTTTTATATATAAAATAGTCCCCAAGGATTTACTTTAAAGTGATAAGGGTGGTTTTCTTCATGTTCCATACTTTATATTTATTTCAGTAAAATTACTAGAAATACATGATGTTTACTAGAGCAATATAAAAGATGAGAATATATTTCTAAAGAGAATAGATTTATTGATTAAAATATAGAAAAGAGTAAAATAGTCAGGTTTCTTGCTTGAGACTGTATAAATTTCATATGAATGTAGCTCAAGATGAGACTCAGAGAATTAATATTATTGAGATTTCAATCACATATAAGCAATATAGTTATTTTAAGGAATTAGTCATTCAAAGCCCTAGATACCTAATGGATGAAGAATGGTATTGAAAATAACAGAGGAAAACAATTCAACATGCAGATATTATGATTTTATAATACTAATATGAAAGAAATGGTGCTTTTGCCTTTCTGAAGAAGAAAATTTAGCCAGTAATTTCAATGTAAGGCATCAATTGTAATGAGTCTAAAGTCTTTTCCTCCAAGATATCCAAGAATACTGTACTCATTCTCTGGAGTAAATAAGTAATTATTTTAATTAGCTTTGCTTAATATTAATTTACTTGTAGCAAATACGTTAAAATGTCTGCTCACTTTCTTTCAATGTAATAACCTACATTTTTGTACCTGTACTCGAGTCATTCCCCCCCCCGAAGACCACCAGAGACCACCACCAATACAAATAACAAAGGAGTCATTTATTTGCAAATTCGAGGTTGGTCCTCCACGCACTCAGTAACTAGTGAAGCTAAGAGGCCCCCAGCATAGAATCAGCACATGTTTTGTAGTATTGAACAAACAACTTTAAAGAAGTTTTACATGAGAAATTACATGATTGGCTAAAATTTTAAGCAAACTAAGCTATGCATATGTGATTGGTAATATTATTATTGATGTCATTGATGGGAATTGTCTGGCCACTGGGTCACTGTGTCCTGCATGGCCACCCAGTGTTTGGTCCACGCATCTGGAGAAACTTCCTGTGGCTTTCCCAAGGATAGTTTATGTCTCAGTTGTTTGGGAATTGTTTTTCTTTTTGTGTCATTTGTGGGTCAAACCCATGGTTATTTTTATAATTCATACCTCATAAGATGGTTGCTAGTGTGTAATGGAGTTACTTAGGCCTTCATTGTGCCTCTTTAAGCTTTAGGCTTTCATTTCTCCCCTTTCTAATATGCACCTTAAGGGCCAATCATGGTCCTTACGAGCCTGCACTATGTCTTTTGTCAGGAATCAGTAGATATTGTGTTCACAATACCATCAGCTGCATGTTATTAACACATTCCTTAACAAACATCACTAGTAGATTGACAACACAAAGCCTTACTGTGAACACAAGTACCAGAATGATAATGGGGCCATCAGATTGGATATGAAGATGGTTATCCAAGGGGAATAATTAAACCATGACTCAAACCATCCTTCTTGTTTTTCTCTTTCTCTTTTTCATTTTGCTAGTCCCTCTCTTACTTTAGCTAAAGATTCTTTTACAACTCTGGAATGATTGGCGTAGAAGCATCATTCTTCCCGAGGGCAGCACATAGACCTCCTTGTTGTAAGAAAATTAAGTCCAGCTCCCATCTGTTCTGTAACACTACCACAGCTAAGGAGTCATGTGATTTTTGAAGGTAGGCTATAGTGCTTTCCAGGTTTTTGATATCCTCATCTATAGCGTAAAATGTTCTCTGAGTAATTAGGGATGCCACCCAAGTTCCTAGTCCAACTAAGCCCACTAGAACCTCAACTGTTACTGCTGTTACTATTTCTTTTTTAGCTTTTCGTGGCCAATAGCTTGCTGCAGACATCTTTTTCATCATGTCTTCCTGAGAATGGTAGAGTAGTTGTGTGATAAGTTGTACTATGACACAAAAACTGTTAGTCCTATTTCAAACTTCTAAATGGACGCAGGGGGTTAGGCTAGTTGAACATGCCCACCAAGCATCTTGAGGAGGTAATAGTTATCCTTCCTCTGGAATCCATTCTTCAGTCTGATTACTTAAGTGTGTAAAGTTAGTTGGTACTCATTCCACACATAACCCTTGTCCTATAACTGTCTGTAGAATAAGTTTTGCTTCCTTTTGTTCCCACCTGCATGATTTACTTGTTTTAACATTTGTCACATTCTGTATCAATGCAATACTCTCATAAAATGGAGGTCTCATATCAGAACACATCCAACAAGAGCTTGTAATATCAGCACGGGTCTAATTGATCACATTGTAAGTTTGAACCAACAGCTGCCATAGGGAATCCTCTGCCAAGGGGATGCTCTCCCTAAGTCTAGTCTCTCTTTTTCGAAGGAGATGGGATCATTACAGCCCAGAGCTCTTTCTTGTTGTCTACTTTGGGTTTATGGCAGAGACTGGTTTTAAAACTGTGTTTGGTCTGATTGCTGAAGGGGACTATCTGGCTGTGGCAATTGCTTGTAGGGTTATGAGAATGCCATCATGTGTCTCTCCCCATCTGTACAATCTTAGTCCCCAAGTCTTTTCTAATTCCCATCCTAGGGCTTGTTTGCCCTTGTCTGTGAACTGAACTTGCACTCTGGCATCATACTCCTGGGAGACCCTAATTTATTTACGTACAGACATCCCATTAAAATGGATGCCCATTGGTCCTGGTTTGTTATACATAATAAAGTCTCCTCCCTTTCCTTTCCATTTTCCTGAGGTAATTGTTTTGCAGCCCCAGCTCTTACAGTAAAAGTCCTCTGGTCCTCCCACAATTACTAGTTCTTCCTTCCCCTGGGCATACATACCATTGCCTCCATCTACATTTCATAAGCCTATATCCTTCCCATACACCATCAGCAAGCTGACACAAGTTAAATGGAAGCTTGTCGGGGAACCATAGGGACAGTCCCTCTTTCATGGCCAAAGGTAAACGTTTACCCATTACCTGATTACTAACAGTCACGTACAATTATATGGGCAGTGGGGATTGCCGGCACTTAGTACTATGCTAATACAATTTCCACTTAAGGTATACACCAATAACCAATTCATGACTAAGTCCTTTTACGGTTCAATTTGACCTTTAAAGGATTTTCTTTGGAGCACAAGACTTGGCACACTGGGTCCTCAACGAGATCTGCTATGGTATCTGCAGGCTTTGCATGAGAATGGTGGATCCAGGTAGTGATGCCATCGACTTTGAGGGCCGTCAGAGTCATCAAGATGATCACATAAGTTCCTTTCCACCTCGGCTCCAGGTTTTCCTGTCGGTGTCTTTTCACCAGGACCCATCTCCAGGGTGGAAGTTAACTTGTACAGCGCCTTCTGTCCCTCTGTTAGGAGAACAAAATTTCTGAGTAATCATCTTTTCTAGGCAACTGTTCTGACAAATTAAGAATTGTGGGAAGGGGCACTCCGAATACAATTTCATAAGGGGAAAGACCAATTTTAAAAGAGGAATTGCATACACTGTATAAGGCAAAGGGAAGGAGAGTTACCCAGTCACCGCCAGTCTCCATGGCCAATTTGTTCAGGGTGTCTGTTAGAGTTCTATGCATCCTTTCTATCTGTACTGAATTTTGGGGTCTACAAGTACAATGCAATTTCCAATCTGCCCCAAGAGTACTTGCAAGTCCTCGACTTACCTTGGACAAGAAAAACTGGTCCACTATCGGATCCTATCATAATAGGGAAGCCAAACCTGGGTAAGATTTCTTCTAGTAACTTCTTAGCCACCACCTGTAATGTTTCGTGCTTATGTAGGAAAGTCTTCTACCCATCCTGAAAAGGTATCTATGAAAACTAACATGTTTATATCCATACTTGCCAAGTTTAATTTCCGTGAAGCCCACTTTCCAGTAAGTTCCTGGTCTATCTCCTCTTATTTGACTGCCTGTTACTGTCTGGTTCTTCCTTTCATTTGTCAGTTGACATGCCTTATGGTCCCTGACAATCTGTTCTATTTTAGCATGACTATTTTTGATCCTAAGTCCAGCATTTTCTCACCAGATCTTACATCTTCCTAGCACCCACATGGGTGCTTTGATGGAACTAAAGCAGTACTTTCTTCCCTAACTGCTCGGTAAGATAATGATGCTCTTAGAATCTCTCCCACCAACCATTTAGGCATTGTGCCATCAGCAGTTGATCAATCCATTTCATGTGCTCAGTGGTGTATATTGGAGTGTCCAGAATAGTTCTTGTACCACAGTCTGGGAGGTTAATCATCATTATAGATTACCTTTGTATTGCCAACTTCCAGGCTGTTCTGTCGGCCAGGTTATTGCCTTTACGCACATCATCTTTAGGTTTCTAAGTCCAGGGCAATGAACAATGGCTAACTTAGGCAGCCAAACAGCAGTAATTAAAGTCAAGATTTCATCTTTATTTTTGATGATTTTTTCTTCAGCTGTCAGTAATCCTCTTTTTTTGTAAATAACTCTGTGTACAATGAGCCATTGCAAATGCATACCGACTGTCAGTGTACACAGTCTTTTGTCCTTTCCCAGTGTTAGAGGTTGGGTCAGGGCTATTAAACTTGGCTCTCAAGGTTGATGTGCCTACTGGTAGAAGTTCAGGACAGACCACATCAGTCTCAGTCACTACTGCCGCTCCCGCATAACTGTCTCTGATGAACAAAGTTGCTTTTGTCTGTACACCACATGAGTTCAGCGTCTTGCAACAGCTGGTTTCCTTAAGTCCTCTTGGATGTTATGGCCTTGGGCCAGGATTTCTGAGCAGTTATGTAGCAGCATGTTTACGTCTGGATCTGGTAGCAGAGTCGCCGGGTTGAGAGCTAATCAAAGGGTTGATTAGCAGTCCTTGGTAATGGGTTAATCAGGCATTGCTGAGCCACAGATCTGGTGGTTGCTTTAAACACACCCTCAATAGTGTGTGTGTGTGGGGGGTGGTCACATAGAGTTCCTGTCCCATGGTTAGCTCATCTGCGTCTTTTAACCATCAGAGCAGTAGCCACTATCATTCTCAGACATTATGGCCATCCTGCTGCTAGTGAGTCTAATTTGTTTGACAAGTAAGCTACTGGACTCCTCCATAGCCCAAATTTTGGGTTAGGACTCCTTTTGATATCCCATTATGTTCATTCACATATAAGTAAAAGGGTTTAGTGGCATCAGGGATTCCCCAACACTGGAGCTGATAATAAGGCAATTTTTATCTGTTCAAAGGCTCGTTCAGGTTCTTCTGTCCATTGAGACAGTTGCTTCTCTTTGGTAGCCTGGTAAAGAGGTTTAGCAAGCTCCATAAACACGAGAATCCACAGACAGCAAAAGCTGACTGATCCCTAAAACACCCTTACTTTGTGCTGTGACCAGAGTGTTGGAAATTTAAAGACAGTTTCTTTTCTGGCTTTCATGAGCCATGACTGCCCCCTTTCAATAAATAATCCCAGTAAGTTACCTCTGATTTGCAGGTTTGAGCTTTCTTGGCCGATGCTCATTAACCAAAGTTTCCCAAAGTCTGGAGTAAATTTCTGTTCCTTGCATGCATTCTTTATCGATTTCAGTGGCAATTAATAAGTCATCCACATATTGCAACAAAGTCAGACCATGGTTGCTTCCCCTAAACTCACCCAAGACCTTATGCAGAGCTTCAGTAAAGAGTGTTGGTGAGTTTTTGAATCCTTGAATGAGTCTGTCCAGGTCAGTGGTCTGTTGATACCTCTTTGACATCTGTCCACTCAAAGGCAAAGAGATCTTGAATTCTGGGTGTCAAGGGTAGGCTGAAAAAGGGCATCTTTAAAATCTAATACGGTATACTACTGCTTATTTGGAGGCAGGGTGCTCAGGAGAGTGTAGGGTTTGGGTAGGGTAAGGTGAATTTCCTTTACCCTTTTATTGACTTCCCTTAAGTCCTGTACTGGCCTATATTCATTACAGTTGGGCTTGCAGATCGGTAGCAGGGGAGTGTTCCACGCTGACTGGCAGGGTCACAATATACCCAGTTCTAGCAGAAAACCTAATGTGGAGTGTTATTCCATCCATGCTACATGGACATAGGTTACTGAACTCTAACTGGGTCCGCCCCTGGTTTTACCTCGATGAAGAAAGCTGGTCTATGTTTCGCTAGTCCCACTCCACCAGTCTCTGCCCAACCTTCCAGATACCTTTCCAGCCTATAGGTGATTTCTTGTTCAGGAGGCTGGGGTGTTTGGAGCAAACCGGTACTCATCTTCTAGGTCCAGAGTCAATACTTGTATTGGTCTTCCTTGAGCATCCTCCACCTGGGGGCCTTCTGGATAGAAGTGAATCTGTGCCTACACCTTGATTAACAAGTCTCTTCCCAAAAAGGGATAAGGGCTTTCTGGAATAACCAAGAATGAGTGGGGACACTGGTCCCATCCCCAGGTCCATTCTTCTTTTGGTGGTCCATGAGTATTGTTTAATCCCCATGACTGCTTGCAACCCAAGAGGTTTATTTGAGATTTTTCCTTGAGGCTTTATTAAAGCCGAGTATTAAGCCCGGCTATCCATTAGAAATTTTACTGGAGTCCCCTCCACTTTTAGCATTACCTTGGGTTCAAGGAGGGGAAATGAACCCTGAGGTCCCTATTCATTATTAGCCAAGATTGTTAACCATTAGTGTCCAGGTTCTATGCAGCTGGCACTAGCTTTGTTCAAAGTTCCCTTTTCTTAGGACATTCTTTGGCCTAATGCCTATTTCTTGGCAGTAAGTGCACTGATCTCTGCATAGACCTCCACTATTTGGGCGTTGTAGGGTTTCCGTCCTTGTAAGACCATGTATAATTTAGCCAAAATGGTATGATTGCAGGCTGCTGCCCTGAGACCCCGCCATTAGAATCTTGCGGTAGACCCATAATCTCCCCTAACTTCTGCAGTGTTGTAGTCCCAACCGTTGCTTGGAGCCTGGTTAATGGAAAAGATGCATTGATTAAATTAGGATTAGCAGTAGGCTGCCCGTCATCACCGGGAACTAGTTTCTTGGCCTCAGTTTGAATCATTTCTCTTTCTTTCGAGGTGAACAAGACCCAAAATAACTGCTGGCAATCATCCCTGGTCGGCAGTTGCATGAACATTACACTATCTAGGAGAGAAATCAAATCTTTGGGATTATTTGAAAATTTTGCATTTTGTGTTTTCCAATTATATAAGTCACTCATTGAGAAGGGCCAATAGTGAAGTCGGGGGTCTCCAGTTTCATCCAGTCGTCCCAATTTCTCTGAGCGGCAGAATCTCTGTGGTGTCAGGGAGTCTCAGGCTGGCAGCTATCTGAATGTGACCACGAGTTCTTCCTGCTGGCCCTTCCAAGTTGCTGCTGGCTCCTTGATCCTTGCCTCCTGCTGCCTCCCCTTGCTCCATGGGGGGTGGAGGAGGCAGCAGTGAAGGGTATGGGGGGAGATCGGAGTCTAAGGAGAGAAGAAGATCCTCACTCCCTTCTTGTAAAATGGGATATAAGGGGACTGAGGGGGTAGTTGACGTATCTTTTTATTGATGCTAAAATCTTGTTTTTATCCACAGAAAGGGGTAGAAAGGGAGACAGACACTTTGGGGATTCCTACACCAAATTCTGCATACTAAAGTATAGGGAATCTGATCGGGGTGCCCTGTGCTATCTGTTAAAAAAAACCCTTCGTTTAACCTTCTAAATAGTATTTAGCCCAAATGTTCCTTTGTGGGGGGCATCCACCTCAAACGTAGGCCACTCTGACTTATACAAAGTAAGTAATTTTTCTTTTTTAAGTTCAACATCTAAATTGTTAGCTCTTTCCTTATCATCTTTAAAATTAGCTGTCAGAAAGGTAAAAGGTATACTTTGGTTCTGACCCCATTTCAACATATATCAATCCAAACACAAGACAAGAAAAAAGGAGGAAGGCAATTACAAATGTCACAAAATGAAACAACTTGTGCTTTCAGGGATTTAGGGTGTAACCACAACTCAGAGTGTCCCAAGGAGAAAAGTGTGGATTGGCTGGCCTGTCTCCAATCCCAAAGGGGTAGAGGGAGACACTTGATGTTTCAGCAGTGTCATCTGGCAAAAGACTACCCTACTCCCTCTTTGCTTCAAGTGGGCCAAATTTCTAAGCCAAATTTCGCCCTTCGAGGAGGAAGAAAAGAGCGTCTGAGAAAGTAATTATTGTTGGACAAGGAACAGAACCAAGACTAACAACTTTAAATGGAGGCAAATAGGGTTTCCAGGCATCCGCGTCAGAATGAATGTGAAAGAGGAAATGTTCCATGAAAGCCACAATACAGACAGACACACAGACATTAAGACAAGACACATTAACAGCATGTGCATGGTAGTCTGACAGACAGAAAGTGATGGACTACAGAGAGGAAAACTCCCAAATGTCTGCACTAGTGGAGAGTCTACCTTGTAAACTATCAAACAGAAAGTGACAGACTACAGGTGGGCCCAAATGTCGCACTAGTGCATAGTTTACCTCCCTAGGGCATCCGGAGGATGTCTCCTACTGGTCCTGTTGGCTGCTTTATAGTGCATTCACCAAGACTTCTTGCCAACTCCAATACCCAAACTGCAAGCTACAAAAAATACCATACATGGGGCTGGGAGGGTGGCTCAGTAGTAGAGCACCTTGCCTTGCATGCAAGAGGCCCTGGGTTCGATTCCTCAGCACCACATAAGCAAAAAGGAAAAAAATGCTGGAAGTGGTGCTGTGGCTCAAGTGGTAGAGTGCTAGCCTTGAGCTGAAGAGCTGAGGGACATTGCCCAAGCCCAGAGTTCAGGCCCCACGACTGGACCCACCCCCCCCCCAAAAAAATACCGGATAGTTACAAAGGGGCAATGCCTTAACTTACCAGCCGTTCTTTGCTATTCCCTGATCAGGTGTCAGGGTGGGCTTATGAGGGAGATCCCGGATGCACACCTATCTGTTGTACCTGGATTCAAGACCCACCGAAGACTACCAGAGACAACAACCAATGCAAATGACAAAGGAGTCGTTTATTTGCAAGCTCGAGCTTGGTCCTCCACACACTCAGTAACTGGTGAGGCTAAGAGACCCCAAGCATAGAATCAGCACAGTTTTTATAGTATTGAACAAACAACTTTAAAGCAGTTTTACATGAGAAATTACATGATTGGCCAAAATTTTAAGCAAACTAAGCTATGCATATGTGATTGGCTAATATTATTATTGACGTGTTATTGACGGGATTTCTCCGGCCACTGGGTCACTGTGTCCAGTATGGCCACCCAGTGTTTGGTCAATGCATTTGGAGAAAATTCCTGTGGCTTTCCCAAGTATAGCTTATGTCTCAGTTGTCTGGGGAATTGTTATGCTTTTTGTGTCATTTCTCGGTCAAAACCATGGTTATTTTTATGATTCATACCTCACAAGATGGTTGCTAGTATGTAATGGAGTTACTTAGGCCTTCCTTGTGCCTTTTTAAGCATTAGGCTCTTCAGATTTCATATTATTACTGTCTCTTCATACATGCCTGAAATCACTATTTCAAAGTAACACAAACAGAAAAACAAAAATTCCCTGATACAAACCATCACAAATCCTAAATTATGTGAAAAAATGCACAATATAAAAAATAAACCTGAGGAAGAGGAAAAACTATGGCAGAATAACAACAGAAAATTATGCTAGCTCTCTCTAATGAAACAGAGATTTAGAGTCCTATCAGGTACTCCACTTCTAGAGGGTCAGCTACAATTATATGTAGATATACAATCCAAAAGAAGATATTATACTGTCTTCAAAAGCACACAAAAATCTAGGAAAAGTTACTCAGCCAGGAAGGTGACTGCTGTGACTGTGTTGGCCAACATACTCAAAAGCACAACTGCAGTGTGGAAATAAAAGGTCCACATGGGAAAACATCATGAACAGAGTCAGTCACATTTAAAACACAGACACAATTCACCTTACCACTGGACAGTCCGAACTGTCATTGGAACCACAAGTATTAACATCACAACATCTCACCACAACTGATCTCTTCTCCTGCACTTAATCTCTTCTCCTGCACTTAATGGTCTAGACAAAAACCTAATTCCAGAAAAAAAAATCACAACAGAAGACCAAAGCAACACCTGGCAAATCAACCAAGAACATAGATAGTCACCTATTAAGATCATAGATCCCCCAAATGAAAGCCAAGAAATCTTCCAAATGGACAGAACAAATCAGAAAAATATGAGGAAAGTGATGCCAAGGTAATATAATTCACAAAGTAAATAAAAAGGCATTAGAACAGACAATCAAGGACCTAGAAGATAGTTTTCAAAATACATTACAAATAGTGCTGAAAAATGTGGTTAATGAAAAGATGCAAAACCTCTACAAGGAAACTTGTGAACAAGATGAGCCCAACTAAAGATTAGCAAAATCATTCATGGAGACTCCAAACAGAAAGAAAAATAAATTCTGAGAAAGCAAGAGTGTCCAAGGAAAAAAATAGATACCTAGTTAAACGATATTAGAGAAGACACAGCTAAAACCCATATCCCCCAACTCCCCACCCAAAGAATAGTTTAAAGAAAGTCCATACAAGATCTAAAAAAAGCTTTAATAAAGACATAGATGCCCTAAAAATAACCAATTATAAGGCAAGGAAATAAAAAACAAAATAGAATGTCTCCATTGAAATAGATGATATGGAAGATAATCTCAGGGATCATAGACAGAATAGGTCTAATAGGAAAGAGGAAATAATCATTTAGAACAAATCCAAGAAATAAGAAATGATCTTGCTGGAAGTTCAAGACTCAGAAGATCAAATTGGGGGAGATAGGTATCAAGAAGGAGAAGAGCAGGAAACTAAATGGATGGGAAACATATTACAGAATACTAGCAAAGATCATTCCAAATATCCAAAGAGATAGGCTCATTCAGAGAAGAGAAGCCTTTAGAACACCAAACAGAGAATACCAGAACAGAACAAACCACCACCACGTCATAATCTATTAGAGGATCATTAGAGATCAAAGAAAGGATTCTTAAATCTGTCAGGAGAAAAGACGGATTATTTATAAAGGATATACAGTCAGAATAAATACAGGCTTCTTAGCTGATATGGTCAAAAGGAGAGCCTGGCATGATATATGACAAACATTAAAGGCAAACAACTACCAACCATGAATATGGTCCCAAGCCAAACTCTCCTTTACATTAAAAGGATATGTAAAAATATTTCATGACAAAGAAAACTTGAAACAATGTATCTCTACCAAATCAGCAGGATAGAAGTTATTCAAATATATCCTACATAGAGAAGATCAAGAAGAACAGCAACTGGTTATATAAAATGTTCCCTACCTGAGAACAAGGTAAATATATTAAGAGTAGATGAGGCACAGCTCCTAACAGCAGGTGCGTAACATAGCAGGACTTATCAGATATTTCACAGTCTTAACCTTTAATATAAATGGGCATAATTTTCCAATTAGAAAACATAGATGATTAAATATTAGTATCAAAAAGATGCATCTATCTAGTATCTACAAGAGACACATTTTACTGACAAAAACAAACACAGACTCAAACTGAAAGGCTGGAAGGAAAATTTTCAAGCACCATAAAAAGGCCACAGAATTACTAACATAAGATAAAATAGAATTCAAATTAAAATTAGTAGGAAGAGACATCATATATTGATAAAAGCAACTCTCCATTAGGAGGATATAACAAGTCTAAATATCAATGCCCTGAATCCAGGAGCACCCCCACTTCATCAACCAAATACTACTTAACCTAAAAACACATCTCAACACATCATTGTTATCAATGGATAGGTCATCTAAGCAAAACTCAACCAAGAAACTGAAGACCTAAATAACTACATTGACCACCTGGTCCTAACAGATATCTACAGAATATACATTCAGTGTCAGAATATAAATTCTTCGCAGCAGCTCATGGAAGAGTCTACAAAATAGAACATATCCCGTGGTAGAGTGCTTGCCTTGCATTAATGATGCCCTGGGTTCGATTCCTCAGCACCACATAAACAAAAGAAAAAAGCCGGAAGTGGTGCTGTCGCTCAAGTGGTAGAGCACTCGCCTTGAGCTGAAGAGCTGAAGGACAGAGCCCAGGCCCAGAGTTCAAGCCCCACAACCGGACCCCCCCCCCCCAAAAAAAAGAAATTCTATCTAAATTGAAAGAAAAATTGATCAAATTCCCAAATCTTGTCAGAACACAACAGAATAAACATAATTAAACAGCTAAAGTAAAAAAATTCTCAAAACCATGAAGACTGAACAACACATTGCTGAATGACCAATGGGGCACTGAATACATTAATATGAAAATCTGAAAGTTTCTGAAATTTAACAAATTGAACACACAAAATACCAAGTCCTCTGGGACACAAAAATGCAGTACTTCGAGGAAAATTTATAGCTCTGAGTGCCTACATCAAGCAATTGGGGAAATCTCAAGCCTGTATATTAATTATATACCTCAAATTTCTTGAAAACAGGAATAAGCCCAAACTCATAGCAGTAGACAGAAACAAACAAAAAAATTAAATCAGAAATAACTAAATAAAGACAAAATAAAACATAAAAAGATCAACAAAATAGAGTTGGTTCTTTCAATAAATTAACATACTTGACAGACCCTTGACAAATCTGACTAAGAAGAGAACTCTTATATATACAAAGATAAATAGAAAGCCCACCAATTGGGAGAAGATCGTTACTTGCTCTGCAACAGGCAATGGCCTCATATATAAAATATATTTAGATCCCCAAAAGGAAACCCCCCCAAAAACAAATCCTCAAAGAAACAACAACTTCAGGCTGGGAAGGTGGCTCAGTGGCAGAGCGCTTGCCTTGAATGTCTGAGGCCCTGTGTTGGATTCCTCAGCTCCACATAAGCAAAAAGAAAAAATCCAGAAGTGGCGCTGTGGCTCAATTGGCAGAGCGCTAGCCTTGAGCTGAAGAGATAAGGGGCAGCGCCCAGGCCCAGAGATCAGGCCCCACGACCGGACACCCCCCCCCCAAAAGAAACAACAACCCTCTGAATAAGTGGACTACAGATTTAAAGAGAGACCTCTCTGAAGCAGAAATATGAATGGCCAATAGACACATGAAGAAATATGCAACATTTCTGGCCATAGAAATGCAAATCAAAGCAACATTTTGATTCCACCACAGCCCAGTTAGAATGACCATTATGAAGAAAACTAATAACAACAGATGATGGGCTGGTGGGGATGTGGCCAAAAAGGAACATTACTACACTATTGGTGGAAATGTAAACTTGTTCAAAACTCCATAAAGAAGTATAGAGTTTCCTCCAAAGAGTTCCCTATAACTCAGCAAACAAACTACTGGGCATTTACCCAAATGACCACAAACAAGGACACACTAAAGCTACAATCCAACTATGTCCATTGTAGCATTATTTACCATAGCTAAGAAATGGAACCAACACAGATGCCCCTGTGTAGATGAATCGATCAAGAAAATGTCATATATATTCACAATAAAAATTCTATGCTTCTGTCAGAAAGAATGACATTGCCCCATTAGTAAGGAAATGGAATCACTTGGAAAAAATAATAAGTCAAACAAGCCAGACCCAAAGAATCATAGGCTACATGTTTTCATTCATTTGGAAAAACTAGAATATGCCTAGGATATTCTTAGAAAAGATCAGAATAGCTTAATAGCTATATGTATATCACCTGAAAATTATGCTTATTGAAATGAGCTCCAAGAAATGAATACAAGATAATTTTTTGTTCTAATTTCTTTTTATTTTAATTTGTGAACATACTGTACAGAGGGGTTACAATTACATTAGCAGGATAATGCATACATTTCTTACCAAGCATTGCACCCTCCTCCTTTGTTTACCATTCACAACCCTTCCCAGCCTCCCCCCACTCACCTAATCCTCCCCCCCCTCCCCCCCCCCCCCCCGCACCAACATTGTAAAGCTCGTTTTTGACAGGATAACTTGTGCTTCTCATTGTTGCAACAGGTCCACCTATCCTTAAACGACTTGTTTTTCCCCATCTCCTCCACAAGTTATACTGACATCAAGTATAGTGAAAGCAGGGGTTATACTGTGGGGGAGGGACATGCAAAGCAACAAAGAGATAATCTTATAAATGCCTTAGAAACAAATGCATGAAAGAAAAAAACATTAAAATACATATCTTAGGGTTCATTTTCCTAACATCACATTATCTGACCTTTTCCGCTTGACTCATACATATACTAGATATTGCAAAAAAGTGAAACCATGGGACCTATGTTTCTTTGGGCATGGGTTACTTCACTTAATATAATTTTTTCCAAGTTTTTCCATTTCCTAACAAATGGGACCATGTCATTGTTTCTGATAGAGGCATAGAATTCCATTGTGTATATATACCACATTTTCTTGATCCATTCATCTACTGAGGGGCATCTGGGTTGGTTCCAGATCTTAGCTCTGGTAAATAATGCTGCAATAAACATAGTTGTGCTGGTAGCCTTAGTGTGGTCTTGTTTGTAAACATTTGGGTAAATGCCCAAAAGGGGGATTTGTGGGTCATAGGGGAGCTCTATGTGAAGTCTTTTGAAGAACCTCCATACTACTTTCCAAAGTGGTTGAACACGTTTACACTCCCACCCCAACAGTGAAGTAAGGTTCCCTTCTGTCCACATCCCCTCCAGCATCTGTTGTTAGAGTTCTTGATTTTTGCCATTCTAACTCGAGTGAGGTGGTATCTCAATGTTGTTTTAATTTGCATTTCTTTTGTGGCTAGGGATGTTGAGCATTTCTTCATGTGTCTGTTGGCCATCCTTCTTTCTTCTTCAGAGAAGTTTCTCTTTAAATCTTTAGCCACTTATTTATTGGGCAGTTGTTTCTTTGAGGATTTGTTGTTGGGGGATTTAAAATTTTGAGTTCCAAGTATATTTTAGATATGAGACTAATATAGTGAACTGTTTTTCAGTAATTTCTATTTACTTTTTCCCCTTTGGTTTATTCCCTTAAGTCACTGTTTTTGATTTCTTTACCCTTTGTCTTATATATAAGTTAATCTGATTTGGGGAAAGGAAGGGAAATCACAGAAATGGTGGGACAAAGATTAAACAAAGCAACAGTGATATACACTAGACACTATGTTAGAAATGAAGTTTACAACTTTGGGGAAATGGCATGTCAGGGTTGGTGGAAGCAGGAAAAAAATGAGGAAGCAGTAACAAAAAATGTACTCATTACTTATGTAACTCTAACGCATCTCTCTGAATATCACCTTCATAACAAAAAACACCGAAAAACCAATAAGAGAACTCACCCAAATAGAGAAAACTAGAGAAAAAAGTGAGGCATCACAACATCAATAAGGAAAATTGAGAATATTATAAGAAAGTACTTTGAAAACTGTATGCCAATCACCTGGAGAATCCTGGAGAAATTGATGCTTTCCTATACTCGAGCTGAGCCAAGAAGTGATACATAAGAAGTAATGAAAATTAAATATCACTAATCACTAAAAATTTTCCCATACCAGAAAAATCTAGTACTCAATGGATTTACCATGAAATTAAGGGCTGAAAAAAAACCTTACAATACTCAGATTTAACTCTTCAATGGAATAGAAAGGGAAATGGAATTATTAAACACATTCTATGAAGCTAGAATTAGACTCTTTCCCAAATTGATAGGGACTCATCAAAGAAAGAGAACTATGAACCCAACTCTTTGATAAGCATTGATGCAAACTTCTCAATAAATTTCTCACCAACTATTTCAGCAACTAACAAAAAAATCATATGCTATGATCAAACAGTATTCATCCTAGGATACAATTGGATTCAATATACTTGTCAATAAACATAACACACACCATCAGTAGAAGTAGGGGAAAGAACCACATGATCATCAATATGGGTGTAGAAATAGCTTTTAACAAGCTCCAATGCCCCTTTATGATTAAATGTCTGAGAAGCTAGGAATGCATGGAACTTTCTTAAATATAATACAGAGTATGTATATATTGAGAGATAATAAGCGTGTACTTAATGGTGGAAGCATGAAGACATTAAAACCAGGAATGAGAAAAGGATGTCCACTCTATCTACTATTCTTCAATATAGTAGTGGACTTTCTAGCAAGAGCAATAGGCAAGAGAAAAACATAAAGGGGATCCAAATAGGGAAAAAGTAAAACTATCCCTTTTTACAGATGAAATGATCCTGTATATAAAGGACACTATAGCTTCCTCCCCCATGTTAGTAAAGGTGATGCTAACCTTCAGCAATGTAACAGGGTATAAAACCCAAAACAATCAGTAGTTTTTCTGTGTTACCAACAATGTGAACATCCACACTGAACTCCAAAACACAACCTCATATGTATTAACCTCAAAATCAAATCAAATCTATTCAAAACAAAACAACAACAACAAAACTAGGAATTAATAAATTTAACTAAAAATGTGAAAAACCTCTGCTCTGAAAACTTTACAACACTAAAATAGGAAATTTAAGGAGATTCAAGGAAATGGAAAGTCTTTCAATGCTCCTGGTTGGAAGAATTAACATTGTGAAACTTCAATACTGCCCCCAAACAATTGACAGTGCAATACCCATCAAAATCCCATCAATATTCTTCAATGCAGTAGAGAAAGCAATCTGAATGTAATAAGAAATTACAAAATTACAGATGAACCAAAGGCTTAGAAATGAAATCATGGGCAATTTTACACACACACACACACACACACACACACACACACACACACACACACACAATGGAATTCTATTCACCCATCAGAATGGATGACTTTTCACCAGTCTTAAGGAAAATGAAAGGCTTGGGAAAATTATACTAAAAGAAAGGAATGGACACTCAGAGCAATATAGTTTTCATAGATTCATTCATTTATGGTAGCTAGAAGGTGCCTACAAATCTACAAGTACAAGACAAATTCTACATCGTCCCAGATAGAATGGCCATTTTCAAGAAAACTGACAATAGCGAATACTGACAGGGATGTAGCCAAGTGGGAAATTAAACTTGTTCAACCACTCAGGAATGCAGTACGGACGTTCCTTAAAAGACTAAACATAGACCTCCCTTAACACCCAGTAATTCCTGTCTTGGGCAGTAATCCAATAAGTAACAAGCAAGCTCACATGAAAGCTACCAGCATAACTATGTTCAGGGCCCAGACCCAGAGTTCAAGGACTGGAAAACAAGTTACCACTGATGGTATTTTTTCCCCAAATAGGAACCTTTTTTTGAGGCGGGGGGATCTGGTCATGGGTCCTGAACTCTGGGCCTGAGCACTGTCCCTCAACTCTTCAGCTCAAGGCTAGCGCTCTACTACTTGAGCCACAGCGCCACTTCCAGCTATTTTCTTTTTGCTTATGTGGTGCTGAGTAAGCCAATCCAGGACCTCATGCATATAAGGCAAGCCCTCTACCACTGAACCACCTTCCCAGCCCCAAATATGAATCTTTTGACATAAGATACCAAATCATTCTATTTGTAGCAGCTAGGATAGGACTTAAATGTAGTGGGTGATAAAATCGCTTCTTTATTGAATGTTAGAAAAGATGTATGCAGTACAAGAAAAGGGAGATTTGTTGTTGTTGTTGTTATAGGGGCTTGAAATCTGGGCTTGGGCACTGTCCCTGAGCTCTTCAACTCAAGGTAAGGGCTCTACCGCTTGAGCCACAGTGCCATTTCTGTTTTTCTGGTGGTTAAATGGAGATGAGTCTCTGAGACGGCTTTGAACTACAGTCCTCAGATCTCAGCTTCCTTAGTAGCTAGGATTAGAGCTGTGAGCCACTGGCACCAAGCTAAAAATGGGAGACTTTTATAAAATAAAATCTACCTCTTCACCTGTGTCTAAACCTCAGATATCACTATTAGAACACTTCATCGTTGACTCATTTCATCAGACATTTGTAAATTTTCTTTTTTCCTTCATGTGAGAATATTGCAGTCAATATCAACTCAGCTGTGGGACTGGTTCAATTGTATGGTAATTGCTAGCACCTAAATCAAGAACATTTAGATCAAAACAAATGAAACCCTCATTTGGAATAATTGTTTTCTCTTTTTATTACAAATCTGTGCTTTATTACTTCCTAATGTGATAATGGAACTCCTAACAGAGTGATTATATTTTCTTTTTCTTCAGCAATTGGCCTTTTCCCACATGTGGTCAAATATTTAAGAATTCAAAGATTTCCATTGACAATTCATTAAGCTGATGTCTAAGAAAATGTGCATTTCTGGAATGTGGTCTGCTGTCTTGTTCTTACATGCACAGGACTTCTATGATTTATTTGTTCTACAAGGAATACTATTTTCCAATCTTTGTGTGACCAATTTTAATCTCTCTGATCAATCTTTCTGACCCTCTCTCTGGAGTCTCATTTCAGTCTGCCTCATCAAAAATATCTTATTTATCAACTAAATTACTCTCAGCTTCTGTTTTTTGCCTGACTTCATATAGGCTATGATAGCAGCCTTGACTGGCAGTGCTTACTGGAGTTATTTGTTTGTTTGTTTTATTTTTAGAGGTCTAGGATTACTCTTTGATGTATTGGCTTCTCTGGGCCCCAGTGATCCGCTGGCCTAGAGTCAATGGGTTTTTCTCCTAAACATACAAATACAGCTGACTAAATTCCTGTTTTAATTGTCTCAAAATGTGGCAATCTGGCTTCCTTGGAAATCCAGTTATAATCCACTGTAACCACTTACAGAAATGGTCTATCAAGATGGCTTTTCAATGTTGACTGTAAAAAATGTTCATTTCCAACTCACCACCATAAAACAGATCACATCCCTGGGAACAAAATTTTAGAAAGAAGGATCCCCTTCCTTCCTTCTCTTATGATATATCAAACCATAATATTCTGCAGTTGTGGCCAGCCTGGAGCACATTTTCGCAAGAATATTCTGTAATGTAAAAGAGGATCAACTATCAAAATAAAGGTGAAAATACTTATCTACTACAGACGGATTTATCTGGTTTATATCTGTTGTTATTTTCATTACTAAAAACACATGGATAATTTATATCGGGATTAGACAAGTGGCCAAGGATTAATGGAATAAACATTGAGTTTATTTTCATATATCCAATATAATACACTTATCCTTTTATAGAAAATTAAATCCAACTGTAGAAACAATGTCAGAAATATAAAATAAGCCTTAATACGTATAATCAGGCACACGTACACCATCATCTACTCAGAAATTCATTCTGTCTATAAATATTCATTTGGTACAAAACAATAAAAATTTAATTAATGAATATGACTTTTATGTATCATCTGAAATACTCCTTGTGTCTATAATTGCATATAATTGTATAGTTGTCACCTAGACAAGAATTTAACATGCATGTAGAAATCAAATTTCTAGAATATAAGCTAGATGAGAGGAGACATACCCTCATGTAATGTGTGGTGAATTTTTACAATTCTGAACCGTTCCACCTAATACCAAGAGTCATGTGCAATAATTTATTATTTGATGTTAAGATGATTTCTAAGTGCAGAATACACTTAGAATTATTATATTAATTCACAGAAATGAAACAATAATGACATATTATGTGTTAAAATTCTAATGCTTCTCAATTTTACAATTCATAAAATATATTGTTAAAATTAGTTTCACTTTCTTCTTTTCTGTAGGTGCTGAAATTAAACTTATATATTTAACATTGAATATTAAGAAAGCAATAATAAGTAACCTACTATTAAAATGATATACTATTAAACTGTGATTTGAATTATATTTCTAACAAATTGTGATGTAAACAACATTTGTCATTTGTTATTGTTGGTCCAAGTCATCTCTTCACCTTAATTTTTTAGTTTTCTATTTTATCTCTGTTGGTTTGCTGATTGTGCATTTTGTTTTCCCTTTTCAGTGACTGACATTAGGCTGTAAATCTGTATGCTAGTTTATTACTTCCTAAGGTAAAGTCAAATTATTGCTCTCTGCAGCTGTTCTACTCTATTATACTACAGTACTTCTCCCACTCCCATCTCCTGTATTGCTGCTCTCATATATTTTATTTTTATTTAAATTTGATTGTCAAGGTAATGTACAGAGGGGTTATAGTTACATAAGTAAGGTAATCAATTCATTTCTTTTCTAATTTTTTTACCTCTTCTCCAATGTCTCTCCCTCTTCACTGCCAACAACCCCCCCAAGATCATTTCCAACATGTGGTCTTGTGAGTACATAGTTGCATAGGTTCCCCCTTTGTCTTTTGTCTCACCATTTTATTTTTTCCCTTTCCTTTGTCTAGTTCCCTAGTTCCCTAGTTTTAATACCCAGGGTATGAAAATCAAATACAATGATTACAGGGGATAAACCATTGGTGGGGAAAACACAAAAGGATGAAAAGAAATCACGTAGTACTTTAAGAACAACAACAACAAAGAACATGTCTTGGAGTTCATTTCACTTGGAATCACCTTATAAGGTCATATGAACATAGCTATTGAGTTATTCTGCTCATCTAATAAGATTATCCTTATGTACACAATAATGCTCCCCTTTTTACCCAATAATCCCACTACTGGGCATTTAACCATGTGACTACAAACAAGACCACACTGAAGCTACCAGCACAATTATGTTTATCACAGTATTATTTACCATAGCTAAGATATGGAATCAACCCAGATGCCCCTCAGTAGAAGAATGGATCAAGAAAATGTGACCCACACACACACACACATACACACATACACATACATGGAATACTATGCTTCCATCAGAAACAATGATACCACCTTATCTGTAAGGAAATGGAAGATCTTGGAACAAATCATATTAACTGAAGTAAGCCAGATTTAAAGGAACATAGGTCTCAAGGATTCCCCTTATTTGTAGTAATTAGTTTACTTCAAGGAAAATTTCCTGTATTTTAATTTGACATTTTGTTCTATGTTGAGCATACATTATTGCTATATTTTTTGTTATTATTTCCTTTTTTTGAGGAGGCCTAACATTTATTTAACCAATAAAGTGAAGTATGTAGCCACTGTATCAGGTGTAATATAATGTATCTTCTTAATATTTTTTATTGTGAAAATACCGTACAGAGGGGTTACAATTACATGGGCAAGGTAATGAGTATATTTCTTATCAAGCACTGTTGATTCCTCCTTTGTTTCCCCTTGCCATCTTATCAATCCCCCTGCCCCGTGCCAAAGCTGTAAAGTTCGATTTTTGACATAACATCTTGTACATCTCATTGTTGCAATGGGTCCACCTGTATCCCTATTTAAACAATTTTTTCCTTCCCCTCCACAAATTATACCTACATCAAATACAGTGGAAACCAGGGGTTATACCGTAGGGGAGGGACATACAAACCAGCACAGAAATATCTTATAAATATTTTAGAAACAATAGCAAGAAAGATTAAAAAAAGAGTTCTTATCTTGATGTACTTTTCGCCTAACATCAACTTATCTGACCATTTCTGCTTGTCTCAGATATATACTAGTTATTATAAATAAGGGAAACCATGGGACCTATGATTCTTTGTGCCTAGGTTATTTCACTTAATATAATTTTTTTCAAGTCTTTTCATTTCCTGACAAATGGGGCAACAGGCAGTTATACTTAAAGGCTTATGTTCCTCTTATCCATTACTGAAGGAAGAACAACTGAAAGAGCAACCCCTACGAGGAAGAACAACTACTTATCTTCATTCCTATGTAATGCCAGTGTTGTCCTCTGTATGTATCCTCATGTTGTACATTACAACTCTATACTTGGTCATCCTGTATATCTACTATCTTCTACATAGTGACCTAAATGCCCGAGGAATTCCACTTTGCTTTACTTTTTAAAAAATTCTCTCTAAATGTTTGAGGTTGGTGTGTGTGTGTGTGTGTGTGTGTGTGTGGTTTACAAAGATAAAGAAGACAGTATTTTTCTTGATATGAATACATCTTTTAGGTTATTGTAAGTTGTGGCTAATGGGAAAAGTCTCTTGCTATTTTAAGTATGAAATAGAAAAATGTATTTGTGCATGCACCACAGTTGCTTTATTAGTCTGTACTTGAACACTTCGATTTTTATCTTGGCTGTTGTTGTGAATAATGTGAATAATAATGAACTACAGATATATTTATCAGTTACCCATAGAGAAATAATCACATGATCGGTGGATCAGATGATATTTCAAGTTTGCATTTCTTAGAAAACTACATACTACTTTCTATAATGAGAGTACTAACCTGTATTATGACCAAGAGTGTAGAAAATCTCCCTTTTTCTACACTCTCACCAACATTATTAACTTCTTAGTTTTTTGAAAGGGCATGTTTTTACTATGTTTAGTACCCCTTTTTTGAAAGGGCATGTTTTTACTATGTTTAGTACCCTAGACTGGCCTTAGACTCAAATCCCCTTACTCCAACCTCTCAAATGCTTGGAATTACAAGCCTTTACCACCACACCAGGTTCCTCTGATTTTTTAATGAGTATAATAGTTATGAAGTAGTATCATATTAATTTTGAATTGCATTTCTCTAAGGACTTCTGTTCAGAAAGCATTAAACCAGCATAGAAGTGGTATTAAACATAACTTTATAAAGCCACTGGCGGTTTTCAGGCTATTGGAAAACATGTCTATTCAGAACTTTTGTCCATTCCTGTACATGTAAAAGATTGTAAAAGATTTGCCATTTCTTTACCACAAATAAATCAACATGTCCCTCATCAGTGCTTCCAATGGAAGGTGTTGCAACTATATGATAGATATATGTTAAGGCCTTAAAACCTGTTAGACAAAAATGGCCTCACATTTATATTTCTCATTATATGGATGATAATTTATTTGCAGGACCAAATATGACAGAATTAGAATTGGTGTTACAGTGCTTAATCTCTATATTTAAAGATTTTGGATTAATAATAGCAGCTGAAAAAATACAAAAAGATACGGTGGTAAAATATTTAGAATATGTTGTTTCTAGACAAACAGTGACACCTCAAACAATAT